>NC_141876.1:560899299-561205875 GCF_056163025.1 Triticum urartu
GCTTCTGCTTTATACAAAAAAGTTATGATTACCCTTTGATCCGTCTTATAAGCCACACATATAAAAAAACTTGGGGGCTTGCTACCCAGGTTAAAGGGACCAAAGAAGTCTGTTGCAAAAGCACAACTCAAACATAGGTACCCCTTGAGCACAGCTCAGAAAATTGCTTCGGGGCTCTTTTGTTCTAAAGAACAAAGAGTCTGTAACCTTGTGATAGGCAATAAAAGCCAGGTTTGGAAGCCAGGTGTATTCACCTAAAACCCCGGGTTATCCTGCCTTTTTAAGTAAGTCACTCTGCCCAGGTAATCCTAGAAAGACCCGCCGAACGTTTGACAAGTCAATCTTATGCAGACCCTGAACTTGTCAAAGTTAAAACAACGATTGGTTAATGTGAGGTCCATCTTATAAGGTTTGTAAAACAGTTTAACTCAGTGGTCTGGTAGGTCATGAAAAGCCTCGTTTTGGGCCTCGCAGCCCATGAAAAGCCTCGCTTCTCGTTTGTTTTTTATTCCACATATTCTTTTTTTGAGGTTTATTTGATAAGCTTTATAAAGCTTGATTGTGAATCACTGGTGTTTATTAACCCTGTCTAGCTTTTGACTATAAGTCGCCAGTATGCGATAATATCCAGTGTTTATTAACCCGGCCTAGTCTTCGACTATAAGTCGTTAGTATGAGATAACATCCGGTGTTTATTAACCCGGCCTGGCTTTGACTATAAGTTGCCAGTATAAGATCAAGATAATATCCGGTGTTTATTAACCTGGTCTGGCTTTGTTCATAAGCCGGCAATCTCTGATATTACCGGTGCTCAAAATTTTGGGTTATCGCCCTTACTGCATTGGCTTGATAAACCAACAAGTATGATCCAATATCACAGGACACTTTTCATCTGTTGAATGCAGGAACAGATTCATAATTGATAGTATCATAAGGCATATGTGGCATATCTTCGCATGGCGGTTAAGTAAGTATCATAAATAGCAAAATATGCACGATGGCATAGCAGCATAAGTGTTTATATTACAAGGCGCTTGGTTCCCACAAGGATAATTGTTTTTTAAGTCTCGCAATCGGCAGATGATAAACCGGCCCCGGTTTATGAATCTTGGCCTGGCTGACTCAAAGGTTGTGCTTCATCCCTCGCCGGTTCGTTTTCCTCCTCCATCGTCTGGAAGTTGGGTTTGGACCAATCAAAGCCATGCAAGGCGACGAATTCAGCTTCATCGTCAATCAGATCAGACGGGTAAATATCAGGGGCTAAAGTGTGCTTACGAATGGGTGGAATTAAGTCTGTCACTGTATACGAAGGGCTCGGCATCTTTTGATTGTCTGCATCATAACCCGACTGATACTTGGTGAGGTTGGTCTCTTTGGCAATGATTATTGCATGAGGGTGAATCTCTTTGACACAGGAAACAAAGTCTTGTTGGTCAAAAGGGGTTCCATCTTCCTTGAGACTAGGATACCACTGGCTACGTCTGCCGGGTCTAATTCCGGTACCCAGGCTTTGGCACAGCTCAAGGCTGTCACAGCTCCGGCTCTAGCACAAGATCGCTTGATTTCTTGGAACCTAGTGGGCAAGATGGACAGCTTCTCAAGGCATCACTTAACAGATTTGGTCCTTGATTCGCTGGGGAGATAGTGGCAAGAGTCCGCTGAGCTCCAGTGTATAATTGCTCAACAAGCGTGTAAACCGCCTTGAGCTTGACCAATGTATCTCGGCTCAGATTGCTACTCTTGGGACCTGCAAAGTTTACACAATTGGTTAAGTGGCGGCTTATATTATGATGACAAATACTCAGTTTGGGTAAATAACAAGGTGACTTACTGAAGATTGCAGAAACCATCTGAGACACACGGTTCTTTAAACCGATGAGTTCAGTGGTAACCTCTTCCAGAGCTGCCTTGGCTTTCTTAGCACGCTGAATCAGGACCGTCTTTTCCTTGGCCCAGGCCTCTTTGTCTGTAGTAAAGATGGTCTTCAATTTTTCGGCTTCAGACACACTAAACTGAAATTTTGATTCAGCCTTTTTGGTCTCAGTCTCCTGAGCCGCCAGCCGGGTCTTGGCCTCGTTCAATTGAGTTTCCAATTCAGTGGTAGCAGCCTGAATACAGCACAAGTTTGTCAAGTTTCATGGCGGGTTACAGCAATACAAGTCCCAAGTGCTTTGCAAGCAACAACACTTGGCACTTGGGGGCTAATGCACATTGCTTGTTTTCTTTTTAAGGATGAGCCGGGTGTGCTGTTAACAGTCTCAGCCGACTCATGGGGGATATGTAGTTAAGTTCTGTTCTTTTACACAATGATTAATAGGACTGGCTCATTCATGCTGATTAAGCCGTCCCTTGGGGAATACAGATGCAAAATTATGCTATCATCAGAATCCGGTTTAAATTTTTTTAAACTGGACTTGGAGGGAGTCTAGAACAGAACTTATAAACATTTCAAGTCTACAGATTATTCAGTTTACAATAATCAGAAGACTTGGGGGCTGGCAGGATATAGATATAAGCCGGATGACGTACCTCATAATTTTGGTGCATTTGCTTCACCATTTCAATCTCCAAGTCACGGCTAGAATGCACTTGACTGACATAGCCAGATAAAACTTCACTAGTACTTAGGTGAGCATAGCGGGAGACGTCAAACCTCACTTTCTGTCTTTCCATGACTTCTTGTTTGGCAGAGTGTCTTGCTAGTACAGTTGGATTCCCCGGTTCAACGAATCTGGTGCCAGTGATTAAAACGTCATCACCATGACTCTCTGGCGGGTTAGCTGAGCTTCAAGGTTCAATACTTGACGGATCAATAGCGGTTTCATCAACAGACGGCTCAGGTAAATCCGGTTGAACATTGAGAGGAGGGTCTTTTGGTTGTTCAGGGTGTTCTGGCACAAGGGTTGACTGATCCGGTTCAGCAGCTTTCGGATCCACGACCGGCTTCGTCACCTTTGCTTTTTTGTTGGGCTTTGCTTGACCGCTAAAAGGATTTTTGACAAGTCAGCATAATGATGAAGATATAAAGGAATAGAAGAGAGATAATTATCTTTACCCAGGTGTCGTGGAATTGTCACGGCAGATGTCCTCTTGTAAGGACTTGATCGTGGAGCCATCGCAACTAGGAAGCTTAAAGGGGTTAATCGGGACAAAGGACACGCGAGGTTTATACTAGTTCAGCCCCTTACGGTGAAGGAAGGCCTACGTCTAGTTGGGTTGGAATTGCTTAAGGTTTCCATGACCAGGGAGCGAGATACGCTATGCCCGGTTCTCGATCTCTTGTTTCTTCTGTCCCTAAGCCGCCAGCGGGTCGTCCCCTTATATACACGGGTCGACGCCCTACGGCTCACAGAGTCCCGGCCGGCTCATAAACAGTGTCCATCTTGGTGACTAGTTATTTCTACCTTACAATACAAGTCGCATCCTCATGGCGGTTTATCACCATGGGCCCTAAATCGTCTGTGGGCCTTTAGACCCTTTACTGAACCGCCATCTCCACATCTTGGTCTTGGGCTTCAGATGGGCTTCTCTTTGCGTAACCCGGCCCCTCCTGGGCGGCTTACGTAAATAATTATATCCCCAACATTAGGCCCCAGATTGATTTGAACCGGTTCATGTCAATCTTTAAAAATCTTATAAACTAGCCCTTAGTCTTCTGTTTTGCGCGGAAATTCTAACCCGCCGTGACGTCATCATCCGGATCCGGGTCAAATCTCTGTGACGTCATCTTCAATAAAATTCAAATGTTAATCCATCATATCCTCCAACGAATCTTTGCCTTTACTGACCATCCCGAGAATTGAGGCGTCGGGGCCGTTGGATAATGATGCTTTGGTCTCCTTGTTTCTTGCACCGTCTTGGTTGGCCCCTCCTTATAAATAGATGCGACCTAGGCCTTCTCCATTTCCTTCAGTCGTCTTCCTCCTCACACTTCTTCCTTTGCTGCTCAAGCTCCGCCGCTGCCGCCGTCGAAATCCTCGTCTTCACTGACTCAGGCCGCTGCATCACCCTGATTCCGACCAGAAAACGACAGCGACCCTCCGCAGCTCTTCCGCATCTGTGAGTTCCTCTTTTCCCCTTTCTCAGATCTGTCTTGAAATCGTCTTGAGTTCGTCGGTGTTCATCACCGCCTGACGCAGACCTCCATTAATTTCACCTCCAATGCCTTTGTTTAGATTATAGAAACAACATAAAACTGCTGCGGAAAATATTCGTGCTTATCCTGTATAAGAACAGATCTCATTTCCCTTGTTTTGGAAACCCTCCGCGAGTATATGAACTTCTCTGTACTGTTTTTTAGGTCTAGAAATATTTTCTTTCTCAGAACCTCGTTTGATCCATGATAATGATTGCAACTTGTGAAACCTGTTTGTTCCACACTTAACCAAAAAACCGCATTTGTTGACTCTGCTTCAGCCATAATAATTCATGTGACCGGTTTAAAATAATACCAGTTGTCAGCACCGCTTGCTTATGGCGACTTAAGAAAACCTTAATCATCTTTAGTACCTGCAGCTGCTAATCATTATCACATAGTTACCTGTATGTCATTAGGCCCCTTCTTAAGCCGCCATCTCAGATAACCCAATAATGCTTATTCTCCGGGTTATAATGAACCGGAAAATTTCCTTTATCTTGTTGTAGGCTTCGATTTATCCAATGGCACCCAAAGCTGTTAAGCCTCCGATTACCTGCAACTGGGTCCCATCCATTGTTACAGAGAGCAAACTATCCGAGTTTGTAAAGTCTGGCCATCTGCCCAAGAAGGATGTCATGTCTTATCGCGCTCCTGACCCGTCTGAAGAGAAACCTCAACCCAAGGAAGGGGAGGTGATCATTTTCACCGATCACATGAGCCGGGGATTTGCTCCTCCCGGTTCAAAATTCTTTAGAGACGTTTTGCACTTCTTTGACTTAAGACCTCAAGACATCGGGCCCAATTCGGTGTCAAATATCTACAACTTTCAAGTTTTCTGTGAGGTCTACCTTGGAGAAGAACCCAGCCTACTTTTGTTCAGGGAGTTGTTCTATTTGAACCGGCAGAATGAACGCGCCAACAGACCCAGTCTAGAACTTGGTGGCATCTCGATTCAGCGACAAAGAGATTGCCTTTTCCCTTATGCTGAACTGCCGCGTCATCCAAAGGACTGGAACCAAACGTGGTTCTACTGCCAGGACACTTCTTCGGCTGGTGAATACCCGCTGCCCGGCTTCCGTGCATTGCGCCTTGAACCTACTCACCCGCTGCCGGATAAGTTGACAGCTACTGAACGTCTGCCACTCACCCCCAAAATCAAGAAGATAAAAGCTCTTTTAGGGAACGGCTTAGATGGCATTGACCTGGTCCGAGTCTGGGTTGCTTGGAGAATAATTCCGTTAAGCCGCCGCCCCGGCTTAATGTGTAATTATTCAGGCGAGAAAGATGACCCTCAGCGTCATAGCCCTGACGACTTACCAGATGACGTAGTGGAAGCTACAACTCAGTCCTTGTTGAAGAAGGGCACGGTGAATAGTAATGCCTTCGGCTTACTCCCTTTTTGCCAGAAGAACCCAGCCCCTGCAGTAAGTTTCCAGCCGTCGGGTTATTATTATCTCTTTTTTTATCATGTTAGGCTGTATTCTTACGCATAACCCGTTATAACCTTTTACAGGCAAATGATAACTTCTGGAAAACCCAATATGATCATGAGGCAGCCAAGAAAGCCAGGGCGGCCAAGAGAGCCGAAAAGAAAACCACCAAGCCCACCACCTCAAGGAAGAGGAAGCCAAGCGCCTCTGAGCTGTTTCAGCTTGATGATACTGATGATAATGAGGAAGAGGTAACCTTTGAATTTCCCTTTCTCCTTTATCACTACCTTACTGATACTAACCTTCTTTCAGGAAGACACGGGCAACAGCCAACCCGTCGAGGAAGAGGTAATTATAATCTCCTCCGACTCCGAGCTTCAGCCGCGTCAGAAAATTTGAAGAGTAACCTGGAAAGTAAGATTTTCACATCCTTTGGCTTACCAAGATCCTGACTTTCTTTTGAAGCGACAGATTTATGAGAGCCGGAGGCAGACCCGGACCAGCAAAGACGTGGAACTCTCCTTCAGCTTACCTGATGTGACCAGGAAACGCCAGGCTGAGGTTACCTCCGATTCACACCTTCTTTTTCCTTTGGCGGGTTTCATTCGTTATCCTCTCAATTCTTCTGACTCCAATTATCAGGATATTTCACCTTCCTCCGGTGAGTCTATGCAGTCCAACATGCCAGCCTTCAAAACTGCTCCCAGGTAATATAAACTTGTTGTACCTTATGCCTTTATTTTACTCATACTTTTCGTATTTAACCTGTCTACTTTTTCCGCAGTGTGCAAGTAAAGCCCAGCAAAAGGGCAAAAAAGAATAAGCCGCCCCAAGAGCCGGTTGTGACTGAACCAGAGCTGGGCACAGCTGCTCCTGATGCCCCTGCTCACGAGCCGCCACCTCAACCATCTCATGACGCTCCTATATCTTCCTCTGACCCGCCTACTGAGCAAATCTTCAACAAGTCTGGTAACCCGGAGGCTCCTGGCCCCGCCAAAGCAAATAATCTGGAAGTTGAGATCCTCAAAACTCAGTTTGTTGAACCGGCACAGCCATCTGTACTTGCCAAGTGTTCTAAAGAGGAGTTGGTAGAACGCCGAAAGGCCAAGCTGGACGTCACTGACTATACTCATTTGAGTATCAGAGAGATCGTCTCCGGCTATATCAATCAAGTACATAGCAGCCGTGACCTAGAAATTGACATGGTGAAGCAGATACACAGAAATCTGAGGTATGACTTATGCTAGCTTTCTTTAACCATACTTACTGTACCAGCCCCCAAGTCTATTGCTTATAAGTAAATATGCTGTAGACTTTTGAAAATTGCCTAGCACTGCTTATCCGGCTTAGGAAAAAGACTTTTAACCCGGTAACACTTGCGATACACATTAGCCCCCAAGTGCTAAACATCTTTGCTTGCAAAGTGTTTGGGACTTTAATTTCCATGAACCAGAGTAGTAATTGAAAATTCTTTAGGATACATTAGCCCCCAAGTGCCAAATACCTTTGCTTGCAAAGTGCTTGGGACTTAACACTATTTACCGTAATCTTGAGTGTTATCTGGTGCAATGCAGGTCATGATAAGTCAATTTGAATCGGAAATTGTTGACTTGAAGAACCGCGTGGCATCCCAGGAGACTGAAACTCAAAAGGCTAACTCCAAATTTGAATTCAGCGTCTTTGAACAAGAGAAGCTGAAGCAAAATTTTGAATCGGAGAAGAAAAGTTGGGCTGATGAAAAGGCCGCACTGGTGACCCGGGCCGAGACAGCAGAGGCATCGCTGGCGGAAGCAACGGCCGAACTGTCCGACTTAAAGTGCCAGATATCTCGAATGGTCTCAGCAATCTTTGGTGAGTGACTTACTCAAATCTTAAACACTGCAAAACTCCTTGAATGACCATTTCGGTTGTTTCCTCTGACTCACCTTATGCTTAATAACGCAGGCCCCGGGAGCACAAATCTCAAGCAGAACATGGTGATCAAGCTGAAGGCGGTTTATACTCTAGTGGAACAGCTCTACACCGGGTCACAACGTGCCCTGGCCGTTGTGTCTTTATCAAATGATGTTCCCTATCTCCTGCAAGATGTGCTGAAGCGGCTTGTTGTGCTACCTCAGCGGATCCAAGAGTTAAGACGAGCATCTGCAAGAGCCGGAGCTATAGCCGCATTGAGCCGGGCCAAGGCGTGGCTTCCAGAACTAGACCCTGCTGACATTGCTCTTGGGTATCCAAGTTTAAAGGAAGATGGCACCGTGTTTAATGATAAAGATTTCACCGCCTGTGTGAAAGATATACGTCTGGTGGCTACTCTTATTGGGAACGACAGTGACCTCTGCAAGTGTCAGCCGGGTTATGACAAGGAGAATCGGAGAATCCCCACGCCGCCTTATGACGATGTCAGCTTGATCCCTCCAACCCGTAAGCACACCTTTGCTCCTGAAGTCGACCCAACTGGTTTAATAGATGATGAAGCTGAGTTTGAGGCCTTTAGTGGCATTGACTGGGCCTCATCATCCTTCCAGGACAAAGCAGCCGGCGGAGAGGCGGATAAGGATAACCTGGAGGCTTCAAATCAACCCCAAGAGTAGATTATCAGGCGCCACCTGCTTATGTAGTTGTAGAAAAACAATGCCGCATCATTCAGACTCGGAGAGTCTTATAATAGAGTAAAAAATACCTTGAGTTTTTCTATGCCTTTGCGTATGCTTATGGCCTTTAGTACTTGCATAAGCTGCCGTCACTATATACTTTATATGAATCTGTTATGCCCTTTGCAGAAATACCTTGCATTGCCCTGTAGTGCTTACAGCTGTTTTTCCGGCTTATATAAACCAACCCCTGAGGGTAAACTTAACTCCTGAAAATTGGCACATACAAGTTCACCTGGTTCTTAACAACCTGATGTAACTAATATTAATTCTGGAAGATTGTAATGTATTCCATTGTACCTTCAAGAGGGTCACAAGATATCTAATGTTGGCACTTGTAAAATATGATGAACAAAATTCAAGGGTTTCTGATTCGAATATGATCAGTGACCCATTCCAAAGGGGTTGAGCTAAGATTCGGATACGATCTGTTAGCCCCCAGTGGCTGTGGCGATGCCGATCAAGTGGGTATCGATAGCTATGTTCTCTTTGGTTCGAATACGACCTATGTTTGAACAGGAAGCCCCCAAGTGACCATAAGAGTTGTTTAATGACGCTAATTCGAATACGATCCACGTCAGACCCAAAAGGAGTTAAGCTATGATTCAGATATGATCAAGAAGCCCCCAAGTGGGTTTGGCAGTATGCCGATCAAGTGGGTATCGACAGCTATGTTCTCTTTGGTTCAAATACGACCTATGTTTGAACAGGAAGCCCCCAAGTGATCACGGCTAGATTCAGATATGATCATAAGCCGGACCAAAGGAAAGCCGGATTCAGATACGATCCGCTTCTCCTTGGTCATCTCCACCACCTGACAAGGAAAACACATAAACCTTTTTGGGAGTGGAAAAAAGGACAGAGGTCCTGCTTTATTGCTCTATATAATATACATAGTATAAGTATATACACATTAGAGCCGACGGCTCAAGTATAATAAGGCCGACAATGAGCGATATTCCACGGCCGACGGGTCTCCTCCTTCGACTTACGTGAGTCTTTGTGTTCCCGAACGTTGATAAGGTAGTATGAACCATTGTTCAGATTCTTGCTGACCACAAAGGGTCCTTCCCAAGGAGGGGATAGCTTGTGCATGTTAGATTGATCCTGGATGAATCGGAGCACTAAGTCGCCTTCCTGAAAGGTTCTGGACTTAACCCGGCGGCTGTGGTAGCGGCGCAGGTCTTGCTGGTAAATCACCGAACGGGCTATTGCCAAATCTCGCTCTTCATCCAACAGGTCAAGTGCATCTTGCCGAGCTTTTTCATTGTCTTCCTCAACATAAGCCGCCACACGGGGTGAATCGTGACGGATGTCACTTGGCAGGACCGCCTCTGCTCCATACACCATAAAGAAAGGCGTGTAACCCATAGATCTATTAGGTGTAGTATTGATGCTTGATTGAGGGTGAGCTACAGCTGAAACGTCAAGCCGAATATGCTCTTGTTGACAGAAATCTTCCATAGCTCCTTTGGAAAGGTTAGTACCATTATCAGTTATGATGCTGTGTGGAAAACCAAAGCGAAAAATCACCTTTTTCATAAACTGGACTGCTGTGGCTGCATCACACTTACTCACTGGCTCCGCCTCCACCCACTTTGTGAACTTGTCAACCGCCACCAAGAGGTGAGTCTTTTTATCCTTAGATCTTTTGAAAGGCCCGACCATATCAAGCCCCCAGACTGCAAACGGCCAGGTAATTGGAATCATCCTCAATTCTTGAGCCGGCACATGGGCTCGTCGTGAGAATTTCTGACATCCGTCACATTTACTGACCAGGTCTTCTGCATCAGCATGAGCTGTCAGCCAATAAAACCCGTGACGAAAAGCTTTGGCCACAAGAGATTTGGAGCCGGCGTGATGACCACAATCGCCTTCATGAATCTCACAAAGGATCTCCTGACCCTCTGCAGGTGACACGCAACGTTGAATCGCGCCAGTGACGCTGTAATGATGTAACTCGCCATTGGCAATTGTCATGGACTTAGACCGCCGGACAATCTTTCTTGCCAAGGTATCGTCTTCAGGCAACTCTCCCCGGGTCATGTAAGCCAAATAAGGCACTATCCAATCCGGGATAATGTGGATAGCCGCCACCAGCTGTGCCTCCGGGTCTGGTATTGCCAGATCTTCTTTTGTAGGTAACTTAACAGAAGGATTATGCAAAACATCAAGAAAGGTGTTAGGCGGCACCGGCTTACGCTGAGACCCCAGCCGGCTTAAGGCATCAGCCGCCTCATTCTTTCTTCGATCATTGTGTTCCACTACGTAACCCTTGAAATATCCAGCCACAGCATCGACTTCACGACGGTAAGCCGCCATGATGGGATCTTTAGAGTCCCACTTGCCTAACACCTGTTGAACCACAAGGTCTGAGTCTCTAAAGCATCTTACCCGGCTCAAGTTCATCTCTTTGGCCATCCGGAGACCATGGAGCAGGGCCTCGTACTCAGCTGCATTGTTAGTGCAAGGAAACATAAGCCGGAGCACATAACAAAACTTGTCACCTCGAGGGGAAGTTAATACAACTCCAGCCCCCGAGCCTTCCAACTATCTGGACCCATCAAAGTGAATAATCCAATAAGTGTTATCGGGCTTCTCCTCCGGTGCCTGTAGCTCTGTCCAGTCGTTGATGAAATCCACCAAAGCTTGAGACTTAATGGCAGTACGCGGTACGTACTTCAGACCATGAGGCCCGAGCTCGATGGCCCATTTGGCGACTCGTCCTGTAGCCTCTCTGTTCTGAATAATGTCTCCCAAGGGGGCAGAACTTACCACAGTGATAGGGTGACCTTGGAAGTACTGCTTCAGCTTCCGGCTTGCCATGAACACCCCGTAAACAAGTTTCTGCCAATGAGGATATCTTTGTTTTGACTCGATGAGTACCTCACTGACATAATAAACCGGCCGTTGAACCGGATGTTCCCTACCAGCCTCCTTGCGCTCTACCACAATTGCCACACTGACGGCTCGTGAATTAGCAGCCACATATAACAGCAAAGGCTCTTTGTCAATGGGAGCCGCAAGAACTGGCGGCTCAGATAACTGCCTCTTCAAATCCTCAAAAGCAGCATTAGCAGCATCACTCCAGACAAAGGTGTCTGCCTTCTTCATTAATTGGTACAGCGGTAGTGCCTTCTCACCTAACCGGCTTATGAACCGGCTTAAAGCGGCAACACGACCCGCCAATCGCTGAACATCATTAATACATGCCGGTTTAGCCAAAGAAGTGATTGCCTTAATCTTCTCCGGATTAGCCTCGATGCCCCTGTTTGAGACCAAGAATCCCAAAAGCTTGCCTGCAGGCACACCAAATACACACTTCTCCGGGTTAAGCATCATTTTGTAAACCCGGAGATTGTCAAAGGTTTCTCTGAGATCAGATATCAAGGTTTCCGCCTCTCTGGATTTCACTACTATGTCATCCACATAGGCATGAACATTGCGCCCAATCTGATTGTGGAGACAATTCTGTACACACCGTTGATAAGTTGCCTGGGCACTCTTGAGCCCAAAAGGCATAGACACATAGCAGAAGGCTCCAAACGGGGTGATGAAAGCCGTCTTCTCCTGGTCCTTAACTGCCATCTTGATCTGATGATAACCAGAATAAGCATCCAAAAAGCTCAAACGCGCACAACCTGCCGTAGCATCAATGATTTGATCAATACGGGGGAGGGCAAAAGGATCAGCCGGACAAGCCTTATTTAAGTCCGTGTAATCCACACACATCCGCCAGGTGCCATTTTTCTTGAGTACGAGTACCGGGTTAGCCAACCACTCCGGGTGAAAAACTTCGACAATAAACCCAGCCGCCAAGAGCCGGGCGACCTCTTCTCCTATAGCTTTTCGTCGCTCTTCATTGAATCGCCGCAGAAACTGCCTGACCGGCTTATACTTCGGATCAATATTAAGAGTGTGCTCAGCGAGTTCTCTCGGTACACCTGGCATGTCAGAAGGTTTCCATGCAAAGATGTCCCGGTTCTCACGGATGAACTCGATGAGCGCGCTTTCCTATTTAGGATCCAAGTTGGCACTGATGCTGAATTGCTTAGATGAATCGCCCGGAGTAAAATCAACAAGCTTAGTCTCTGCATCCGATTTAAACTTCATGGCCGGGTCATGCTCCGTAGTCGGCTTCTTGAGAGAAGTCATATCCGTCGGGTCAACGTTATCTTGATAAAATTTGAGCTCCTCTGCTGCACAGACAGACTCGGCGTAAGCCGCATCGCCTTCTTCACACTCCAGGGCCACCTTTCGGCTTCCATGCACAGTGATGGTACCCTTGTAACCCGGCATCTTGAGCTGTAGATAAACATAACACGGCCATGCCATGAACTTGGCATGGGCCGGCCGCCCGAACAAAGCGTGATATGGACTCTTGATTTTGACCACTTCAAAAGTTAACTTTTCCGCCCTAGAATCATGCTCGTCTCCGAAGGCCACCTCTAGCTCAATCTTGCCCACAGGATACGCCGACTTACCGGGCACCACTCCATGGAAGACGGTGTTGGAAGTCTTTAAATTCTTGTCAGTTAAGCCCATGCGCCGAAAGGTCTCGTAATAGAGGATGTTGATGCTGCTACCTCCATCCATGAGCACCTTAGTAAATTTATACCCACCAACCTGCGGTGCCACCACTAGGGCCAGTTGACCCGGATTATCAACCCAGGGAGGGTGATCCTCCCTGCTCCAGACAATAGGCTGTTCCGACCACCTCAAGTAACGAGGGACAGCCGGTTCAACAGAATTCACAGCCCTCTTATGAACTTTCTGATCACGTTTACACAAACTTGTGGTGAATATGTGATACTGCCCACTGTTTAACTATTTTGGGTGGCTCTGATAACCCGACTATTGCTGTTGCTGACCTCCTTGACCAGACTGCTGTTGATTATAACCACCCTGGTTTCCCTGAAAACCGGATCCTGAACCACTGCCCGGGCCATGAAAGTCGCCGGCTCCTGAGCCGCCGCTTGGGCCTTGATTGCCATCAAACGTATTAGAATTCTTGAAAGCTTTCATGATTGCGCAATCCTTCCATAAGTGAGTCGCTGGTCGTTCCCGGGTGCCGTGTTTCGGGCAGGGCTCATTGAGTAGTTGCTCAAGAGACGGTCCTGACCCACCAAACCGGGGTGGCTTCCCTTTGCGCTTCTGATTGTTACCCTGTGCATTGGCCACAAATTCCGGGTTACCGTCCGCCTTACGCTTATTGCCTCCTTGACTTGTCGGGTTATGCTGCTGACCCTTTCCATTACCGTTCTTCTTTCCCTTCCCCGTCTTTTCATCGTTAGACGCGGGGTCCTTGGTACTATCAGAATCGGCATACTTGACTAAAGCCTCCATCAACGTCCCCATATCATTGCAATCATGCTTAAGGCGCCCCAGCTTCTGTCTCAGAGGCTCAAAGCGGCAATTCTTCTCCAGCATGAGAACTGCTGAGCCGGCATCCATCTTATCAGACGAATGTATTATATCTTTGACCCGGCGCACCCAATGAGTCATAGATTCACCTTCTTCCTGCTTACAATTTGTCAGATCCACAATTGACATAGACTGCTTGCAAGTATCCTTGAAGTTCTGGATGAAACGGGCCTTTAGCTCCGCCCATGAACTAATGGAGTTGGGTGGCAAACCCTTTAACCAAGAACGGGTCGTTCCGTCCAACATCATGGTGAAATATTTAGCCATCGCTTCATCACTAACCTCCAGCAGCTCCATAGACATCTTGTAACTTTCAATCCACGCCCCAGGCTGTAAATCGGCCGTATAATTCGGCACCTTTCGAGGTCCCTTGAAATCCTTGGGCAGGCGTACATTACGTAGAGCTGGTACCAGACAAGGAACTCCTCCGGTTCTAGTAGCAACTCCCGCCTCAACGGAAGTCGTCGGGTAAGCCGGTGAGTTCTGTTGGGCTGCTAGCTAAGCCGCTAGCTGAGCCGCCCGCTCGTCCTCCTAACGTATCCGATCCTGAACCGGGTTATACCCGCCGGGCTGGTTCCGGCACTGAGCGTTACTTGACAAGGCCTCTGAATCCATGTGTCTACTGTAACTCGGGCTCCGATTTTGATGAGGCGGGGCTAACCAGGGCGGAGGAGTCGAGTGAATCCTATCCTGGCTGTAGGAGTAGGTCTCTTGCTGAGCCAGGGCTGTTTGGACAAGTTCTCTGATCTTCCGGGTTTCCACCACTGTCGGATCATCCCCATCTACTGGGAGAGCTGCCAAACGTGCTGATGTTGCGATTAAGTTCTCCATGGGGTTGGAGAAGTGACCCTGTGGTATTGGTACGTAATTGGGCAGTGCATATTGCCATGAGGAGGTAACATCCCCTGAGGCTGGACTGGACCTCCTGCTCTGGATGTAATAAGCTGATTCGCACCTGGTGGGTTACTTGGGCCGGCCCCGGGTGTAGCAAAGAGATTCCGAGGATCATAATTCTGAGGTAAACGGGACTGAGTTTTCTGATGTCTCCTCCTCATTACCTCATTAGATGCGTTTAAGCTCAACGTGAGCTGCAAGGCCTCTGCCTGAAGTTGTTGCGCCCCTATGTCCAAAGCCGCCCGCTCTGCTGCTAATCTAGCGTCCTCAGCTGCTAAGGTTTCCTTGACTCGGGCGATCTCGTCGCGAACCTGTGCCACCTCTGCCTCATGCTTAGATTGGTTCACAGGGATGACTGTAACAGTTAACAAAGCCGTAAGCTTATCCATGAGATCCATCAGCACCTGAGCCGGTGAGCGCACGGGGCCTCCTGCCCCGGCTGCTCCTAACCCGGACGTTATCGCCGCTGAGGCCGTAGAATTTTGGCCGGGTTGAGTACCAGCCATGAAGACTCCTGCCCAGTTTGGCGACTCTGAGAGGTCCGGAATAGTGCTGCCATCGGAACAGCCCCCAAGCACACCATCTTGAACTTGATACAGCGAATCTGTTGAGCCGGCGAATGAATCCCCGTCAGAGAGGACGGCCGGCTCACCATCACCTTCAGATCCTTCAGGAAGTTCACCTCCATGGATGCAACCCACAAAGGCACGCTTCACGACGGGTTGAGCTCGGGCGGGTTTCGCACGCTGAACCGTCTCGACGAGGTCGGTGCAGCTGTCCGGCTCAGGGCCCGGCTCACCAATCCGGTCGTTGAAGACGTGAATTCCGCCAAAGGGGACCCGGTAGCCGTACTCAATTGAGCCGGCGTCGGGGCCCCAGCCTTCGTCGTCGATGTAGATCTTGTCGCGACGACTCTTGGTCATCCAACCAACTGCGTATCCCTTGAGCCCTTCGAAGCTACCCTTCAAGAACTCAAATCCATCGTGCGCTGGCCCCACGGTGGGCGCCAACTGTCGTGGAATTGTCACAGCAGATGTCCTCTTGCAAGGACTTGATCGTGGAGCCATCGCAACTAGGAAGCTTAAAGGGGATAATCGGGACAAAGGACACGCGAGGTTTATACTAGTTCAGCCCCTTACGGTGAAGGAAGTCCTACGTCTAGTTGCGTTGGAATTGCTTGAGGTTTCGATGACCAGGGAGCGAGATACGCTATGCCCGGTTCTCGATCTCTTGTTTCTTCTGTCCCTAAGCCGCCAGCGGGTCGTCCCCTTATATACACGGGTCGATGCCCTACGGCTTACAGAGTCCCGGCCGGCTCATAAACAGTGTCCGGCTCGGTGACTAGTTATTTCTACCTTACAATACAAGTCGCGCCCTCATGGCGGTTTATCACCATGGGCCCTAAATCATCTGTGGGCCTTTAGACCCTTTACTGAACCGCCATCTTCACATCTTGGTCTTGGGCTTCAGATGGGCTTCTCTTTGCGTAACCCAGCCCCTCCTGGGCGGCTTACGTAAATAATTATATCCCCAACACCAGGGGCAGTCTTGAAAGTCGGCAGTTGAGTCTGCGATGAGTCGCCAGAAGAGGAGCGGGAAATCTCCCGCCAAGATGGAATCAAAATTGAGTGATTAATGAAAATAACTCGCTGGTAAATACAAGAGTTAAGGTTAAAAGAACCTCATTTTGCCGTTTTCGAGGAGTATTTGGTAAATCGGAGGATAAATCTTCGTCTCCACCGGTCCGGGTCTGGCGGCGGCTCTCATGTTGCTGTCGTTTTAAGAGAAAATGAGGATCTAAATAAGCCAAGGGGTGTGAAAGCCTTACTTTCCGGGTTACCCGCCGAAGTTTCTGCCTCGGGAAAGGTTCTGAGTCAGAGGAAATAGTAGTTACCTCTCCTTCGACTGCTTGGCTGGCTCCCGTGTCATCCTGGCAATAGTCAGTGTCAATAAGGTTGTTAAAAAACAAGCCAAGAGAGTAAAGGGCTACCTCCCACTTAGAGGCATCATCCAGCTTCAGCAATTCAGAGGCGCTTGGTTTCTTCCTAGACCTCCTGCTGGTCTTTTTGACGGCTCTTATCGTGGAATTGTCACGGTAGATGTCCTAGTGTGAGGACTTAGTCGTGAGGCCAACGCATCTATGTGGTAGCTTGAGAGGGGTTGAGCGGAATCGAGAGACGCAACGCAAGACAAGGATTTAGATAGCTTCGGGCCCCGGGAAACATCATCCGGTAACAACCCTACGTGCTGTTTATGGCTAGGTCTTATTATCATCACAAGGAAGTTGCCGTAAACCAGCTCTCCCAGTTATCCCTAACCCTTAAGATTATCCCCCCTCTTTGGGGTGCCCTGCCCCTCCTTATATATGTTGAAGGGGCGGGTTACATGTAGAGTCCAACTCAGATTAAGACTTAAACTATTTTGACTTCATAAAGTCTTGGGCTTCATAACGTCTCGGGCTTCATAACCCCTGGCAACCGAGTTATCACTGTCTGTCGGGTTATGAGTGGTGCCAGTTTATGATGGTCTGCCGACTTATGACTGTCTGCTGGTTTATGATTGTCTACTGAGTTATCATCTGACTTAACTCATGTCGAGTTATCATCTGACTTAACTCCTGCCGGGTTATCATCTGACTTAACTCCTACCGGGTTATCATCTGACTTAACTCCTGCCGAGTTATCATCTGACTTATCTGGATGACAGATGATCCGTACACATAGCGTCCATGATTAATCCACGGTGATTCCAGTGGCGCTTTAATAACTCTCGAGGAGACCTTAAACCGGGGAGGCTCTTGTTTTTTATTCTCACGTAGACGTTGGTGCTTGGCCCTTCACGTGGGTGGCAGGCCTGTCTCTTCAAAGATGTGACAGCGCTGCTGTTGCTGGATCAGCTGGATGGACTTGAACGCGTGTGTGCGGAGAGGGCCCGCGATTTGACAGCGGTGGCGCAGTGGAAGCCGGTGTCCACCTCAGTGGACTGCCCGCCCAAGAATCGATCTCCATCTCTGCTTATAAGTTGAATCGGCAGCAAAGAACTTGTCTGTCTCGGTGAATTGCGGCGGCACATCTTCTGACTCGCCGGGAATAAACGGTTGTGGTTCTGCTGGGCTAACTCCTCTTGTTCTGAAACAAGCGAGGATGATATTCCACTCATGCCACAAACCGCTCCTATACCAACATTGAGAGTAGCGTTCCAGAATCCAAAAGACACAACGGCACAAACATCAAACTCTGCACTTCTTTGTATGATGAAAACTTCATCCAATCTCTGTCATCTGACCAAAATCATATGCAACTGAAGCATCCCAAATGTCTGTATATCTAGCCAAGTTCTTCCACTTAACAGCCCCTTCCAGACTTGCAGGCAACCATGGTAGTGGCAGGTCAATGATAGCGACTTAACGCAGTCCCTGATTTGGAGGCGGGCGCAATAGAGGCACCGGTGACTTGTCGAGTCGGGTCGCAGAGTGACACCTGAATTTGCGGCGGCTCGCTGGCGGCTTCTGCGTTCGAGTCACACGGACGGAGGTGACCGGCGGAATCAAGGCCGGATGAGGGCGGCTTGACAGCTGTGACTGCTGAGACCGAGGGCGAGAAGAACAGCTACGAGGTCGGCTCGCTGCAAGGAGTGAGGTCATGGCCACCGCAGTGGCGGCTTGATAGCGAGGTGAGGCAGGTACAACTCGCTGGCGGATTATGGCAGAAATAGGGGGGCCGGCGGCTCACAACAAAGGCAAGGCCGGTTCAAGGTTGCAGGGGGAAAGGGGAGTAGAGCGACGGGTCAACGGTGATGGCCGAAGCCGGAGCAGCAGATGGCCGCGTGGAGTAGGACAAGGCGGGTCCGCAGTGGCGGTTTATCATCAGCAGCGTAAGGTGACTTGGGGGCGCCAGGCAAAACGGCGCGGCGGTGCCAGAGGTCAGCGCGGGAGACGGCTTGAAGTAGAAAGGTGCCAGGCAGAACGGTGCGCAACCATGGCCGGTTCAACGCGGGAGGCGGCTTGTGACTCGAAACGGAGCGCAGCCATGGCGACTTGGAGGTGGCAGCTCGGGGGCGCCGGTTTAAAGCAGCAAGGCCGGCTCAAGGTTGCGGGATGGTGGTCCATGGCGATTTTGACAAGGCCATGATGGCCAGACAGGTCGCAGAGACGGCGGCTTGTTGTCGGCCATAAAGGAAGTGCCCCAATGACCTTGCCGCGGTGACTCGATGGAGACAACTCGCCAGCAACAGTGACTCGCGGCAGACTTGGAGATGGCAGCCGGCTTGGAGCAGGCAGAAAACTTGCACGGCTTAACGCAGGGCTATTCTCCGACGTCAGGGCAGCGACTCAAGACGAGGCGGCCCGCCGACGGAGGCTCAGGGCAGAGTGGCACCTGGCGGCTCGGACGACGCGGGGCATCTCACCCCTGTTGCGGTTGAAGATGGTGCCTTGAAGCTCTAATGCAGGATGGTGGCAACTTGATATGCCTTTAATAGCGATTCAGACTGTTGGTAAGCCGGCTCGCAGCTGTGGAGGCGACGACTGTTTGAGGATGCCGAGGCCAAGGAAACCGACCCGGCTGTGGTAGCTTGTAACAGAGGTAAGGTCAGGCGAGGCCGTGGCAGAGTCGACTTGGCGGCTTTCAATGACGGCATAAAGCGGAGGCGGTCGGCGGTTTTGAGCAGGGGCGCAACCGCGACGGCGGTTCAGAGAGGTGGCCCATGATACGAAGCCATAGCAGAGGCCGGCAGAAGGCGGCTTGCAACGAACCAGCAGACGACGAGGCGACGCATTTAACGCGACGATGCAAAGATGTACAGGGCCGGCCCGAGGCGACGTTGCACGGGGCAGCGCGGCATCCGCTTGAAGGCGACGAGACCGTGGAGGGAGATAACCCAGAAGGCGGTTTGAAGCTTAGCTGAACGCGAGGCCGGGGTGCAGGTTCGAAACCGACGGGCGCTCGAATTGGAATCCGACTAGAGGAAGCACCGGCATTGGAGGACGAGGCACCTCGAGGTGAGGTCGAAAGCGCTGATGGTGAAGGAGTCCATCAGCTTGATGACGAACCACCGCGGAGGTGAAGCGGAAAAGCATGAGGACCAGCTCAAAACAGGTTTTGGCGGGCATAACCGAAGCAGAAGCAAGGGCCCTAGGCGGCTCGAGCAGCGGGTCGCCGGCCGGTGGCTCACAGCGGTAGCTGAGGCTACTCACGGGCAGCGTGAGGGCAGATCGACGCTCGACCGTGGAGCCACGCGCTGGTGGTTTTTGCTTTGGTGGAACCAGCAAAGGAGGCCCGGCGCCCTCGGACAGGCGGTAGCTCGAATCAGAGACCGGCTCGTGGATAATCCGCCCCTTCCATGTTTTTCCCCATTTTTTATCAACTGCGATGAGACGGGGTGACTCAGAGGTGGCTTGTTCAATCATGGCCCGTTGGAATCTTCCTCTGATGTCTTCACGTGGTGGTTGACGCCGATGCTCGTAATACGCAGCAGAATTAACCCATGACTCTGATGTGTTGATAGTACTTGCAATTTGTCTCGATCCTCACGTCGGCCGCAGCAGAGATTTTGTTTCTCGGCGAAAACTTGCGTTTGGACCAGCATACAGCTCACCGCCCAAAAGAAAATCACTCGGCGACTCGCGGTGATGCAAAAGCAAAAACTGACCCTCTATTGGATTCGACGGATCACCGAAGATGGGTGTGGGGGACTGATCGCAAAACCCTAAATTTCTTGTTCGACTTCACTCTCATGGATTGTGAAACCTTCATATGGAAAATTGCAAACTCCTCAATCCCTGGGGATATATCCCTCCAAGAACTCATCACCACCGTGCGCAGGCCCCAAGGTGGGCGCCAGGGAAATCACTTGGGGGCTATGGGTTCAAACCATAGTTACACCTCTTGATAGGCATAAGGGTACCAGGGAAATCACTTGGGGGCTTGGTCGTATTTGAACCATAGCTACACCTCTTGATAGGCATAAGGCCAGGGCTTGGTCGTATTCAAACCATAGCTACACCTCTTGATCGACGCAATGCCATAATCATGACTACTTGGGGGCTCTGGTCATATCCAAACCATAGCTTAAACCCTCTTGATCATACACATACATCATCATATATTGCGTCGTACATTGCATCATCATTACATCATCATAGCATGTATCATATGGGCACGGATATACCGGTTTATATGGCAGAAATCGGTTTTCAAACCAGGTTATATTATTCAAATCTTTAATAGCCAATACGGCTGGATTTTTATTATGGTTATGAATAACCAATATTATGATTGAGGTTTTCAAAAGTCGCTTCAGCGCAATGGATATAATGTATTCTACGATGGAAGGAATAGTCCCGAGTCACTGCAGGCTTACGACCCAGAACTTGGGGGCTACGTTATTCAAATTGAGATTACATCAAATACACAAGTCTCATGTCGCTGCAAGCATGCACCATGACACTTGGGGGCTAATGCAAAGTTATTGTTTGCTCACCTTATTGAAGACCCGACTCATCACATCGTAATGAGCCGGCCCTTGGGGGCTACCAATTGCTCTTGTCAACAATTCAAGGTACAAAGCTTTTAATCCATTATATTGAAGGGTTCACTGCTCAGTTGGCAAAAGCACAAGGCTCTTAACCTTGTGGACGTGGGTTCAAGCCCCATGATGGTGGTTACATCATATAATGTTATTCTCGATGAAGTATATATAAAATCCCATCTCAATATTATCTTACTGAGCCGGCCCTTGGGGACTACACGTTGTTGTTCAAAGTTTACATGATTATATTTACATAGTCCCTGCTCATTATTGCATAATGACCCGGTACTTGGGGGCTACATATATAGAATACTCAGTTTATGACTAATGATTGGGATGAACAAATCGGATTTCTTCAAGATTGTGATATTTATATTGAAGCAAGTCTTAAGTTGTTGCTATGCTACCTTCTTAAAGACTTGGGGGCTACAAGTGATAGGCATATAAGAGGTATATTTTCAAGCTTGATGTTAACTACAATTATGACCCAGTGCCATCAATATTTGTAAATCGACAAGGTTCTACATTCTTAAACCGGCAAGTTCTGCATTCTTAAAGCAACAAGTTCTACATTCTTAAACCGGCTGAAGATCAGATGAGTATTTCAAGGACCAATATTTTTTAAGCATTGGGAGGTGAGTCAAAGGAATTATTCTTCATAATATTTCTCTGTGACAAACCAATGTTAGCAAATTGATTATGAAGCTGGCCTATTTACCCGGATTTTCTAAAAGGAAATGACAAGAATTTAAGGATGCTCGGGATCAGTTTAACATGGATAAATCCAAATTAAACTGGGGGCTAATGTCGGGGATATACCCCGCGGTATGACCCGGCCGGAGTTATAACCTGGCTGGGACCTGGTAACCCGGCAGGAGTTAAGTCAGATGATAAGTCGGCAGGAGTTAAGTCAGATGATAACCCGGCAGGAGTTAAGTCAGATGATAACCTGGCAGGAGTTAAGTCAGATGATAACCCGACATGAGTTAAGTCAGATGATAACCCGACAGGAGTTAAGTCAGATGATAACTCAGCAGACAATCATAAACCAGTAGGCAGTCATAACCCGATAGACCATCATAAACCGACAGACCATCATAAACTGGCACCAGTCATAACCCGGCAGACAGTGATAACTCGGTTGCCAGCGGTTATGAAGCCCGAGACGTTATGAAGCCCAAGATGTTATGAAGCCCATGAAGAGAAGTCAAAATAGTTTAAGTCTTAATCCGAGTTGGACTCTACATGTAACCCGCCCCTTCAACATATATAAGGAGGGGCAGGGCACCCCAAAGAGGGGGGAAATAATCTTAAGGGTTAGGGATAACTGGGAGAGCTGGTTTACGGCAACTCCCTCATGATGATAATAAGACCTAGCCATAAACCGCACGTAGGGTTGTTACCGGATGATGTTTCTCGGGGCCCAAAGCTGTCTAAATCCTTGTCTTGCGTTGCGTCTCTCGATTCCGCTCAACCCCTCTCAAGCTACCACATAGATGCGTTGGCCTCACGACTAAGTCCTCACACTAGGACATCTGCCGTGACAATTCCACGACAGCTCTCGTAGCAGATTTAGCCTTTTTTGCGGCCTCATGGTCATATTTGACCTTCCAGAAGTCAGATTTAGCCTGGGGAAGGATAACATATTTAAGTTCATGCAATGTTTAAGTGCTGAAGGAAAAGAAATCAAAAAATTTACCTCTGGCGCTGGGTTAAGCTTGCAGAAAGGATTTAAAACCACTTTCTGCAGTCTTCATATTTACTATTTACAAGTGTGGTTGCCATCTCAACGATACCCTCTTCGGTCAGTCGTAGAGAGCTATGGCGTAAGGGATCATATGTTCCTCCGGTATAGTTACACATCAAGCCGGATCGTCGGCTTAAGGGTATGATCCGCCATGCGACCCAGCAGCGGATTAAGTCGACTCCAGTTAAGCCGTTTCCTAGCAAGGCTTGAACTTTTCTGATTGTAGGGACAAGTTTCTTGCGTTCGGTGGTAGTAAGTTTATCAGGGAGTTGGTACTTTGAATCGAGGCGCTCAGGCCGATAACCCGGCAATGGATTCTCATCAGACGGAGAGATATCTTTGCAGTAGAACCATGTTTGGTTCCAGTCTTTAGGATGGCTTGGCATAGCTACTTGAGGGAAGATGGCATCTCGTCTGCGTTGAATTGAAATCCCGCCAAGCTCCAAGTTGGGCCCATTTGTGAACTTGTTCTGCCGGTTCAAGTAGAAATACTCTCTGAAAAGCTCAACACTAGGCTCTTCTTGAAGGTATACCTCACAAAAGACTTGGAAGTTATGGATGTTTGATATGGAATTGGGTCCAATGTCTTGCGGATGGAGTTTGAAAAAGTGTAGGATATCTCTGAAGAATTTAGAGCCGGGTGGCGAGAAACCCCGGTTCATATGATCAGTAAATACGATAACTTCACCGTCCTTAGGCTGAGGTTTCTCTTTGCCTGGGTCAGGAACACGGTAATGCATCACACTCTTATCTGGCAAATATCCAACGGTGACAAAATCCTTCAAGGTGTCCTCAATGACTATGGATGAAACCCAGTTGCAGGTCGTGATTGTTTTGGGTGACATGGTGAAAGGGCGACCTAAAAACAGGAAAGAATTTGCCGGCTCAAGATGATTGTTAAAATTGCAAGTTAACAAGTACAGTGCATGTTTAGAATGGTGGCTTAAGCAAGGGCTAATGATATATGAAGTAACAATAAACCGACAGAATAAGCCGCCATGACTAAAGGCATTCAAGATTTACCAAGGCTATAATTTGCTAAGTGTTAGGACAAACAGGTTCCACAGGTTGAGGCTACAAATTTGGATGTGTCGCTGTTCAGAAAAAGGAAATAAAATCAAAATCTACAGAGGTGACGGTGGAAAAGCAGAGGTGCCCTAGAGGAGATCTGTCGTGGTGGGGATATATTCCAGTGTCAAGAACAAGTGCTAAAACTACTACAGCACAAGATTCATATGGTTTTTGGATCTAATCTATGGAACTAAACAAGGAGAGAGAAGGGCGGCGACGAACGCTGATGAACACCAACAAAACCTAATGACAGATCTATGACGAAGAAAAGAGGGCTTACTGATGTTGTTAGGATAGCAGAGTGGCGCCGCAGTTTTCTGATCTATTCAGGGCAATGCAGCGGCCGGAGTTGAGGTTGGAGACAGAGGTCGACAGCGGCGAGGCTCGTCCGGGTCGGTGCATCGCAAGGAGGAAGAAAGGAGAAGGAGAAGAATGAAAGATGACTATATGGTCCTATTTATAAGGAAACAGAAAAACAGGTAGGCACAAAACACGAGGAGGCCAAATGATGGTTATCCAGCTAATTGGATGCCTTGATTTTCGGAAAGACATTAAAAAGATCCGTTAAAGATGACGTCATGGCGGGTTTCCGAAATTCTTGGAGATGACATCATGGCGGGTTATAAGGTTTTCACAACAGATGTGGAAGGATTTTTCTAAGTGTAGAAGATTGACATGAACAAGTTCAAATCAACCTGGGGCCTAATGTTGGGGATATAACTATTAGGTATGACCCGCCCAGGAGGGGTCGGGTCATCCCTATGACGATTCATCACAATGAAGCCCAAGATCATATGGCGGTTCATAGATAGGCTTGGTAGAGGGCCCAGACCCGAAGGCGGCTCAAGGCCCATGGATATAAACCGCCATGTATGTAAACCTGTACTGTAAGGCATGTAAGAAAGGTCACCGAGCCGGATACGTTGTATAAGCCGGCCGGGACTCTGTAGCCTGCAGGGCGTCAACCCGTGTATATAAGGGGACGACCTAGCGGCTGCTTAGGACAAGAAAAAACATATCAAGAGCCGGGTCAAGCGTATTCGCTCCCTGCTCATCGAAACCCTAGCAATACCACCTACAACTGGACTAGGCTTTTACCTTCGCCATAAGGGGCCGAACCAGTATAAAACTCCTCGTGTCCTTTGTCCTGATTAACCCCTTTAAGATAACCTCATCGCTATGGCTCCACGACTAAGTCCTCACACTAGGACATCTGCCGTGACAATTCCACGACACATAGCATGAAACATATGGATCCAAATCAGCCCCTTACGAAGCAACGCATAAACTGGGGTTTAAGCTTATGTCACTCTAGCAACCCATCATCTACTTATTACTTCACAATGCCTTCCCCTAGGCCCAAACAATGGTGAAGTGTCATGTAGTCGACGTTCACATGACACCACTAGAGGAGAGACGACATACATCTCATCAAAATATCGAATGAATACCAAATTCACATGACTACTTATAGCAAGATGATACGTCTCCAACGTATCTATAATTTTTGATTGCTCCATGCTATATTATCTACTGTTTTGGACATTATTGGGCTTTATTATCCACTTTTATATTATTTTTGGGACTAACCTATTAACCGGAGGCCCAGCCTAGAATTGCTATTTTTTTGCCTGTTTTAGGATTTCGAAGAAAAGGAATGTCAAACGGAGTCCAAACGGAATGAAACCTTCGGGAACTTGATTTTTAGGAAGATTATGATTCGGGAGACTTGGACCCTATGTCAAGAAAGAAAAGAGGAGGCCACGAGGTAGGGGGCGCGCCTGCCTACCCTAGGCGCGCCCTCCACCCTCGTGGGCCCCCTGTTGCTCCACCGACGTACTCCACCTACGTACGACCCCCAAACGATCAGAGACGGAGCCAAAAACCTAATTCCACCGCTGCAACTTTCTGTATCCACGAGATCCCATCTTGGGGCCTGTTCCGGAGCTCCGCCGGAGGGGGCATCGATCACGGAGGACTTCTACATCAACACCATAGCCTCTCCGATGAAGTGTGAGTAGTTTACCTCAGACCTACGGGTCCATAGTTAGTAGCTAGATGGCTTCTTCTCTCTTTTTGGATCTCAATACAATGTTCTCCCCCTCTCTTGTGGAGATCTATTCGATGTAATCTTGTTTTTGCGGTGTGTTTGTTGAGATCGATGAATTGTGGGTTTATGATCAAGTCTATCTATGAATAATATTTGAATCTTCTCTGAATTCTTTTATGTATGATTGGTTATCTTTGCAAGTATCTTCGAATTATCAGTTTGGTTTGGCCTACTATATTGATCTTTCTTGCAATGGGAGAAGTGCTTAACTTTGGCTTCAATCTTGCGGTGTCCTTTCCAGGTGACAGTAAGGGCAGCAAGGCACCTATTGTATTGTTGCCATCGAGGATAACAAGATGGGGTTTTCTTCATATTGCATGAGTCTATCCCTCTACATCATGTCATCTTGCTTAAGGCGTTACTCTGTTTTTAACTTAATACTCTAGATGCGTGCTGGATAGCGGTCGATGAGTGGAGTAATAGTAGTAGATGTAGGCAGAAGTCGGTCTACTTGTCTCGGACGTGATGCCTATATACATGATCATACCTAGATATTCTCATAACTATGCTCAATTATGTCAATTGCTCAACAATAATTTGTTCACCCACCACCTTAGAATACTTATACTCTTGAGAGAAGCCACTAGTGAAACCTATGGGCCCCGGGTCTATCTTTATCATATTGATCTCCTACTGCTTATCTATTTCCTTTGTTATTTACTTTGCCTTTATTTTACTTTGCATCTTTATCATAAAAATAGCAAAAATATTATCTTATCATATCTATCAGATCTCACTCTCGTAAGTGGCCTTATAGGGATTGACAACCCCTATTTGCGTTGGTTGCGAGGATTTATTTGTTTTGTGCAGGTGCGAGGGACTCGCGCGTAGCCTCCTACTGGATTGATACCTTGGTTCTCAAAAACTGAGGGAAATACTTAGCTACTTTGCTGCATCATCCCTTCCTCTTCGGGGAAAACCAACGCAGTGCTCAAGAGGTAGCACAAGACTTCTCCCATGTCTTCAGGAACGAACGTAACTACTCAAAAATCATATTCATGTTCATAATCAGAGGGGTATTAATATGCATAAAGGATCTGAACATATGATCTTCCACCAAGTAAACCAACTAGCATCAACTACAAGGAGTAATAAACACTACTAGCAACCCACAGGTACCAATCTGAGGTTTTGGGACAGAGATTGGATACAAGACATGAACTAGGGTTTGAGATGAGATGGTGCTGGTGAAGATGTTGATGGAGATTGACCCCCTCCTGATCAGAGGATCGATGCTGATGACGATGGTGCTGATTTTCCCCTCCCAGAGGGATGTTTCCCTGGCAGAACAGCTCCGTCGAAGCCCTAGATTGGTTCCGCCAAGGTTCCGCCTCGTGGCGGCGGTGTTTAGTCCCGCAAGCTTGCTTATGATTTTTTCCAGGGAGAAAGACTTCATATAGCCAAATATGGGCACCGGAGGCCTGGCAGGGGGCCCACGAGACAGGGGCGTGCCCAGGGGGTAGGGCGCGCCCCCACCCTCGTGGATGGTGGGTGGCCCCCCTCTGGTGCTTCCTTCGCCCAATATTTTTTATATATTCTAAAAATGACTCCCGTGGAGTTTCAGGACTTTTGGAGTTGTGCAGAATAGGTCTCTAATATTTGCTCCTTTTCCAGCCCAGAATTCCAGCTGCCAGCATTCTCCCTCTTCGTGCAAACCTTGTAAAATAAGAGAGAATAGGCATAAGTATTGTGACATTATGTGTAATAACAACCCATAATGCAATAAATATCGATATAAAAGTATGATGCAAAATGGATGTATCAATCATACACTTAATGTAAATGGTTTATTGAATCTCGATCGTAGTGATACACATATTCATAATATTGATGCCAAAAGATGCAAAGTTGATAATGATAGTGCAACATACTTGTGGCACTGCCGGTTAGGTCATATTGGTGTAAAGCGCATGAAGAAACTCCATGCGGATGGACTTTTGGAATCACTTGATTATGAATCATTTGATGCTTGCGAACCATGCCTCATGGGCAAGATGACTAAGACTCCGTTCTCCGGAACAATAGAGCGAGCCACTAACTTATTGGAAATAATACATACCGATGTATGCGGTCCGATGAGTGTTGAGGCTCGCCGCGGGTATCGTTATTTTCTGACCTTCACAGATGATTTGAGCGGATATGAGTATATCTACTTAATGAAACATTTGAAAAGTTCAAAGAATTTCAGAGTGAAGTGGAGAATCATCGTAACAAGAAAATAAAGTTTCTACGATCTGATCACGGAGACGAAATATTTGAATTACGAGTTTGGCCTTCAGTTGAAACAATGTCGAATAGTTTCACAACTCACGCCACCTGGAACACCACAGCGTAATGGTGTGTCTGAACGTCATAACCGTACTTTATTAGATATGGTGCGATCTATGATGTCTCTTACCGATTTATCACTATCGTTCTGGGGTTATGCATTAGAGACAGCTGCATTCACGTTAAATAGGGCACCGTCTAAAAATCCGTTGAGATGACACCGTATGAACTGTGGTTTAGCAAGAAACCTAAGCTGTCATTTCTTAAAGTTTGGGGTTGCGATGCTTATGTGAAAAAGTTTCAGCCTGATAAGCTCAAACCTAAATCGGAGAAGTGTGTCTTTATAGGATACCCAAAAGAAACTGTTGGGTACACCTTCTATCACAGATCCAAAGGCAAGATCTTTGTTGCTAAAAATGGATCCTTTTTAGAGAAGGAGTTTCTCTCGAAAGAAGTGAGTGGGAGGAAAGTATAACTTGATAAGGTAATTGTACCTTCTCCCAAATTGGAAAGTAGTTCATCATAGAAATCAGTTCCAGTGATGCCTACACCAATTAGTGAGAAAGTTAATGATGATGATCATGAAACTTCGGATCAAGTTAGTACCGAAACTCGTAGGTCAACCAGAGTACGTTCCGCACCAGAGTGGTACGGTAATCCTGTTCTGGAGTTCATTTTACTTGACCATGACGAACCTACGAACTATGAGGAAGTGATGATGAGCCCAGATTCCGCAAAATGGCTTGAGGCCATGAAATCTGAGATGGGATCCATGTACAAAGAACAAAGTATGGACTTTGATTGACTTGCCCAATGATCGGCGAGCCATTGAGAATAAATGGATCTTTAAGAGGAAGACGGACGCTGATAGTAGTGTTACTATCTACAAAGCTCGAATTGTCGCAAAAAGGTTTTCGACAAGTTCAAAGTGTTGACTGCGATGAGATTTTCTCACTCGTATCGATGCTTAAAAGTCTGTCTGAATCATGTTAGCAGTTGCCACATTTTATGAAATCTGGCAAATGGATGTCAAAATTGTGTTCCTTAATGGATTTATTAAAAAAGAGTTGTATATGATGCAACCAGAAGGTTTTCTCGATCCTAAAGGTACTAACAAAGTGTGCAAACTCCAGTGATCCATTTATGGACAGGTGCAAACCTCTCGGAGTTGGAATATGCGCTTTGATAGTGTGATGAAAGCATATAGTTTTGTACAGACTTGCGGTTGTTTGACTCCATTTTTGCCATGTGATGCACATATATATATTTGATTATCTAGTATGAGCAGACCCTCGTCAGATCATGTCAATGAGTATATAATTGATGATAAAAAAATCAAATTTCTCTCATAAATAAATAGTTGGTGATCTTCAAAGGGGAAAACATATTATGGTTATGAATTTTCAGGCCTAGTCACGTTAACGCATGCATTTGGTTGATCAAAAGGATTTAGTAGTGGCCGATCAACAAGTTTGCTAATGGAATAAATCGTGTATGCATGCACGGTTCAACCGGTCAACAACTATCCAGGCAAACGTTTGGTGTGTTGAAGTAGTAAAATCTCATACAGGCCTGCTGCTAGTTGGACGTGTTGATGTTGGTACAAAACCAAGGTCCGTGGTCGCTAGTGATAGAGAAAATCGATCCATTGGGCTTGACTAAATCCACGAAGAGATAAGTATTGGCCAAGGAGTTTGTTGCTTTTTAGTTCAACAACGCCAAGAGATTAGAGATAAGATTTGTTTAATTGTTACTAACGGCAGCGGCGACGACGCTAATCTCTCGTGCTTATCTTCCTATCTATTCGCATAGCTAGCCGGTGGAGACGATGCTATAAAAAGGCTGCTCGAGTGACTGCGAAGGAGGTTCAGTTCACTCGCAACGCACACGCCATTTACACGCTCATTTCACTGCCGTTCACCGTACCCCACACACACACACACATTTCATATCACCTTCATTCTATATACACACATCTCCATTTCTTTGTCTGGCGTTCCCCTCCGTGACCGGCGTCAATGGCACAGCCATATGGTGAGTAAATCATATGAAGGTTGCATATGATCACTTATTTCCTTTATTTCTTTTCTTCTCTTTGTTCATTCTTTTGCGGCGTCTCGCGGCTCTACATGGCGATCTAATTGCGCCGCAGATGTTTCATTGCTCGATCTAGAAAAAGAATTTTATGGCGTCCCGCGGCTCTACATGGCGATCTAATCGTCGCCGCGGACGTTCCATTGTTCGATCTATAAAAAAAATTCAACGGTGTCCCGCGGCTCTACATGGCGATCTAATCGTCGCCGCGGACGTTCCATGGCCCGATCTACAAAAGAGTTTGGTGGCATTTAGTGGCTCTACATGGCGATCTAATCGCCGCCATAGGTGTTTCACGGTCTGACATGAGGAAAAAAGCGGCATTGCATCTCGTGGCTCTACATGGCGATCAAATCGTCGCCACGGATGTGTTACGGTTTGATATGGAAAAAGAAAAAGGAATGTTATAACGTCTCGCAGCTCTACCTGACGCTTCAATCGTCGCCGCAGACATTTCATGGCCAAGTGATTTTCATGCATTTTGAGTTTATCCATCAGTGAAGGCTATGGATTCATGTTGACAGACAAAACTGTATATCGGTGTGGAGTTACAAGGGAAAGAAATATAGCTGCACAAAAGCCAACATCATGCATGGTTCAGTATATGTACATTTAGAGCACAGAGTCAAGGAGATCACGTGACATACAAAGGATGATTTCTCATCATGAGATAATCCAATATTAATAAAGATGTGGCCATCTACACCGGAATAAACAAGACGCCATTGACGAAATTTTGCAGAATCATGTTTCTCAAACAAACGAGGGTTCATCTTCAAGTCCACGCTCAGTACACTTTCTTCCGTGATTGACGAGGCCGGAACTCACATACACTTCCTGACCGACGAGGCGGGATACATGATGTTCGTGACCGATGAGGCCGAACTATCCATTTAATTTTATCCGTGAGACTTGATCTACATCCCATGTTTGGTTGATGCATGAATCCATAAGTTTTGGCATGGCGAGTTTATTATTTGTCTTGGAGCACTTGCATGTTCTTTTTGCCTTGGAGACAAAAGCCATGAGTTTGATAATGATGATGACCGTTTGAGGCAGTTTAATCGGAGGTCTTTCATAGATATGCTATGAATGTAATTAACTAGGGATCCCTTCGAGGCCCTAGGAGTCGAGAATTATGCAATTGTCTTTTGTATGTCAGATGCTGTACCAAGAGCATGTAAAATGAGATTTGTATATCTTCAGCAATAAAGATTTACAAGTTTTCTCCGCATCATTTTGTGTGTTTATTTTATTTTTATTTGTATACACTCGTATACTGGCACGCCCGCACCTAAAATGCCAACGCGGATAAATTTAAATATTTGTCTTGCAAAAACAGCGGTGAAGCATGTATTTACAAGAAAGTGAGTGGGAGCACTACAGCCTTTCTGATAAGTATATGTGAGTGACACATTGTTGATCGGAAATGATGTAGAATTTTCTGGAAAGCATAAAAGAGTGTTTGAAAGTAGTTTTTCAAAGAAAGACCTCGGTGAAGCTACTTACACATTGAGCATCAAGATCTATAGAGATAGATCAAGACGCTTGATAAGAGTTTTTTCAATGAATACATACCTTGACAAGATTTTGAAGTATTTCAAAATGAAACAGTCAAAGAAGGAGTTCTTGCCTGTGTTGCAAGGTGTGAAGTTGAGTAAAGACTCAAAACCCGACCACGACAAAAAATAAAAAGAGAATGAAAAGTCATTTCCTATGCCTCAGTCATAGGTTCTATAAAATATGCTATGCTGTGTACCAGTCCTATTGTATACCTTAGCATGATTTTGGCAAGGGAGTACAATAGTGATATACAAGTAGATCATTGGACAGCGGTCAAAATTATCCTTAGAGGACTAAGGAAATATTTCTCGGTTATGGAGGTGATAAAAGAGTTCGTCGTAAAGAGTTGCGTCGATGCAAGCTTTTGACACTGATCTAGATGACTCTAAGTCTCGATCTAGATACATATTGAAAGTGGGAACAATTAGCTAGAGTAGCTCCGTGCATAGTTTTGTAGACACAGAAATTTGCAAAATACATACGAATTTGAATGTTGCAGACTCGTAGACTAAACTTCTCTCACAAGCAAAACATGATCACTCTTTGGGTGTTAATCACATAGCGATATGAACTAGATTATTGACTCTAGTAAACCCTTTGGGTATTAGTCACATAAAGATGTGAACTAATCACATAAAGATGTGAACTATTGGTGTGAAATCACATGACGATGTGAACTAGATTATTGACTCTAGTGCAAGTGGGGGACTGAAGGAAATATGCCCTAGAGGCAATAATAAAGATGTTATTTATATTTCCTTGTATCATGATAAATGTTTATTATTCATGCTAGAATAGTATTAACCGGAAACTGAGTACATGTGTGAATACATAGACAAACAAAGTGTCCCTAGTATGCCTCTTCTTGACTAGCTCGTTAATCAAAGATGGTTATGTTTCCCTGACCATAGACATGTGTTGTCATTTGATGAACGGGATCACATCATTAAAGAATGATGTGATGGACAAGACCCATCCGTTAGCTTAGCACTATGATCGTTTAGTTTATTGCTATTGCTTTCTTCATGACTTATACATGTTCCTATAACTGTGAGATTATGCAACTTCCAAATACCGGAGGAACAATCAGTGTGCTATCAAACGTCACAACGTAATTGGGTGATTATAAAGATGCTCTACAGGTGTCTCCGATGGTGTTTGTTGAGTTGGCATAGATCGAGATTAGGATTTGTCACTCCGTGTATCGGAGAGGTATCTCTGGGCCCTCTCGGTAATGCACATCACTATGAGCCTTGCAAGCAATGTGACTAATGAGTTAGTCACGAGATGATGCATTATGGAACGAGTAAAGAGACTTGTCGGTGACAAGATTGAACTAGGTATGATGATACCGATGATCAAATCTCAGGTAAGTAACATACCGATGACAAAGGGAACAATGTATGTTGCTATGCGGTTTGACCGATAAAGATCTTCGTAGAATATGTAGGAGCCAATATGAGCATCTAGGTTCCGCTATTGGTTATTGACCGGAGATGTATCTCGGTCATGTCTACATAGTTCTCGAACCCGTAGGGTCCGCACGCTTAACGTTCGATGACGATTTGTATTATGAGTTATGTGATTGGATGACCGAAGTTTGTTCGGGGTCCTGGATGAGATCACGGACATGACGAGGAGTCTCAAAATGGTTGAGAGGTAAAAATTCATATATTGGAAGGCTATATTCGGACATCGGAAAGGTTCCGAGTGAGTCGGGTATTTTTCGGAGAACCGGGGAGTTACGGGAATTCACCGGGGGAAGTATTGGGCCTTATTGGGCTTTAGTGGAAAGGAGAGAAGGGCCACAAGGGGAGGCAATACTTCCCCCATGGGCTGGTCCGAATTGGACTAGGAGGGGGCGGCGCCCCCTTCTTTCCTTCTCCCTCTCAATTTCCTTCCTTCTTCTCCTACTTGGACTAGGAAAGGGGGAAACCTACTCCTACTAGGAGTAGGAATCCCCCCCTTTAGGCGCACCCCTTGAGGCCGGCCGTCCTCCTCCTCCTCCCCTCTTTTATATATGGGGGAGGGGGCACCCCATAGATACACAAGTTGATCTTTTAGCCGTGTGCGGTGCCCCCCTCCACAGTTACACACCTCGATCATATCGTTGTAGTGCTTAGGCGAAGCCCTGCGTTGGTAACTTCATCATCACTGTCACCACGCCGTCATGCTGACGGAACTCTCCCTCGGCCTCAACTGGATCAAGAGTTCGAGGGACGTCACCGAGCTAAACATGTGCAGATCGCGGAGGTGCCGTACATTCGGTACTTGGATTGGTTGGATCGCGAAGACGTTCGACTACATCAACCGCGTTACTAAATGCTTCTGTTTTCGGTCTATGAGGGTACGTAGACACACTCTCCCCTCTCATTGATATGCATCTCCTAGATAGATCTTGCATGATCGTAGGTAAATTTTTTGAAATACTGCGTTCCCCAACAGTTGGTTCGATTTGTGTTCGCTACTTTGATAATTTGATATATGGGTGGACCGGTGCTTAGGTGTTGTTCTTACTTGAACAAATCTCCTACTTATGATTAACCCCCCCCCCCCCCCCGCAAGCATCCGCAACTACGAGAAAAGTATTAAGAATAAATTCTAACCATAGCATTAAACTCTAGGATCCAATCGGTCCCTTATGGAATAGCGCATAAACTGGGGTTTAAGTTTCTGTCACTCTCGCAACCCATCATCTATTTGCTACTCCACAATGCATTCCCTTAGGCCCAAATATGATGAAGTGTCATGTAGTCGACGTTCACATGACACCACTAAGAGAATAACAACATACATACCATCAAAATATCGAATACATATCAAATTCACATGATTACTTGCAACATGATTTATCCCGTGACCTCAAGAACAAAGGTAACTAGTCACAAACAATAAACATGCTCATGACCAGAGGGGTATTAATATGCATAATGGATCTGAACATATAATCTTCCACCAAATAAACCATATAGTAATCAACTACAAGATGTAATCAACACTACTAGTCACCCTAGCACCAATCTATAGTTCCGGTAACAAGATTGAATATAAGAGATGAACTAGGGTTTGAGCTGAGATGGTGCTAGTGAAGATGTTGATGGAGATTGCCCTCCCCAAGATGGGAGAGTTGTTGGCGGTGATGATGACGATGATTTCCTCCTCCGGGAGGGAAGTTCCCCCGACAGAATCGCTCCGCCGGAGGGCAAAAGTACTCCTGCCCAAGTTCCGCCTTGAGGCGGCGGCGCTTCGTCCCGAAAGTCCTCCTCTTATTTATTTTTTCTAGGTCAAAACCACTTATATACCAGAAGATGGGCACCGAAGGTGGGCCGAGGAGGCCACAACCCACCAGGGCGCGCCTGGGGGGCATGGCGCGCCCAGGTGGGTTGTGCCCACCTGGTGCCCCCCCCTCTGGTGTTTGTTGGCTCCAATATTTCTTAAATAATCCATAAAAAATCTCGGTGAAGTTTCAGCTCATTTGGGTGGTCTGACATAGTTTTTCTAGGTCCAGATTTTCAGCTGCCGGAATTCCCCCTTTTGGTGTGTTCCTTGCAAATTATGAGGGAAAATGCATTAGAATTATTCCAAAAAGCATTATAATGGATAAAAACATTATAAATAACAGTAAGAAAATATGATGCAAAATGAACGTGTCAAAGCCCCATAGTCATCATGAAAAAAAACAAGGACACAAAGTGAACCTCAGTCAAAGGAGTCTCCTTCTTTCTCACCGGGAAACCACCTAAAGCCTCCGCCGATCAAGGAGACGATGCCTTCATCCCGAGGTGCCGCCAAGAAAACCTCGATCAATTAAGTCCCTGTCTTAGACATTGGGATGTCACCAAGCAACCTCTGGTGAGGATACTTCACATTTATCGCCAAAGCTCCACCAAGCAACTTCGGCAAATGGGGTCTTCATCTTCGTCATCAAAATCACACCAAATGGCCTTCTCCCAGGAGACTCCTCCTTCGTCCCCAAAGTGCCACATCGGACTCCAGCAAAGCCGGTCCCTGTCTCCGTCACCAGAATGCCGCCAAAGACATGTTTAGCAAACCAAAACTCTGTAACCAATGATACCCAATGGTACGAGCAAAATTGCCTCCTCGATGCCGATGAGGCTCCACGTCTCTTAGGGAAGTACTTAGAGGTCGTCAGCAGGCCAAGGTCATTAGCATCCAATCAATGGAGGACCCAGAGGGTTGCTTTGTGCCATGTCCATACACAGCCTCCTCTTGAACATTGTCTATTTGATCCTCTGCGATGAACCAAGTGGCAGTTTGCCGCGAGTACCACCGCTCAACCCCTCAGTCGAAAAAGCGTGGCAAAAGATCTCTAGTCATCACGCCTAGAGAAAGAGGGTACAAATGAGTGAGCGTGGAACAAAAGGCTCGAGGTATGGGCTCCTCTCCAGGTGCCATGCGAAAATTTGATAACATACCATTTTTAATTAGTTAATCATTTTCTATTTTTGCCCCTATTTTTGCCATGCCAAAGTTGCCCCCGTGGAAAATGATCAAATGTCCCACCCCGAAACGCCCACCAAAGAAATTCGATGGCGGTCTCCTGCTCCTCTTCCTCCATCTTGGGCTCCGCCAAAGCCCTAGCTTCCTTCCATATCTCCCACCTCGCCCCCCAAAGAACAGGTACGAATCTTCCGCCTCTCTTTCTCTTGCGAGTTTTCGTACTACAGGGTTCTTGCCCATGCGTAGTTCCCCCAATCTGTTTCCCTTATAAATCTTGTACTAGTACACAACATAATTGGGGTCAAATTATTTCACACTCGCTGTCAGGCTTTCAGATTCGTTGCCACATTGGTACCTACTCATAACCCAAGAACTCAGGAACCCTAAGAATCCACTGCGATTTCACTAGTATTAGCCGTTCCTCGGAACCCACCGCTCACAGTTGGAAAAACTCTTAAGATCTTGTATCAAATGAAGAATTTAGGATTTCTATTGCGATATTTGAACCTGATTTGGGATTCTTGATTCAGCATCAGCCCGCTTGCGCCTGCAGTGTATCAAGATGTGCTCTGCTCCGGCTGCGCCAGGGGGGTCAAAGAAGACCGTCTGGGTATGGACAGAGAACCGGCAGGTGATGACGGCTGCCGTAGAGAGGGGTTGGAACACTTTCCTCTTTGGATCCAAAGATGTCGGCAAGGACTGGTCATGTGAGAGCAAATTTTTGGCTGTTCCAAGCAGGGATACTATGTCATTTAGTTGAAATGGACGAATGTCTTTGATACCCAATGCCTGAAGGCCCTAACCGCTAAGCCAATTAAATTTGAGTGTGTCTGTGTGTGCTGCAGCAACTGCTCGCATCCATCCTCTCTTTATTGACGGCCTGGAGATTTTCGATGAGGGGAACCAAAAGGTTGCTGCAATTTCTGAAATCTCTTCCCCAGGTGGGCTGCAACTCATACAGCCAGACAATGTGGAAGTACAGAACACCGTGATTCATTTCCGAGGTGATTGGCAGGTCAGACAATCGAGCACCTCAATATCACCATATCATGTTTGAATCTCTAACCCATTTGTAATTTTCTCTTAAGTCCTGACTTACATGGTATATATGTTAGTTTGAACTGGCACAGTGAGATAAACCATCATACTTGAGCTCTTGCAATACTAAGCTCTAAAATTTTTAGTCATCCTTTACCATCTTATTATGTGTTTCAAGAACTCCCTTGTATCTGTGATGAGTGTGCATATGTGAATACACACCTGATATTGTCTATGAAATTGTGTGTCCTCTTTTGCTGTTTCATGCCTGCCAGGTAACTTGTAAACAGTACTCTGCAAACCCACGTCACCCATAAGAAGCACTAACTGGTGTCCTCTTTTGCAAATTCCATAGGTTATACCAGCAGAAAATATAGTTGCTGCCTTCCAAGGATGTGCAGGAATTGTATTGGCTGTTTCGACAAACTCAACTGAGGCTCAAGTTTTTCTTGAGGTAATTATGGAGAGATTTGGACATACAACAGCATATCTTGCATATAATGATGTTATATATTGTCAGTGACTATACTGGATGAGATTGTTTCATAATTTATGATGCCCATTTTGCAGGCCTTGGAGCAAGGGCTTGATGGAGTTGTACTTAAAGTAGAGGACATGGATGATATTATTAAACTCAAGGTATTTCATCACAATTCTGTTCGAACTTCTTTGGTGTGTCTAGGGCACATCTAGATGTGCTCTAGTTATTGCACATCTAAGTGAGTGAATCAAGCATAAAAGAAAAAGAAAAAAGAGAAAGAAAATATTCACACGAATCTTAATGTAAGATCAATGACATATGACTTAGATGTGCAATACTTATGGCACATCTAGATGTGCTTTAGCAAAACTGTAACAAGTAAATCCCTGTCTGGGCAAATAATGATCCCATTTAAAATTAGATATATTGCTCGCTATGTGCACATATCTAGATTTTAGTATACAAAAGGCAGTATTTTGCTATGGTCACTGATTATCGTCTATCTGATCGTATGATTTACCCGTTGTTATTTCTTTCCTCCTTTAATCACTCAGGATTATTTTGACAGAAGGAACGAGGCAAAGAGCCAGTTACAGTTGACAAAGGCTACTGTATCAAAGGTTGAAGTTGTTGGTATGGGCGATCGTGTTTGTGTGGACCTCTGTAGTATCATGCGACCCGGTGAAGGCCTTCTGGTTTGTGTAATTTCTCACCTTTTCACTGTCGAGGAACATATAAAGAAAACAACACTACTAATATCCTACTCCTACTACACACGATTGGTTAAAAGCATACACATGGATGTGACGATGGATGCCATTTTTTTTCAGGTCGGTTCCTATGCAAGAGGAATGTTCCTTGTTCACTCGGAGTGCTTGGAGACAAACTACATTGCTAGCAGACCTTTCAGGGTCAATGCAGTAAGATATCAATCATTTAGAGTGCAGTAAGCTATCTCAGATATTGCATTACAGCAGGCTTCACTACGTATGTCCTTTCCATTTTTAGGGGCCTGTGCATGCATATGTTACAGTCCCTGGGGACAAGACTAGCTACCTCTCAGAGCTGCAATCAGGTAGGGAAGTAATCGTTGTTGATCAAAATGGGTTGTGGCGAACTTCAATTGTTGGCCGCGTGAAGATTGAATCAAGGCCTCTCATCCTTGTAGAAGCAAAGGTACATAAAAAACGTTCTTCCTTTTGATGGTATCTGCACATCCATTCTCAGTTTCATGACGTTACTGGACTTGCTACAGGAGAACTCTGGAAATGGTACATATAGCATTTTCCTTCAAAATGCAGAGACAGTTGCACTTATCGGTCCTGACAGAGGTAAACCCACCCAGCACATATTCTGAAGATAATGTGGTAAAGTTCTTTTGGATTTGTGATTCTAACAAGCCATAAGAAAATATCTATTTCTGAATGACTTGTGTCGGTAGATTAACAGGAAATTTTCCGGTTCCAATGCCTACACAGTTAACTATACTTTAACACTGCCTTAAAAAAATACAATGTCCAACACTGGGAATTCACAGTACAGAGTGTCACCAGAAAATGAAACCTCATACAATTCTGGAAATCAACAGAGTACGAAGTTTTGCAGTAAAAGGAAACCTTTAAAACCATTGTGGGGGGCATTGTACAACCAGTGCAATGTTTTTGCTGAGTTCTCTGATACTCCCCTAGATTTAGTTAAGGTTCAGAACTTCAGATAAGGATTCAAGGTTTATCATCGGTCTTTCTTGACCAACTTACTCCCGAACTGTATGATTGTCTGATGTAGGATCTGGTGGAAGGACTGCTATTCCTGTGACTTCACTGAAAGTTGGCGACGAAGTTTTGGTGAGGAAGCAGGGCGGCGCCCGTCACACTGGAATAGAGATTCAGGAGTTTATTGTCGAGAAATGAGACACGCTGTACCATTTACCCGCCTTAGCAGGCTGGCATGCCCATCGCTGCTGTTTTTGTTCTCCACAACAAATTTGTGCAAGTTCATCAAATCATCACTAAACCCAAGAGTACATCTAGTACATGTACATTCCTGAAATTCAAGGCTCATTTTTCCATTTTATCTTGTTTCAGTTGCATAATGTTGCAAGAGGGGAGTCCTTTCCAGTAGGTATATATTTTTCCCTATCTGGACAAAGGAATTGCTATTGCCTGAGAAATATGCAGCTGTGACAAAAAAAAACATCAAGACCCTATCTGATAACATGTCAATTTCTTATCGAGCACAATTGGGCGACGAATTTGGTAGCCCATGACAAGCCTGGAAATGCTCCCTGTCCACAGTTTCTGTCATGTCAACAAGGAATCATCCAGTATCATGTCTGCAGATGATAAACCCGGCTCCGCGACGAGGGTTTAGGGTTTAGGAACACCTCTCAGATTTGGTGAAAAACAATTCATCGCAGAGTGCCGTAGTCATATTCCGTGCCACACCCTACAAATGAGCAAGAAGCATCACTAGAAACAACTATTACACAGCTCGCCACCAAATGTACAGCCGTACGGATACATCTCTCTCCCACTTCTAAGCTGTGCTTCTAGTGCACTTGCGCGGTCCTAAAAGCCGGTGACGGCGGCGCCATCGCTCCAAGAGAGCGCCGTGGCGAGGGTTGGCCCCTCATTGGCGACTTCGGGACGGTGTTGGAGGTTCTCCGGATGTCAACCTGCGGCGACACTAAATTGCTTTTGGAGTCTTGGAGCTGCTCCAGCTCTTCTAAGACCTCTGAGATCTGCGGACGCATCTTGGCGTCGTTGCAGATGCATTGCAAGGCGAGGTTCGCGACGGCGTGTGCGCCTTTCTTAGGATACTGGCCTCCCAGCTTCGTGTCCATGACACGGTACAGCCTGCGCTTGTCGCGCAGGTGCGGTTTGGCCCAGTCCACTAGGTTCTGCTCTATGCCTGGCTTTGACTTGTCCAGGGCTCGTCTCCCGGTCAGCAGCTCAAGCAACACCACCCCAAAGCTGTAGACGTCTGCCTTAGCAGAGAGGCGACCTGTGAATATTAAGGAACATGAGAATGGGTTTATCCAGAAATAAGCAATGCATATTCATTTAGATTTCATTTATTTCTTACGCACAATATTATCAATACATGTTCATATGTACTGCCATTTTATAAAATCCAAGAATAATATGGCCAGTCTCGAATTTAATAGGAATATAAAGTGGAGTGGACCATTTCCTACATTTAAAATTAGTTTGACTTGACATATAAAACAAAGAAATTGCTGGATCAGGAAATGTAGACAAAACAGAAGGCAAGTGTAGTTGACTATCAAGGGAAATCAGGAAACAATTCCATGATGGCCTACATGATTGGAGAACACCATGATATGATTATGCTACTTTAAACAAATAGGGCTTCACCATGATTCTGTCATAGATATGGGATGATTTAGGCCGGAAAATAATTCAACTTAGGTTTAGCTAATACAGAGCGAAGACCCAACATGGCCCCATTTTTGTAACATGAAACAAAAAAGGGAGACATGGCCCCATTTTTGTAAATACAAACACAAAGATAATCTTCTAACCTGTAGCGATATACTCTGGAGCTGCATATCCATGAGTGCCCATCACTTGCGTGGAAACATGAGTTTTATCCCCAGTTGGACCAGCTTTCGCCAATCCAAAATCTGAAAGCTTCGCGTTGAATTCCTGCATTGAATCAAGAGTAACAAGTTAAGTTAAAAGACCCCAGAGGTTGGCTTGTAATCAGAGTCAACATCATATTTCAACCATACCGAGTCAAGAAGAATGTTTGATGCCTTGAAATCACGGTATATAACTTGGTTTTCAGCATGATGTAAAAATGACAAACCCTTAGCAGCCCCGATAGCAACCTTAAGCCTTATTCCCCATGATAAAGGATCAGCACCTCCTAAAAGAATACAAACATTATTGGTTACTTGATAGTTGACACATGAATATTAAAGACGTCAGAAATCAATGATTTAGCAATAAAACTCATATAGATTAAAGAACATACTTCTGAACAGATGATTCTCCAAACTTCCCTTGGGCATGAACTCATACACCAGAAGTCTGTTGTCACCATCTGAGCAATAACCAATGAGCTTAACAAGATTGGCATGGTGAAGTTGGCCAAGGTAGTTAACCTCCGTCTGAGCAGGAAAATGAACCATCAGGAGACAAGAAAATAGCCAGAGGAAAGTAGAAAATTAGTGGTAAGGAGTCTTGAACCTACCAGCCATTCCTTGTGCCCTTGGAAACCTTCTGGTTTAAGCTTCTTGACAGCAACAACCATACCGCTTCCCGGTTTCGAAGGAGCAAGAGTGTGTTCATCAATCCAACCTTTGAAAACATGCCCAAACCCTCCTTCCCCAAGAAGACTGTCCGGGCGGAAGTTCTTGGTCGCATTTTTAAGATCATTGAACAAGAAGGCCTTCAAGTTCGACGATGACAAGATTTCGCCTTCTGTCCGAGGCGGCTCGCTGCGATCTCTTATAGATGGCAGAGTAAACGTTGAACGAGTTGAGTTGGTCTTGCTCGCAGAAGTAGCAGATGACATGCTTGTTTTGCTGGTCACTTTCGATGGATCTGATGTCCCACCAAGAAACAAAGGAAATGTGTGTAAGAACAAATTGGCAACAACAACATCTTCAGGTTCACAATGATACTGAACATGTGAACTGAAGTAGCTCTCTGCTATCTGAAATTTCAAACCTAAGAAGAAATTGATGTTCCAGTTCATGCACCATAGCATGCTAATATGCTATGCTTACCCTAATAATAAAGGGGGACAAACATAGAGGCGAAGGTGCACCAGAGAGGAACAAAGTAGGTAAAAACTAGTCACCGAAACAGAAGTGTAAGATGCATAACAACATGCTATCCAAATTTTGCCCCACACATGGTACGCCTCTCAGTTCAACACAAACCAAATCCAAGAACTACTACTACCACCAGTACGAATAACCAAAACAGCCCAAGCAATCGAACAAAAAAGATGCCAACCAGGAGGCAAGTACTAGAAGCTGACAAATAGACACAAAGAAAAATAGGGGTAAAAGTAGTAAGAGAGGCACTCACAGGCGGCACTAGTGTTCATGCTGTGATCCACCCGGGCCGTGGACTTCATGCAGTTCCCCATCTCTTCCTCTACTTCCCAGCTGACAGGAAGAAGATGAATGAGCTTCCTTTCCTGAAGATCCACAGGCGAACTCTGCTCCTCTTTCCTCCGCCCCGGGTAAGTCAGCAAAGCTAGAGAGAGATGGCGGGCAACGCGAGGGATCAGGAGGAGCAGCCGCTGAGGATAACTGAGCTGAGCAGCCAACCCTAGAGTCCCAGCCGGTTTCTGGCGAGGCTTTTGGGTCCAGCTAATCTCCGCCGCCACTTGAAGGGGGGGATGAGACTGGAGAAAAATCCGCTGAGGCCGTTGGCCGGCAGCCGCAACGCCAGGAGAGAAACAAGCGAGAAGCTTCAAAAAGTCAATCAAATCCCCTCCTCCTCCTCCGGGCTGACCGAATGGGGGGGAGTCAGTCGGGTCAACTGGAGGCGAGGCCGGCCAGCCAAGCCGCCACGCCGCCTCCAAGAACCGCACGGGGGCAGGGCAGGGGAGGGAGGCGGACGCGGCCGCGCGGGAGGAAGATGCTCTCTCGCTCGAGCTGGGGCTGCGGCAGAGTGGGAGGAGGAGCTGCTGAGGGGCGCAGCGGAGGTAGTAGTAGGTCGCTGCCGGCAGCCACCGACCGGCTGGGCTCAGGTGGGAACGGAGCTGCGAATGAGAGCGGCGAGTGGTGGGATCTTCCGCCCCTGTCCCTCTCTTCTACACGTTGGTGGCGGCAACTTTGCGTGCAGGACCTCGACATGTTTGAGTGTTCCGTCTTTAACCCCTGTGCAGAGAAGACGTACGCTTGGATGGTGGTGGAAGTGAACTCCGAGATTGTACAGGGGGCTTTAAGCAAAAGCAGAATGGTAGACCAGTCAAATATGCTTTGCCATGAATTGGTTGTTGATTGCTACTTCCTTAAAGCCAAAAGTATGCGATTCCAGTTGCTACACACATAATTGGAAGAACCCAAGTATTAATGATTATTCTATTTATATGCAATTCCAATTACACTCCATTTAGCCGCTTAAAGCCAAAAGTATCAAATCTTTTCCTTTTATAAATATGTTTTTTTCCTATGATAATTATTTCAGCCCCACCGAATAAATGAAATTTGGATATCGAGATCAAATCGCAAAATCATTATTTATATCACATATAAAAGACATAATACTTTTACTAGCTTACCCCTAATCATGAGTCGCACACGAGCCACTTAGAAGAAACCATGGTCGCATGGCCGGTGGATCATCTATCACGTCAGTCTCCGTTGGTTTTTTCGCCTCACATAATCGAATTTGATGCGCTCTGCTTTTGGATTTGTTTTGCAATGTCGTCATTTGTATCATCTTTATAGTTTTGGTTCCTTTTTCTAAGTACTCTTGCTAGTGTAAGCAACCTCCACAACGTGTACCCATTAAGCATAATCATGCACCTAGTCGTTCTTTCTCTGTGCTGCCTTACCTATTTCCTTAGCCGTCGCATCTCCTCTGCCGTTTGATCGCCGCCCTTCTCCTCCTTTGTTGGCCCTGTCAGTGGAAGAACGAGGGGAGGCCCAGATCTACCTGTGGGAGTCTTAGTTTTTCCTGTCTTGGGCTTGTGGTAAGTCTATGTTGTCCGTTGTCCGTCACTTCGGCCTTTCAGTGGTGGTGACCTTTAGAAATATGCTCTAAAGGCAATAATAAAGTTGTTATTATTCTATTTTCATGTTTGTGATTAAGTTTATCTTCTATGCTAGAATTGCATTGGTTCCCGAATATGAGATTTGTAGGAAAACCCAATTGCATATATGAAATAATAAATTCCAAACATATCCCTAGTCAAGCCTCTGGACTAGCTCATGTATTGTTGATGGTCTTAATTTTCTGATCATGGACATTGTTAATGTAACAAGGATGCTGACAATAATGAGAGCACATTATCAAGATAACAATGGTGTTGGATGGAATACTTCGAGATCTTGGCGTTTACTTGTGTCCTTAGACCATGAGAATATCGTAGACACAGATACCGGATGGTTGATCCGGGGTCATAAAACGTTATTATGTAACTGGGTAATTGTAAAGGTGATATGTCAAGACTGGAATTTGCCCCTCCGGTGATGGAGAGATACACTCTCGGTCCACTCGGTATTATGGTGTCCAGCATCGCCTGGCTAGGTATTGTGAGTAAAGAGTTAGCCACGGGATACCGGGCTACGGAAACGAGAAGAGAGTACAAACCGGAAACAAGGATAACTAGGTATAGTGATCAAGGAGTTGATCACATCAACGGCCCGGTACGGCCCAGCTTCAGCAACAACAGCTCAAGACCCTCGCAAGGGGCCAATCCTCGCGAGGCGGACTGTAAGTGCATCTAGTGCCACCCCTAGTTGGTTTTGGAGTATTGACGACAAACCTAGTTGAGGGACTAATGTGTTTGTGAGAATTGCAGGATAACACAGGTAGAAGTCCCTCATTAATTCGGTTTCCCTACCAGAGATGACCCCTAAAAATGTATGAAGACATTGATGTCAAAGGTGGTATATGAAGATATTCACATTGAAGACCATGACAAGAGAAGACATCGCATGAAGCCTTTGGAGCTCGAAGACTTAGATCTTTCATAGTTCTTTTTCTTCTTTGTTGAATCATAGGAACCACCGTACTGTTAAGTGGGGTCCAACAGAACCAGTCAGAATGACTGAAGTGATGCTTAACCAAAACCTATGTCTTCGAGTGAAGACTATGAGAGTGAATCTTGTCCAGAGTCGGACAAGTCAGCTTTGCTTGTAGCCCAAGTAAAGTTGCCGTGTGAGTTTGAAATCTGACTGTTGGAACACGTGTCAGTTCCTTAGTGACCCGGGGTCATTTCGGACAAATCAGGTCGGATTGCCTAGTGGCTATAAATAGCCCACCCCCTACAACCATAAACGGTTGGCTACTCAGAGTTAGTGTACGGCTTTTGTCATTTGAGAGCAACCCACCTCGAAGCCTTTGAGAGAGAATTCCTTGTGAGGATAAAGCCCTAACCACCTAGAGCCAAAGAGAATTAGGCATCACTTAAGTCTTCTTGTCTATGTGATCTGAAGACTTATTACACTTGAGGACTGTGAATCCTCCAGCCGGTTAGGCGTCGCGTTCTGAGCATCCAAGAGACATTGTGGATCGCCGGTGAACGAAGTCTGTGAAGGTTTGGGAGTCTACCTTGAAGACTTACCAGAGTGATTGGGCGAGGTCTGTGTGACCTTAGCTCAAGGGGAATACGGTGAGGACTGGGTGTCCTGAGCTGCGTGTTCAAGACTGGGTGTCCGGGACTGTGTGTCCTCAGGTTTAAATACCTAGCCGCCCTAAACAGACGTACAGTTGTCACAGCAACTGGAACTGGTCCAACAAATCATTGTCTTCAACGAGTCACTGGTTTCATCCTTCCCTTCCCTTTACTTACTGTTGGTCCTTGTGAAGTCATTGTATGATTGCACTATCTTTTGTCTTCACTGAGTGACTGCGTGTTCTGTTTGGCTTCAGAATATCTTCCTACCTGATCCTTGTTGGAAATATGCCCTAGAGGCAATAATAAAAGCATTATTATTATATTTCCTTGTTCATGATAATTGTCTTTATTCATGCTATAATTGTGTTATTCGGAAATCGTAATACATGTGTGAATAATAGACACCAACATGTCCCTAGTAAGCCTCTAGTTGACTAGCTCGTTGATCAACAGATAGTCATGGTTTCCTGACTATGGACATTGGATGTCATTGATAACGAGATCACATCATTAGGAGAATGATGTGATGGACAAGACCCAATCCTAAACATAGCACAAGATCGTATAGTTCGTTTGCTAGAGTTTTCCAATGTCAAGTATCCTTTCCTTAGACCATGAGATCGTGTAACTCCCGGATACCGTAGGAGTGCTTTGGGTATACCAAACGTCACAACGTAACTGGGTGACTATAAAGGTAGACTACGGGTATCTCCGAAAGTGTCTGTTGGGTTGACACGGATCAAGACTGGGATTTGTCACTCCGTATGACGGAGAGGTATCACTGGGCCCACTCGGTAATGCATCATCATAATGAGATCAAAGTGACCAAGTGTCTGGTCACGGGATCATGCATTACGGTATGAATAAAGTGACTTGCCGGTAACGAGATTGAACGAGGTATTGGGATACCGACGATCGAATCTCGGGCAAGTAACATATCGATTGACAAAGGGAATTGCATACGGGGTTGCTTGAATCCTCGACATCGTGGTTCATCCAATGAGATCATCGTGGAGCATGTGGGAGCCAACATGGGTATCCAGATCCCGCTGTTGGTTATTGACCGGAGAGTCATCTCGGTCATGTCTTCATGTCTCCCGAACCCGTAGGGTCTACACACTTAAGGTTCGGTAACGCTAGGGTTGTAGGGATATGTATATGCAGTAACCCGAATGTTGTTCGGAGTCCCGGATGAGATCCCGGATGTCACGAGGAGTTCCGGAATGGTCCGGAGGTAAAGAATTATATATAAGAAGTGTTGTTTCGGCCATCGGGACAAGTTTCGGGGTCACCGGTATTGTACCGGGACCACCGGAAGGGTCTCGGGGGTCCACCGGGTGGGGCCACCTGCCCCGGGGGGGCACATGGGCTGTAGGGGGTGCGCCTTGGCCTACATGGTCCAAGGGCACCAGCCCCAAGAGGCCCATGCGCCTAGGGTTCCAAAAGGGGAAGAGTCCCACAAGTGGAAGGCACCCCTTAGGTGCCTTGGGGGGGAGGGAAACCCCCCTTGGCCGCACCCCCCTAGGAGATTGGATCTCCTAGGGCCGGAGCCCCCCCCCCCTTGGCCCTCCTATATATAGTGGGGGAAGGAGGGCTTTTCATCCACGTTTTTGGTTGCCTCCTTCTCCCTCTCCAACACCTCCTCCTCCTCCATAGCGCTTGGCGAAGCCCTGACGGAGTACTGCAGCTCCACCATCACCACGCCGCCGTGCTGCTGCTGGAGCCATATTCCTCAACCTCTCCTTCCCTCTTGCTGGAACAAGAAGAAGGAGACGTTACGCTAACCGTACGTGTGTTGAACACGGAGGTGCCGTCCGTTCGGTGCTAGGATCTCCGGTGATTTGGATCACGTCGTGTTCGACTACCTCATCCCCGTTCTTTGAACGCTTCCGCTCGCGATCTACAAGGTACGTAGATGCATCTAATCGCTCGTTGCTAGATGAACTCCTAGATGGATCTTGGTGAAACCGTAGGAAATTTTTTGTTTTCTGCAACGTTCCCCAACAGTGGCATCATGAGCTAGGTCTATGCGTAGTTCTTCTTGCGCGAGTAGAACACAATTTGTTGTGGGCGTAGATGTCAACTTTCTTGCCGTTACTAGTCTTATCTTGCTTCAACGGAATTGTGGGATGAAGCGGCCCGGACCAACCTTACACGTACGCTTACGTGAGACCGGTTCCACCGACTAACATGCACAAGTTGCATAAGGTGGCTGGCGGGTGTCTGTCTCTCCCACTTTAGTTGGAGCGGATTCGATGAAAAGGGTCCTTATGAAGGGTAAATAGAAGTTGACAAATCACGTTGTGGTTTTTCACGTAGGTAAGAAAACGTTCTTTCTAGAAACCTACTTCAGCCACGTAAAACTTGCAACAACAATTAGAGGACGTCTAACTTGTTTTTGCAGCAAGTGCTTTGTGATATGATATGGCCAAAGTTGTGATGAATGATGGATGATCTATATGTGATGTATGAGATGTTCATGCTATTGTAATAGGAATCACGACTTGCATGTCGATGAGTATGACAACCGGCAGGAGCCATAGGAGTTGTCTATATTTTTTGTATGACCTGCATGTCATTGAGAAACGCCATGTAAATTATTTTACTTTATTGCTAAACGCGTTAGCCATAGTAGTAGAAGTAATAGTTGGCGAGCAACTTCATGGAGACACAATGATGGAGATCATGATGATGGAGATCATGGTGTCATGCCGGTGACAAGGTGATCATGGAGCCCCAAGATGGAGATCAAAGGAGCTATGTGATATTGGCCATATCATGTCACTATTATTATTTGATTGCATTTGATGTTTATCATGTTTTGCATCTTGTTTACTTAGAACGACGGTAGTAAATAAGATGATCCCTCATAACTGTGCACCGTTGCGACAGTTCGTTGTTTCAATGCACCACGTGATGATCGGGTGTTTGATTCAAACGTTCACATACAACGGGTGTAAGACAGATTTACACATGCAAACACTTAGGTTGACTTGACGAGCCTAGCATGTGTATAGACATGGCCTCGGAACACAGAAGACCGAAAGGTCGAGCATGAGTCGTATAGAAGATACGATCAACATGAAGATGTTCACCGACATTGACTAGTCCGTCTCACGTGATGATCGGACACGGCCTAGTTGACTCGGATCATGTTATACTTAGATGACTAGAAGAGGGATGTCTATCTAAGTGGGAGTTCATTGAATAATTTGATTAGATGAACTTAATTATCATGAACTTAGTCTAAAATCTTTACAATATGTCTTGTAGATCAAATGGCCAACGTAGTCCTCAACTTCAACGCGTTCCTAGAGAAAACCAAGCTGAAAGACGATGGCAGCAACTATACGGACTGGGTCCGGAACCTGAGGATCATCCTCATAGCTGCCAAGAAAGATTATGTCCTACAAGCACCGCTGGGTGACGCACCTGTTCTCCCTGCAGAACAAGACGTTATGAACGCTTGGCAGGCACGTATCGATGACTACTCCCTCGTTCAGTGCGGCATGCTTTACAGCCTAGAGCCGGGGCTCCAAAAGCGTTTTGAGAGACATGGAGCATATGAGATGTTCGAAGAGCTGAAAATGGTTTTCCAAGCTCATGCCCGGGTCGAGAGATATGAAGTCTCCGACAAATTCTTCAGCTGTAAGATGGAGGAAAATAGTTCTGTCAGTGAGCACATACTCACTATGTCTGGGTTACATAACCGCTTGACTCAGCTGGGAGTTAATCTCCCGGATGATGCGGTCATTGACAGAATCCTCCAGTCGCTTCCACCGAGCTACAAGAGCTTTGTGATGAACTTCAATATGCAGGGGATGGAAAAAACCATTCCTGAAGTATTTGCTATGCTGAAATCAACAGAGGTAGAAGTCAAGAAGGAACATCAAGTGTTGATGGTCAATAAAACCACTAAGTTCAAGAAGGGCAAGGGTAAAAAGAACTTCAAGAAGGACGGCAAGGGAGTTGCCGCGCCCGACAAGCAAGCTGCCGGGAAGAAGCCAAAGAATGGACCCAAGCCCGAGACTGAGTGCTTTTATTGCAAGGGAAGTGGTCACTGGAAGCGGAATTGCCCCAAATACTTAGCGGACAAGAAGGCCGGCAAAACAAAAGGTATATATGATATACATGTAATTGATGTGTACCTTACTAGTACCCGTAGTAGCTCCAGGGTATTTGATACCGGTGCAGTTGCTCACATTTGTAACTCAAAGCAGGGGCTGCGGAATAAGCGGAGACTGGCAAAGGACGAGGTGACGATGCGCGTCGGGAATGGTTCCAAGGTCAATGTGATCGCCGTCGGCACACTATCTCTACATTTACCTTCGGGATTAGTTTTAAACCTTAATAATTGTTATTTAGTGCCAGCTTTGAGCATGAACATTGTATCGGGATCTCGTTTAATTCGAGATGGCTACTCATTTAAATCCAAGAATAATGGTTGTTCTATTTATATGAGAGATATGTTTTATGGTCATGCTCCTATGGTGAATGGTTTATTCTTAATGAATCTCGAGCGTAATGCTACACATATTCATACTGTGAGTACCAAAAGATGTAAAGTTGATAATGATAGTCCCACATACTTGTGGCACTGCCGCCTTGGTCACATAGGTGTCAAACGCATGAAGAAGCTCCATGCAGATGGACTTTTAGAGTCTCTTGATTACGAATCATTTGACACGTGCGAACCATGCCTCATGGGTAAGATGACCAAGACTCCGTTCTCAGGAACAATGGAGCGAGCAACCAACTTATTGGAAATCATACATACTGATGTGTGCGGTCCAATGAGTGTTGAGGCTCGCGGTGGCTATCGTTATGTTCTCACCCTCACTGATGATTTAAGTAGATATGGGTATATCTACTTAATGAAACACAAGTCTGAAACCTTTGAAAAGTTCAAGGAATTTCAGAGTGAGGTTGAGAATCAACGTGACAGGAAAATCAAGTTTCTACGATCAGATCGTGGAGGAGAATACTTGAGTCACGAATTTGGCACACACTTAAGAAAATGTGGAATAGTTTCACAACTCACGCCGCCTGGAACACCTCAGCGTAATGGTGTATCCGAACGTCGTAATCGCACTCTATTAGATATGGTACGATCTATGATGTCTCTTACCGATTTACCGCTATCTTTTTGGGGCTATGCTTTAGAGACTGCCGCATTCACTTTAAATAGGGCTCCGTCGAAATCCGTTGAGACGACACCGTTTGAATTATGGTTTGAGAAGAAACCTAAGCTGTCGTTTCTGGAAGTTTGGGGATGCGATGCTTATGTCAAGAAACTTCAACCTGAAAAGCTCGAACCCAAGTCGGAAAAATGCGTCTTCAAAGGATACCCTAAAGAAACTGTTGGGTATACCTTCTACCTCAGATCCGAAGGCAAGATCTTTGTTGCCAAGAATGGATTCTTTCTAGAGAAAGAGTTTCTCTCGAAAGAAGTAAGTGGGAGGAAAGTAGAACTTGATGAAGTGTTACCTCTTGAACCGGAAAATGGCGCAACTCAAGAAAATGTTTCTGAGGTGCCTGCACCGACTAGAGAGGAAGTTAATGATGATGATCAAGATACTTCTGATCAAGCTCCTACTAAAATTCGAAGGTCCACAAGGACACGTTCCGCACCAGAGTGGTACGGCAACCCTGTCTTGGAAATCATGTTGTTAGACAACGGTGAACCTTCGAACTATGAAGAAGCGATGGCGGGCCCGGATTCCGACAAATGGCTAGAAGCCATGAAATCCGAGATAGGATCCATGTATGAAAACGAAGTATGGACTTTGACTGACTTGCCCGTTGAACGGCGATCCATAGAAAATAAATGGATCTTTAATAAGAAGACGGACGCGGATGGTAATGTGACCATCTATAAAGCTCGGCTTGTCGCTAAGGGTTATCTACAAGTTCAAGGGGTTGACTACGATGAGACTTTCTCACCGGTAGCGAAGCTGAAGTCCGTCCGAATCATGTTAGCAATTTCCGCATTCTATGATTATGAAATATGGCAAATGGACATCAAAACGGCATTCCTTAATGGTTTCCTTAAGGAAGAATTGTATATGATGCAGCCGGAAGGTTTTGTCGATCCTAAGAATGCTGACAAGGTGTGCAAGCTCCAACGCTCGATTTATGGGCTGGTGCAAGCATCTCGGAGTTGGAACATTCGCTTTGATGAGATGATCAAAGCGTTTGGGTTTACGCAGACTTATGGAGAAGTCTGCGTTTACAAGAAAGTGAGTGGGAGCTCTGTAGCATTTCTCATATTATATGTAGATGACATACTTTTGATGGGAAATGATATAGAACTCTTGGACAGCATCAAGGCCTACTTGAATAAGAGTTTTTCAATGAAGGACCTTGGAGAAGCTGCTTATATATTAGGCATCAAGATCTATAGAGATAGATCAAGACGCCTCATAGGTCTTTCACAAAGCACATACCTTGATAAGATATTGAAGAGGTTCAATATGGATCAGTCTAAGAAGGGGTTCTTGCCTGTGTTGCAAGGTGTGAAATTGAGCTCAGCTCAATGTCCGACCACGGCAGAAGATATAGAAGAGATAAGCGTCATCCCCTATGCCTCAGCCATAGGTTCTATTATGTATGCCATGCTGTGTACCAGACCTGATGTAAACCTTGCCGTAAGTTCGTTAGGAAGGTACCAAAGTAATCCCGGCAAGGAACACTGGACAGCGGTCAAGAATATCCTGAAGTACCTGAAAAGGACTAAGGAAATGTTTCTCGTTTATGGAGGTGACGAAGAGCTCGTCGTAAAGGGTTACGTCGACGCTAACTTCGACACAGATCTGGATGACTCTAAGTCACAAACCGGATACGTGTATATTTTGAATGGTGGGGCAGTAAGCTGGTGCAGTTGCAAGCAGAGCGTCGTGGCGGGATCTACATGTGAAGCGGAGTACATGGCAGCCTCGGAGGATACCCAATGCGTCATAGGAGTCATACCCAATGCGTCGGGGCCGATCAAGCTCTTCTGTGACAACACTGGAGCTATTGCTCTTGCCAAGGAGCCCAGGTTTCACAAGAAGACCAGGCACATCAAGCGTCGCTTCAACTCCATTCGTGAAAATGTTCAAGATGGAGACATAGAGATTTGTAAAGTACATACGGACCTGAATGTAGCAGATCCGTTGACTAAACCTCTCCCTAGAGCAAAACATGATCAACACCAGAATTCCATGGGTGTTCGATTCATCACAATGTAACTAGATTATTGACTCTAGTGCAAGTGGGAGACTGTTGGAAATATGCCCTAGAGGCAATAATAAAAGCATTATTATTATATTTCCTTGTTCATGATAATTGTCTTTCTTCATGCTATAATTGTGTTATTCGGAAATCGTAATACATGTGTGAATAATAGACACCAACATGTCCCTAGTAAGCCTCTAGTTAACTAGCTCGTTGATCAACAGATAGTCATGGTTTCCTGACTATGGACATTGGATGTCATTGATAACGAGATCACATCATTAGGAGAATGATGTGATGGACAAGACCCAATCCTAAACATAGCACAAGATCGTATAGTTCGTTTGCTAGAGTTTTCCAATGTCAAGTATCCTTTCCTTAGACCATGAGATCGTGTAACTCCCGGATACCGTAGGAGTGCTTTGGGTATACCAAACGTCACAACGTAACTGGGTGACTATAAAGGTAGACTACGGGTATCTCCGAAAGTGTCTGTTGGGTTGACACGGATCAAGACTGGGATTTGTCACTCCGTATGACGGAGAGGTATCACCGGGCCCACTCGGTAATTCATCATCATAATGAGCTCAAAGTGACCAAGTGTCTGGTCACGGGATCATGCATTACGGTACGAGTAAAGTGACTTGCCGGAAACGAGATTGAACGAGGTATTGGGATACCGACGATCGAATCTCGGGCAAGTAACATATCGATTGACAAAGGGAATTGCATACAGGGTTGCTTGAATCCTCGACATCGTGGTCCATCCGATGAGATCATCGTGGAGCATGTGGGAGCCAACATGGGTATCCAGATCCCGCTGTTGGTTATTGACCGGAGAGTCGTCTCAGTCATGTCTTCATGTCTCCCGAACCCGTAGGGTCTACACACTTAAGGTTCGGTAACGCTAGGGTTGTAGGGATATGTATATGCAGTAACCCGAATGTTGTTCGGAGTCCCGGATGAGATCCCGGATGTCACGAGGAGTTCCGGAATGGTCCGGAGGTAAAGAATTATATATAGGAAGTGCTGTTTCGGCCATCGGGACAAGTTTCGGGGTCACCGGTATTGTACCGGGACCACCGGAAGGGTCCCGGGGGTCCACCGGGTGGGGCCACCTGCCCCGGGGGGCCACATGGACTGTAGGGGGTGCGCCTTGGCCTACATGGTACAAGGGCACCAGCCCCAAGAGGCCCATGTGCCTAGGGTTCCAAAAGGGGAAGAGTCCCACAAGTGGAAGGCACCCCTTAGGTGCCTTGGGGGGGAGGGAACCCCCTTGGCCGCACCCCCCTAGGAGATTGGATCTCCTAGGGCCGGCGCCCCCCCCCCCCTTGGCCCTCCTATATATAGTGGGGGAAGGAGGGCTTTTCATCCACGTTTTTGGTTGCCTCCTTCTCCCTCTCCAACACCTCCTCCTCCTCCATAGTGCTTGGCGAAGCCATGACGGAGTACTGCAGCTCCACCATCACCACGCCGTCGTGCTGCTGCTGGAGCCATCTTCCTCAACCTCTCCTTCCCTCTTGCTGGATCAAGAAGAAGGAGATGTTACGCTAACCGTACATGTGTTGAACACGGAGGTGCCGTCCGTTCGGTGCTAGGATCTCCGGTGATTTGGATCACGTCGTGTTCGACTACCTCATCTCCGTTCTTTGAACGCTTCCGCTCGCGATCTACAAGGTACGTAGATGCATCTAATCGCTCGTTGCTAGATGAACTCCTAGATGGATCTTGGTGAAACCGTAGGAAAATTTTTGTTTTCTGCAATGTTCCCCAACAATCCTTACTACCTAGCTGCTATTAGTCACTGTGCTTTCACTTCATTGAATACTTGACTATGGTTTGCCTAGTGTAGTCTACCTTCCGCTGCATGGTAATAGGTTTATTTCTGTTGTTTGTCTTTGAAACTTCCACGTTTTGAAGACTTTCATAAAAATCGCCTATTCACCCCCCCTCTAGTCGATATAACGCATTTTCAATTGGTATCAGAGCTTGGTACTCCCTTATTCTGTGTGATTCGATTTAACCACCTGGAGTTTTAGCTATGTCGACTGCAGGGATAATCAAAGTCTCCACTGCGTGCCCCGTCTTCGATTGAACTGAATATCCCTACTGGAAGAATAAGATGCGCATGCATCTTGAAGTCATTGACGTCGACCTATGGTATGTCGTCAAGAACGGCGTTTCCAAGGCTGGAGAAGGTGTCACTGCTGCTGACGTCAAGAAGTTCGTTCAACTAGAATCTACTGCCAAGAATATCATCTGTGGTCATCTGACCAAAGGACAGTATGGCCGCATGAGTGCTTTGGAAACATGTAAGCTAGTCTGGGACTGGCTCTCCAAGGTCAACGAAGGCGTCTCAACCCAGAGAGATCAAAGAATCAGTGTCCTTTGCAACCTCTTCAACCGCTTCAAGAGAAATGATAATGAGAATGTCCAGCTCACGTTTGATCGACTCACTGACATCACAAATGAGCTTCAAGCCCTTGGCGCTACTGAGATCACCAAGCATGAAGTCGTCAAGACACTACTGAGATCACTTGACAGTTCGTTTGACACCCTAGCCCTCATGATTCAAGAACGTCCAGATTTCAAGACACTCGATCCGTCTGACATACTTGAGAGGCTCAACACACATGAGTTTCAGCTTTCTGAGAAAAGAGATATCTATGGTCCAAACTATGGGCGAACTCGTGCCTTGAAGGCAAAAACTATCTCCTCATCTGAAGAAGAATCTGACAACAGTTCTGATGATCCTGAAGACATTGGAAGGGAACTTGCTGTGCTTGTGAAGAAGTTCCAAAAATTCACCAAGAAGAAAGGCTTCAGAAAGTCTTCCCGATCAAGCTCAAGGAATGATGAAGCTTCTGCTCATGACTACAAGAAGAAAACATGTCACAAGTGCAAGAAACCTGGCCACTTCATCTCTGAGTGTTTGCAGTGGGACAATGAAAACAAAAAGAAGAAGAAGAGCAAGGAATATGACTCTGACGACAAGAAGAAGAAGAAATACTCAAAGTCTTCTTCCAAGTCTTCCTCAAAGTCTTCATCACACAAGAAGAGCTCATCTGGCAAGGCATGTGCGTTTGTTGGCAAGGAAATGGATTCAGAGGAGGAGTCCGCTTCTAAGGAGGCAGAGGTGGAGTCTGAGGAGGAGTCCGATTCTGGCGTCGCAAGTCTGGCTACAGCATACGTTACCAAGTCCATCTTCAACACTGAAGACAATGACTTCATCATCGACACCGATGCAAATGACAAGGACTACTCTGCTCCTACCTACTGCTTCATGGCACACAGTGCCAAGGTAAACACACGCACTACTCACTATCAAACATCTAGTGACGATGACTCTGATTGTGGTTCAAAACCCAGCTACAAAACACTTGCTAAAATTGCAACTGCACAACAGAAAGCCATGGAACATATTCAAAAACTGTTAGACAAAAGCGATGATCTGTTAGGCGCTGAAATGACTCGATCTGAGTCCTTAATTGAAGACATAAAAAATCTTCACGTTAAGTATGAGGAACTTGAAAGTCGTCATGAAACGCTCTCAACAACTCATGAAAAACTTTCCTATGATTATCTTCAAAGGAAGCAAGATCTTGAGAAATTGAGAGCGGCTCATGAAGATCTTCAAAAGGAAAATGAGTCACTTCGCGCCAAATAGATCAGTTCCGCTCAGGAAGGATTTGAACCACCATGTCTTAAATGCATTGAGCGTGATAATACTACTTCTGTTGCTGAATGTTCTACTGCTGCTACTGTTGCAATATCTTCAACTGTTGATATGGAAACTAACCCCTCTGCTGAGGATACCACTGCTATTGCTGATGAGAATGCTAGGTTGAAGACATTGCTTGAAACAGGGATGTACAGAAGTCTTAAAGGGCATCAGACACTATGTGATGTCCTCAAAAAGCATATCTTGAACAGAAACCCGAGGAAAGAGGGTGTTGGGTTCGTAAGGAAAATGAATGATGATGGCTCTTACTGGAAACCTGAGCAGTACCCCAAAACCACATGGGTTGCTGCAAAGGAATCTTCAGCAGATCCATCCACTCTATCTGCTTCACTTGTGCAAAACCCATTGTCATTGATGAATCCTTTGATGCAAACTATAAACTGTTTAAGAATCAGAATGGTGAAGTGTTTGTCAGGTACATTGGTACTAACTGCAGGAATGGACCGCCTAAGAAGAAGATCTGGGTGCCGAAAAGGTGTTTGGAAAATCTTCCTGTGAATGTCATCATGACACCACAGATGAAGAAGACAAACCCAGACCACAGGCTTCATACGGCCCAAAGGCTTCATACAGACAAAGGACTCACCTGAGTCGCACTAACGCAAATGTTTTGCAGAGAAACCATACTCAGGCCTATGAATATGAGCGCGGTTCATCGAACCGCCATGTTCATAAGACCAAGAACTATTCTGCTTATTCTTATGAGTACTATTGTCCGCCTGCGAGACTTTTTGCTAGGGCTCCAAAGCCAAAGTTCTCAGACGCTGCACTTAGACTTATTGCTTCTAAGCCAACTCAAGATCCTCTGTTTTCGATTATCTAATAAATCTTTTAATGAAAGTGCGTTATCCGGAATGATTCGGCGTAAAGCGTCTGTAGGTGGCTTTTCAAGTCCGCCGTCAAATCCCAGGGCTCAACCCTGGACAGGCGGTGGAAACTACCAAGCTGGAGTACGGTAGGGGCAGAGGGAATTTCCGGTGGAGCGGTTGGGTTAAGCAGAAGAAATTAATTACCTAAGTTTCAAACCCTAATTTTTATCAATAATCAGCCTTGAAGATGTGGGTGGCTAAGAAAGCTTAACTCTCTTTTGCAGGGAAAGGTCTCCAGCAGAAAACCAAAATCGTCTGACGCTATTGCTGGGGACCTTAAACATCTTGTAGGGCGCAAGATCAAATGCCCGAATGGTATTACTATGTACTTCATTCTTGAATCGCTTGCTACTCCCCCTGTTAGTCCTAATCTGGATCTAAGCTTTCATAACCCACTGGTTCGTCAAATGTTTTTGCTTCACAATTCTCTTCATGAAGCCTATCCCCCTAACTGCACTGTAGAGTACGACACCAGCATCTTCAGAAAGGATTATTGATAGTGGGTGTACCAATCACATGACTGGCAAAAGAAGCCTTCTTATGGACTCAACATTACGTCCATCCGACAAGAGTCACATCACATTTGTTGACACTGGTAAAAGTAAGGTACTGGGTCTAGGTAGAGTTGCAATCTCAAAGGATCAACACATGGATAAAGTCATGCTTGTTGAATCCCTTGGCTTCAACTTAATGTCTGTCTCAATGCTTTGCGACTTGAACATGATCATAATATTCGGAAAATATCGCTGCCTTGTTCTAGTGGAATCTGACAAGTCTCTAGTGTTTGAAGGGTATCAGAAAGATGATTTGTACGTAGTAGATTTCTCAGCAGGACCACAGCTTGTCGTATGTCTTCTAGCAAAAGCTTCAGAATGCTGGCTCTGGCATCGGAGGCTAGGGCATGCTGGCATGAGGAACCTCCACACCCTTGCAAAGAAGAAGCATGTCATAGGCATCGAGGGCGTCAAGTTCAAGAAAGATCACTTATGCGGTGCCTGTGAAGCAGGAAAGATGACGAGGGCCAAACATCCCTCGAAGACAATCATGACAACTACTCGACCCTTCGAACTGCTCCACATGGATCTTTTCGGTCCCACTCATTACTCAACTCTTACTACTACTGCTTGTCTCTATGGTTTTGTCATTGTTGATGATTATTCTAGATATACTTGGGTGCACATAATCCTCTACAAGACTGAAGTGCAGGATGTCTTCAGACGCTTCGCCAATCGAGCAATGAACAACTATGGCGCCAAGATAAAGCACATCAGAAGTGACAATGGCACTGAATTCAAGAACACCGGCCTTGATACATATCTTGATACATTGGGCATCACACATGAATTTTCAGCCCCGTACATGCCATAGCAGAATGGCGTCGTCGAACGCAAGAACAGAACACTCATTGAGATGGCCCGAACGATGCTTGATGAATACAAGACTCCAAGAAAATTCTGGCCTGAAGCCATTGATACTGCATGCCATACAATCAATCGTGTTTATCTTCACAAGCTTCTGAACAAGACATCTTATGAGCTCCTTACTGGCAAGAAGCCAAATGTCAATTACTTCAGAGTATTTAGCGCCAGGTTCTGGATCAAGGATCCACATCATACTTCAAAATTTGCACCAAAAGCACATGAGGGTTTTATGCTTGGATATGGAAAGGATTCGCACTCCTACAGAGTCTTCAATCTCTTTCATTATAAAGTGGTTGAAACAGTGGATGTGCGGTTTGATGAGACTAACGGTTCACAAAGAGAGCACCTCCCAAATGTGCTAGATGAAGTTCCATCCAGCGAATCAATCAAGCTTATGGGAACCGGAGAAATCATACCCTCTGAGGCTCAACCTGAAGAGGAACTTATCATCTCCGCACCTGATCAACCTGAAGACAATGCTCAGCCTGAAGACAATCCCACTAACAATGACAATGATCAGCAAGAGCAAAACCTTCGCCCTGTACATCCTCGTGTTGCCAATGAAGTGCAGATTGAGAGAATAATTGATAGCATCAATGCACCCGGTCCGCTCACTCGATCAAGGGCAACCCAACTAGCAAATTTCTGTGGGCACTTCGCATTCGTCTCAATAATAGAACCCAAGAAAGTTGAAGAAGCCTTCATGGAACCTGAATGGATTCAAGCTATGCAAGAAGAGCTTCAACAGTTTGAGCTGAATAATGTATGGGAACTAGTTAAGCGCCCTGATCCTCGGAAGCACAACATAATAGGCACCAAATGGATATACCGCAACAAGAAAGATGAGCATGGTCAAGTTGTCAGAAACAAAGCTCGTCTCGTTGCTCAAGGATATACTCAAGTGGAAGGCATTGACTTCGATGAAACATTTGCTCCTGTGGCTAGACTTGAAGCCATACGCATACTGCTGGCCTATGCAAATCATCATAACATACTTCTATATCAAATGGATGTGAAGAGCGCCTTTCTCAATGGCAAGATTGAAGAAGTGTATGTTGCACAACCACCTGGCTTTGAAGATCCAAAACATCCTGACATGGTATACAAGCTCAACAAGGCACTGTATGGCCTCAAACAAGCCCCTCGGGCCTGGTATGACACACTCAAATACTTCCTGAAGAGCAAAGGCTTCATACCTGGTTCCCTCGACCCCACTCTCTTCACGAAGACATATGATGGTGAACTGTTTGTGTGCCAAATATATGTGGATGACATTATCTTCGGCTGCACCAATCAGAAGTACAGTGAAGAGTTTGGATATATGATGCAAGAGCAATATCAGATGTCCATGATGGGAGAGCTGAAGTTCTTCCTCGGTTTTCAAATACGACAGCAATGTAACGGTATCTTCATATCTCAAGAGAAGTATCTCAAAGATTGCCTGAAGAAGTTCGGTATGCAAGACCGCAAAGGTTTCACGACGCCAATGCCAGCCAAGCATCATCTGGGTCCTGACGACAATGGTAAAGAGTTCGACCAAAAGGTATACCGCTCCATGATTGGTTCTTTGCTCTATCTATGTGCATCTAGGCCAGATATTATGCTTAGTGTTTGCATGTGTGCTCGATTTCAAGCGGCACCAAAGGAGTTGCATCACTTAGCTGTGAAGCGAATTCTTCAATATTTGGCTCACACCCCAACTCTAGGATTATGGTATCCAAAGGGCTCGGAGTTTGATCTGGTTGGATTCTCGGATGCTGATTATGCTGGTGACAAAGTGGATCGCAAGTCTACATCAGGCACATGTCACTTTCTGGGACGATCACTTGTATGTTAATCTTCAAAGAAGCAGAACTGTGTATCTCTCTCCATTGCTAAATCTGAATACATTGCTGCTGGATCTTGCTGCGCTCAGCTTCTGTGGATGAAGCAAACACTCAAGGACTATGGCATTCATCTGAATCAAGTGCCACTCTACTGCGACAATGAAAGCGCCATCAAGATTGCCAACAACCCAGTTCAGCACTCGAAGACAAAACACATTGAAATTCGTCATCACTTTCTCAGAGATCATGTTGTGAAGGAAGATATTGACATCATACATGTCAACACTGAAGAGCAATTGGCAGATATCTTTACCAAGCCCTTGGATGAAAAGAGATTTTGCAAGTTACGGTGTGAGCTAAATATCTTGGAATCCTCAAATGTCCTGTGATCAGGCACACATCCTAACACTTATGCATATTGATGACTTAGATGTGCAACACACGAAGTAAAGTACATCTTCAATCAATGAAGACATACATTCTAAGTGTGAATACATTAATGTGGAATTTGACTTCGGAGCGCCACGATAATTGTGCGCCGTGTCTGGGTCCAATACTTCCTATACGGTGGGTAACGCCACCACCAAATGTTCTGTTTGAAGTGTTTCACTCATGGTGTTACATTTGCTATGTCTTCGCATTTGGTTTGGCTTCAATCTCAGCATGTCTTCATGATTATCTTCACTATGTTGATTATATATATATATATATATACTAGTGTTCTGTCCTCTACAGCATTCACTTATAGCTATGTCTTCTTGTTGAATCTTTTGAACTAAGTGAATGTGATCGGACCCTAACCTCTCTATGCTTTCTATCTCAAACTCTATCTCTCCAAATCATATGCATTCTATTGAAACAGTCGAATGTCTTCTCTACGTCCTTGTCAGTAGAAGATACAGAGACAAACATTAAGTCTGTTTTCAATGCTCATTCCTTCACCTGAAACCCGGAGAAGTGGGAACGACCACCCGACAATCCAGGCGTGCGTGGGACTTGGAACAACCCCTGATATGCTGCATGATGGCCACGTGTTCCTCAGATGTGAATCGCCAGGGGCACCTGTGTAATAACGTAGTGCCGCCCCTGTACCTATAAGTACACACCTCCCAGCAGTCATTATCTCTTCTTCCACTCTCACACGAACCCTAGCGCCACCGCTAGCCCTCGACGACGCTGGCGACGAAGAGCTTCGCTACCGCAACCTCTCCGCCGCCGTCTTCACGCCGACCGCGGACATCGTCTTCTCCGTCGTCGCCGTAGGTGTCTTTCGTCGCCAAGTTAGGGCACGGACGATCGAACTGCTCGGCCTCCTCTTCCACTCCGTCTAGCAGTTCTTCGTGTGGTAAATAAAACTTCCTTTTTACAGCCCCCTTGATCCTATAGCTTCGTCACTTTCTACCACAAGCAGTTTCTGTTCACATAAGTTGGATCTCTTACATACTGCATCTCATAATATGCCTAGAATATTCACTTGTATTTCACAAAGTAGTTAGATTCCTCACTTGTACTGATCCATGGATTCGTACAAATCTGGAACCAACTCCTTATCTATGAGTGAATGTCTTCGCACGATGAGGTCAATGTCTTCTAAACTGATTTATCTTCAAAATCTTCTGAGAATGCATATGACCTCTTCCCCTTCCCTCGCACCTTAATGCTGTCACAGGTACATGTCCATGGGAGAATCCCTTGGTTCTGATAGTCTGCATTCATTTGCAGAATACTTACAGCATCACATAAATTCTCCCGAAGCCAGTTCTTGTTTGTCCAGCAAGCGAAAACCTTTGAAGCCTTTGAATGTATTGAAGCCTTTCGGTTTAAAGTTCATGGCTTCAGAGAAATCAGCAAGGAAGGGTGGTAGAAAGCGTCGAGGAGAAACATCAAGAGATCTGCTCGATGACCTCTCATAGCTGTACAAGACAGATCCTGAAGAGGATTAATCAGCGCAAGACACGAATCCAATGGATTCGACACTATTGGGCAGAACAATGGTTCAAGTACAGATTTGTGATAAAGGAATATGTTGAAAAGAATGCCATCAAGCGACCATGGGGAGACATCCTCTACAAAAATCTTCAACCCAGGACCAGAGATGAAGCCATTGAACAAGGCTTCTATCCCTGCATGGTCCGTGGACCACAGCCTGCGGATGCTGACCCATCGTCCCTGCTATGGTGTCGTGACAACAATCTGTTTAAGCGCAACTTCCAGCTTGCCCAGAACTCAGCGAAGCAGAATAAGAAGTCTTTGGGATTAGATTTCAACCCTGGTCCCTCTGCTCCCCGTGCCGATGGAACTCGCGAAGCTGAACCCAATCTTCTTGGGCCCTTCTACAACTTGGAAGGTCTCATCACTCACATCGTGGTTCAAGGGACAACAGTGAATGAGCTTGCAGATGACGCTGAATCAGATGAAGCGCCTGCAGCGCCGAAGCCAAAGAAGCTGAAGCAGCCAAAAGCTTCAAAGCCTGCCTCTGCACCAAAAATCTCACGGGCGAAGCCACTGGCAACTGCACCTCCTGAAGATAGTATGCAGTCTGAAGATTTGTCACGCATCTCCAAGCCCCAGACGGTCAAGATGCCTCTGCCATACATCAGCCAAGAGCTGACAGCTGCTGCCATTCTGCGCAACGATGCCATTGATCTGTCCAGTGATGAAGATCTTGCAGATGACGCTCTTGAGCAACTCATCAAGAGCAAAGAAGAAGCAGAAATCTTCAATGATCTGCCTCTCTTTGACATGACAATCATCCACAACTTCATTGATGAGTGGTTTGACACGCCAAACATCAGCTTCGAAGATCTGCAATTACCCATTGGCCTCAGTGTCGCCTTTCATGGCGCCATTGCTTCAGAGCTAGCTCTCGCTCAGCGCATCATCGAACTGAAGCAAAAGATTGACTATGAAAAGGCTCAGTTCAAGAAGCATATGGCCAAGCTCAGCGTGCAAGAGGTGAAAAACTTCAAAATTATGTTGCACGAGCTCAAAGAAGCCTTTCTCAAGAAACACGCAGAAGCTCAAGGTTCTCGGGAGCGCATGAAGAGCCTGGCTGACAAATGTGTGCAAGGCTACAACGAAGCTGAGAAGCGCAAGGCCCTTGGGCGTCCGGGCATTGATCTCAGGATGGCTGCTAAGCAGAAGAAGAAGCCCATTGTGGCCGAACCTCTCGCACCAAGGCAGGAAGCAAATCCCATTGTCTTCCCAACTAGCATGACTGGCTCGAAGCCAAAGGTCCGGTCAACTGCTTCGGAGCTGAAGAAGACGAGGGCTGCTGAGGCTGAAGCCAGGAAGAGGAAACATCCTGAAGCCTCTGCTACTGCCCCTCCAAGAAGAAGAGGAAGACCAAGAAGGAACGGGCTGCTCCCACAGAGCCCTTGATTGTTGAACCCATCTCCATGGTTCACCCCGACGCTGAACCGCAAGAACATCAACTGACTGTCCATGAGCCTTCTTTCACAGAGGCTCATGAAGCTGAAGACTTTTCAGCGGTTGATCCCATCGCTGCTGAAGACATTGGTCACCATGACCATGTTGAAGATGATGCAGTCCTTCCTCAGCTCGAGCACAGCGAACTCATCAGCATTGGTCGTCCTCTGACGCCAATTGCTCACGATGCTTCATGGGTTGATCGCCCACAAGAGGAAGAAGACTTTAAGGCCCAGCCAACTCCAACTCCACAGGCGTCGCCAACGTTGCGCAGGCTTCGCAAAGGACCAAGGCCTCCAGTCTCTGAGTCTGAAGCTAAAGCTGCTGAAGACATTTCGGCTGCATCAGCCGATGAAGAAGAAGCCCCACAAGCTGCTACTCCCCTGTCCCACCAAGAAGCGGTTCTCGAGGAGAACGTGACTGTGACTGACCCTCCAGCTCATCAAGTGGAGGTTGAAAATCTTGAGGCTGCCACCACCAACACCAATGAAGCCACTGACGTTGTCATGGCTGAAGCTAATGTGGAGCCCTCACCAACAAACGCACCAGAAGTCAGCGAAGCCACTGATCCCACTGCTTCTGTTCCTGCGCCTGCTGCCGGTCCTCAGTTCGACTATCATGTTGAGCACATGCCTCAGGTACAGAAGTCAATCCTAAGATTGCCGAGGTTCTCAGGTCCTGCGTCAGCACCTGGATCCTTCAATATCAATGGCTTCAAAGCAGACAACACTTTCTTCAATAGCTCCAGGAACCCCTACTCAAGGGAAAGAATATCATCTGATCAGTTCTGGAGCTATCCGCAGCGAAGCTATTACTCCTGCATTCTATAGAATCAAGGTCGCATCTTCCCACACAAGCGTCTTGACATTGAAGCAATAGCTGGTCTGCCCTGTCTGGAAGAAACTCTGGATTGCTTCAAAGAGGTTGGACTGCTGCCGTTCGTCACCGACCAAGAGCATTGGAATGAAGAGTTGCTGCTCCAATTCTATGCCACACTTCACATCCGCGGGTATAACAGAGATCCGAAGACTTGGGTCCTGGAGTGGATGACAGGAAATGTTCATCATGAAGCCAAAGCCTTTGACATCATTGAGCTCACTGGTCTACCCACTCCTGGCGATCTCTACGAATCTGGCTGTCAACTTCACAGTAAAGCTGTGGAGAGCATCTTTCAGAAGCCTGAACCTAACATGAGACAGATGCTCAGTATGATGAAGCCATTGCCCCAAGATGCTGCATATCCCAAAGAGTTCTTTGTTGAAGACCTAGAGTATCTGCCAAGGACTATTTATCACATCATAAGGCGAACTCTCTGGCCCATCAAAGGGCACTCTCCACATGCCAAGCTGGAAGGTGCAATGAAGACTTTGGTCTTCTATATTCTTCATGGCAAATGCTTCAATGCACATGACTTCTTCATTCGCCAACTTGCTGCATCAGGCTCTGATCTTTTTGGCTTGAAGTTCTACGCCCCATGGGTAATGTGGCTGATCAAACTTCACTCCGCTATCTCATATCAGCCATCTGCTCGCAATCATCGGATCTTTCTGCCTGATGTGGATATGTATATTGAAGCCATCTGTCCCGAGCCTGCCAAGGAACCTCTAATTCTTCAGAATGCAGAGCATCAAAGTTTTTCTCAGAACATTGAAGGAGTTGAAGCAGTCACTCATGTGTATCCTTTGGCTGGCACTACACGTGCACCGCATCCTGCTCTCACTGAAGCCACTGATAGCATAATTGCTCAACGACCCAAGAAGCGCACTCGTGTTCTCAATGACCGAGAGCTTCTTGTGGCTCTTCATTAGAAACAGGATAGGCATCATGACTGGCTGAAGCGTCAGATGCAAAGCCTCTTGGTGGATGTTAATCGCATTCGTAATCTTGCCACCAAGAATGCCTTTGTTGCCCATGAAACCTCTCGACGCACATGGAAAGGGCTGACGCTGATGTGCTGTGAAGATGATCTTCAAGAGGATGGCTTCTCTGAACGCTTCAAGTTTGACTCCACACCTCCTCGAAGGGCAGTGTTGCGACGAACTCCATCTCTTGAAGACTCTGAGTTCTCTTCCTCTGCTGCAACTGTGAATGCCAGAGTGATCGAGGATGAAGACGATGCTACTTCACCGCCACCTCCTTCAGCACGCTTCGACGCTACTCCAAGTTCTTCTGCACCGCCGAACACCGCCGACGACCCTGCTGCTTCACCTACTCTTCATGGGAACGAGTAGATGCTCTATTTCTTCAAACCTTTTTGGTCCTTACTGACAAAAGGGGGAGAAGCATATGAGTTTGATAGTCTTCAAGCGGGTCCATATGGGCGGGTGCTTTATACTTTTTGCTTCGTGTTTACAACTCTCGTTTGCTTTGATACAGTTGGTTCTTTGAGTTGTAACACTTAAACTCGATGGTCGTCTGCTACTTATTTGCCACTTTGTGATGCGATGATAAATTCCGCATGTGCGACGATAAATTCCGCACTTAGATCATTTTGCAGACGTCCATTTTCCATTATGCATGTCATTATCTTCACAAACCTTCACATGCATAGTGGATTGTCATCATAAGTTGAAGAGGATCTCCACAAGCACAACCTGCCATGTGCATTTGCATTCCAAAAGCAAATTACTTATATGCACATATTCAGGGGGAGCCCTTACAACTTATGAAGACAATTCCTTATCCTTTACAATCTCACATATTATATTCCCCGTTGAAAACTTCAACTAGTTTGTCATCAATCACCAAAAAGGGGGAGATTGTAAGTGCATCTAGTGCCACCCCTAGTTGGTTTTGGAGTATTGACGACAAACCTAGTTGAGGGACTAATGTGTTTGTGAGAATTGCAGGATAACACAGGTAGAAGTCCCTCATTGATTCGGTTTTCTTACCAGAGATGACCCCTAAAAATGTATGAAGACATTGATGTCAAAGGTGGTATATGAAGATATTCACATTGAAGACTATGACAAGAGAAGACATCGCATGAAGCCTTTGGAGCTCGAAGACTTAGATCTTTCGTAGTTCCTCTTCTTCTTTGTTGAGTCATAGGAACCACCGTACTGTTAAGTGGGGTCCAAGAGAACCAGTCAGAATGACTGAAGTGATGCTTAACCAAAACCTATGTCTTCGAGTGAAGACTATGAGAGCGAATTTTGTCCAGAGTCGGACAAGTCAGCTTTTCTTGTAGCCCAAGTAAAGTTGCCGTGTGAGTTTGAAATCTGACCGTTGGAACACGTGTCAGTTCCTTAGTGACCCAGGGTCATTTCAGACAAATCAGGTCGGGTTGCCTAGTGGCTATAAATAGCCCACCCCCTACAACCATAAACGGTTGGCTGCTCAGAGTTACTGTACGGCTTTTGTCGTTTGAGAGCAACCCACCTCGAAGCCTTTGAGAGAGAATTCCTTGTGAGGATAAAGCCCTAACCACCCAGAGCCAAAGAGAATTAGGCATCACTTAAGTCTTCTTGTCTGTGTGATCTGAAGACTTATTACACTTGAGGACTGTGAATCCTCCAGCCGGTTAGGCGTCGCGTTCTGAGCATCCAAGAGACATTGTGGATCGCCGGTGAACGAAGTCTGTGAAGGTTTGGGAGTCTACCTTGAAGACTTACCTGTTGGAAATATGCCCTAGAGGCAATAATAAAAGCATTATTATTATATTTCCTTGTTCATGATAATTGTCTTTTATTCATGCTATAGTTGTGTTATCCGGAAATCGTAATACATGTGTGAATACTTAGACACCAACATGTCCCTAGTAAGCCTCTAGTTAACTAGCTCGTTGATCAACAGATAGTCATGGTTTCCTGACTATGGACATTGGATGTCATTGATAACGAGATCACATCATTAGGAGAATGATGTGATGGACAAGACCCAATCCTAAACATAGCACAAGATCGTATAGTTCATTTGCTAGAGTTTTCCAATGTCAAGTATCTTTTCCTTAGACCATGAGATCGTGTAACTCCCGGATACCGTAGGAGTGCTTTGGGTGTACCAAACGTCACAACGTAACTGGGTGACTATAAAGGTATACTGCGGGTATCTCCGAAAGTGTCTGTTGGGTTGACACGGATCAAGACTGGGATTTGTCACTCCGTATGACGGAGAGGTATCACTGGGCCCACTCGGTAATGCATCATCATAATGAGCTCAAAGTGACCAAGTGTCTGGTCACGGGATCATGCATTATGGTACGAGTAAAGTGACTTGCCGGTAACGAGATTGAACGAGGTATTGGGATACCGACGATCGAATCTCGGGCAAGTAACATACCGATTGACGAAGGGAATTGTATACGGGGTTGCTTGAATCCTCGACATCGTGGTTCATCCGATGAGATCATCGAGGAGCATGTGGGAGCCAACATGGGTATCCAGATCCCGCTGTTGGTTATTGACCGGAGAGCCGTCTCGGTCATGTCTACATGTCTCCCGAACCCGTAGGGTCTACACACTTAAGGTTCGGTGACGCTAGGGTTGTAGAGATATGAATATGCAGTAACCCAAAAGTTTTTCGGAGTCCCGGATGAGATCCTGGACGTCACCAGGGGTTCCGGAATGGTCCGGAGGTGAAGAATTATATATAGGAACTGCAGTTTCGGCCATCGGGAGAGTTTCGGGGTCACCGGTATTGTACCGGGACCACCGGAAGGGTCCCGGGGGTCCACCGGGTGGGGCCACCCATCCTGTAGGGCCCCATGGGCCAAAGTGGGGAGGGGAACCAGCCCATAGTGGGCTGGTGCGCCCCCCTAGGCCCATCCCATGCGCCTAGGGTTGGAACCCTAGGGGTGGGGGGCGCCCCACCTTGCCTTGGGGGCTACTCCACCCTTGGCCGGCGCCCCCCCTAGGAGATCCCATCTCCTAGGGCCGGCGCCCCCCTAGGGGAGCCTATATAAAGGGGGGAGGGAGGGGGCAGCCATACCTTGAGTCTTGGCGCCTCCCTCTCCCCTGCTACACCTCTCTCTCTCGCAGTATACGGCGAAGCCCTGCTACTGTGACGCCCTGCATCCACCACCACGCCGCCGTGCTGCTGGATCTTCATCAACCTCTCCTTTCCCCTTGCTGGATCAAGAAGGAGGAGACGTCACGCTGTCCTTACGTGTGTTGAACACGGAGGTGCCGTCCGTTCGGCGCTAGGATCTCCGGTGATTTGGATCACGTCGAGTACGTCTTCCTCATCCCCGTTCTTTGAACGCTTCCGCGCGTGATCTACAAAGGTATGTAGATGCAATCTGATCACTCGTTGCTAGATGAACTCCTAGATGGATCTTGGTGAAACCGTAGGAAAAATTTTGTTTTCTGCAACGTTCCCCAACATTACCAGAGTGATTGGGCGAGGTCTGTGTGACCTTAGCTCAAGGGGAATACGGTGAGGACTGGGTGTCCTGAGCTGCGTGTTCAGGACTGGGTGTCCGGGACTGTGTGTCCTCAGGTTTAAATACCTAGCCGCCCTAACCAGACGTACAGTTGTCACAGCAACTGGAACTGGTCCAACAAATCATTGTCTTCAACGAGTCACTGGTTTCACCCTTCCCTTCCCTTTACTTACTGTTGGTCCTTGTGAAGTCATTGTATGATTGCACTATCTTTTGTCTTCACTGAGTGACTGCGTGTTCTGTTTGGCTTCAGAATATCTTCCTACCCGATCCTTACTACCTAGCTGCTATTAGTCACTGTGCTTTCACTTCATTGAATACTTGACTAAGGTTTGCCTAGTGTAGTCTACCTTCCGCTGCATGGTAATAGGTTTTCTGTTGTTTGTCTTCGAAACTTCCACGTTTTGAAGACTTTCATAAAAATCACCTATTCACCCCCCTCTAGTCGATATAACGCACTTTCACGGACGACACCAAGACCTCCCTGGGGGTCAGTCTCACCAGACTGGCTCCCAAGGAGCGGAAATATCAATGCAAGGTGCACCTCGCGAGGATCATATGACGTGAGCCATGACGACCAAGGCCAGGCGGGCGCCAGCGGGCGCAGTGTACCAGTTTCCTCTTTGGTGCTAAGGAGGCAAGCGCAGGCGTGGAGTCCCGAGGCATCAAGCAAAGGTTTTCATTTCGGTGCAACAAGACCAAGACCACCAGAACGGCAGGACGGAGGTCATGTTGGGGACGGAGGTCATGTTGGGGAGCGCATTAAGCAAAAGCAAAATGGTAGACCAGTCAAATATGCTTTGCCATGAATTGGTTGTCGATTGCTACTTCCTTAAAGCCAAAAGTATGCGATTCCAGTTGCTACACACATAATTGGAAGAACACAAGTATTAATGATTATTCTATTTATATGCAATTCCAATTACACTCCATTTAGCCGCTTAAAGCCAAAAGTATCAAATCTTTTCCTTTTATAAATATGTTTTTTCCTATGATAATTATTTCAGCCCCACCGAATAAATGAAATTTGGATATTGAGATCAAATCGCAAAACCATTATTTATATCACATAAAAGACATAATACTTTTACTAGCTTACCCCTAATCGCGAGTCGCACACGAGCCACTCAAAAGAAACCCTAGTCGCATGGCTGGTTGATCATTTGTCGCATCGATCTCCATTGTTTTTTGCCTCACATAATCGATTTTGATGCGCTACGCTGTTGGATTTGTTTTGCAATGTCGTCATTTGTATCATCTTTATAGTTTTGGTTCTTTTTTCCAAGTACTCTTGCTAGTGTACATTCTTTTGCATTACCAAATTCCTAGAAGTGACTTCCCCAACGTGTACCCATTAAGCATAATCATGCACGTAGTCATTCTTTCTTTGTGCCGCCTTACCTATTTCCTTAGCCGTCACATCTCCTCTGCTGATTGATCGCCGCCTTCTCCTCCTCTGTTGGCTCTGTGTGTGGGAGAACGAGGGGAGGCCCAGATCTAGGAAGTCTTAGTTTTTCCTGTCTTGGGCTTGTGGTAAGTCTATGTTGTCCGTCGCTTCGGCCTTCCGATGGTGGTGACTATTAGAAATATGCTCTAAAGTCAATAGTAAAGTATTTATTATTCTATTTTCATGTTCGTGATTAAGTTTATTTTCTATGCTAGGATTACATTGGTTCCTGAATATGAGATTTTGTAGGAAAACCCAATTGCATATGTGAAATAATAAAGTCCAAACATATCCCTAGTCAAGCCTCTGGACTAGCTCATGTATTGCTGATGGTCTTAATTTTCTAACCATGGACATTGTTAATGTAACAAGGACGTCGATAATAATTGGAGCACATTGTTAGGATAACAATGGTGTTGGATATGCCCACTTATGAAACTGCGAGATCTTGACGTTTACTTCCGTCCTTAGACCATGAGAATATCGTAGACCCAGATACCGGATGGTTGATTTGGGGTCATAAAACGTTATTATATAACTAGGTAATTGTAAAGGTGACATGTCAAGACTGGAATTTGCCCCTCCGATGATGAAGAGATACACTCTGGGTCCACTGGGTATTACGGTGTCCAGCATCGCCTGGCCAGGTATTGTGAGTAAAGAGTTACCCACGGGACACCAGACTACGGAAAGGAGAAAAAAGTACAAATCAGAAACAAAGATAACTAGGTATAGCGATCAAGGAGTTAATCACATGAATATCGTCAAAGTCTCACCTGGAGTTGTGTAACGTATCGCGAGGCAAAGATCTTCGATGATATAAGGGAATCCTCATGGGTGTCCAGGTCCGTTGATTATCATTGAACGAAAGGTGTTCCAGACATGCCCACATATGCTCGAACCTATAGGCAGCGGTGGAGCTTGACAAAGAATTTTGAGGGGGAAGAAGAGAGTTGAGTGTACCAAAATGACACATTGTACTTACACGTTCAATAATCTTCAAGATTTAAGCTTAACAAGTAAGGGTATTCGAAAGGATTTTTCTAGACTAGGGCAAAGGGCAATAACCCACCTTGGCCCTAAGGAAGCTCCGCCACTGCCTATAGGGTCACATGCTTTACGTTAACGACATTTAGTAATGCTACGGTTTAATGGAGACTGGGAGAGAAGGGTTCGAAAAGTGTACCGAGAGGACCTGGTGTTCCGGTGATGTCTGAAAGTGTTTTTGGAAGGTACCGACGGGTTCTAGAACTGGGTAGAAACTTATTTTCGGAAGGATCCTATTGAGGCCTGCCCCTTTGCTGGGAAGGGGGGGGGCAACACAGCTTGGTTGGGCCAGGTCGGACGAACCCCTGACTTGGGGTTCAGCGCAAGCTAGATGGAGTCCTAGTAGGACTCCTTGACGCACGCGCAGGTGGGGCTCCTTTCCTTGGTCGGCTGCCCCCTACTTGGCCACCTATATAAGGAGGGCCAGTGGTGCACCAGGAAGACATCAAGCCCTTGGCCTACCCCTCTTCCTGGTGGTGCCCTGTCCCCTTCTAGCTGGCACCTCACTCTTCCTCTAGATTAGATTTAGATTCCCTGCTGCTTCGTTGTGTTGGTCCACGAATTGATGTGATGTCACTACTTTGATGCGTGTGGATACCTTGGAGGCGTCGTAATCTTCTACAATAGATATGGCAGATCTTCGCGGCTGAGAGGTATAACCTAGCCGTTAGAATCAGAGGACTTCATCGACAACGTCAACATCTCTATTGCGCTGATGTATTCGTCGAGGGTATGGTTTCATTACCCGCACCTCGATAGTGATCTTGGTTGGATCCTACGCGGTAAAAAAATTGTTTTCCTAGCACGTTCCCCTACATTGACAACACATGAGACGATGGAACCGACAACGTGATCGGATGGACAAGTAGGTCCCCGTTGTCCGTCGCTTCGGCTCTTACGCTGGTGATGGCGGTGGTACGGAATAATTTCTCCTCCGGCTTCTTCGGTTTTTAGCAACGGGTGCACCGCCAGATCTAGCGATAGGATTATGGTCAACGCAGACGGAGTTGGATGTGTCTTCGTCGGGCTGATGTTGGTTTGGCTGCAGCAGCATCGATTTCGTTATTCCTTCTTCTTCTTCTTCTTCTTCTTCTTCTTCAGATATTGTACCTTTTTTTTCTTGGAGAGGATGGAGGATTCCCTTGTACCTATTTTTTTGGATTTCTTGTATTGTTGATGTTTGGTTAGTACGGGGCCACAATTCATTCGCAAAAATAAATAAAGCATGATCATGCACCTGATTTTACTATACAGTTGTACACCACGTGTATAAGACATCATCGCAGGGTGTTCTGTCACCGTGTCCTGGTTGTATATGCATTGCCCTAACTTGGGCATTGGGTAGCTTGAACGTATTCTTTCGCTGTATTTGCACTCTATCCATGCCCCTCCAGCAACGGGAGTTTGGGACTTCTTGTCTTGTACTACTACGCACTCATCCTAGCTACTCTACCACTGATGTTATACTCAACCTTATCGTCCCGCATTTTAAAACTCTCACAACAAAATTGAGCATGAGAATCTGTCATCTGACGTTGAAGCATATGTATTCTTTGCTTCCCGCCCTCACTTCTTTGTCGGGTAATTAACAATGTTTCCATTCGTTGATTACTCAATCTCATCATGCCTTACGCGTCACCCCACTGTCGAGGCACGCGACCCATGAGGAGCAGCAGCAGCATCTAACCGAAACGTGTTCGGTTCACACAACATAATTAACGAGAAGAGAGGAGACGTGTCCAACTAGCGTAGCCCCGCGGCTAAGCTTCCGGTGAACATGAGAGAATTTCTTCTGCTGTTGGCACCAGATTGGTTGCTGTTAAGGCGGCGACGGGGACCTTTAGCAGCCGTCCGGTGGGTCTCGATCGTTTGATCCGATCCGATGGAATGTTCGGCTTCCCGGGCTAATCCATATGTAGATGGACTTTCGGTGGTTTAATTAGTCAACCTATTTCTGTTCACTGGCATAAATGTGTATAGTATTCCTCGCAAAATAAATAAATGTGTATGGTATATTGTACTACTACTGTATGTCAATTATGCAGAGCAGATATGGTCAAAGATGCATGGAGTATGATTCCGAAAAAGAAGAAGAAAATGCATGTGGAGAAGAGAGTATTGTGCCCGAATCATGACAGTGGGTGAACTAAATGGAAAAGGCTCCCGTTTGTGTCGACCGCTGACACCGACGGGCGAAGTCAATTATGCTAATCCGAGCAAACTGTCGGGAGCATTCTCACTTGTGGATTTTATTGCTAGTACGTATACGTACCTGTGGCAGCGGAACCACCATCTACAGTATGCTGAGGCCCTTCCCAATGCTCAAGGTGTACAGGTGCTAAGAACGACACATAAGCAAAATAGTGATGTGGCAAAGCAATTAAAAAGGAAAGAGAGCATTATGATGACCCTAAGAAGAGACGGTGCTAAGCACGTGAACCTATGTAAAATGACTATCAACCAATACATGAAGGAGATTAATTATTAAATAATTCTATGAGGAAAGCTTAGCTAGTACAAAAGCTAAGCACTTATGCATTGAGGGGACTAGTTGTTAAGATTTTTAATGCATTTAGCGCCTCATCTAAGCACCCATGCATTGAAAGAGGCCTGAATGAAGAGTGTGAAAAAGGTTGGTCTTCCCCTCGCTGTCGATTCATTCTAGGAATGGTCGGTCGTTGACTCGATGTCAACTGGTTGGTTGGCTGGAGCTGCAGCCTCGGTTCGTTTCCCACGGCGACCCGCGAGCAGAACCGACGACCGGATTTAGAGCTGGAGCTGGATCTGGGTCGTGCTAACCTCGAGAGAAATGGAGGTTTTTCCCTCCTCGCAGTCGGTCTAGATTTAGATCTGTATGTTTTTTAGCTTGAAATGGGACGTTGGATAGGATAGGATGGAACTGATCCTCTGTCTGTAGCCACAAAAACAGATCCGAGCCACGATCCGCAGAAAGCCGTTCTTTTTGCCGTTCGGCTTTGCATCTATCCGTCCTTTTCGGCGCAGCACATGCGATACCTAACTGCACCAGGAGAGAAAAGCAAGAAAGAAAAGATGGATTCCTGTGAGTGACTTCGGCATTTCGAGCCAAGACGCACGTACATCGGTACATGCATACATACATGTGGCCTCTTCGCCGTCACGATCATTGCCGCCGTTGCCCATCTCCGCCTGCGCGTGAGCCGAGGATGATGCCTCAACCACTTTGCCACTCTCTCATTGTACTACCCCTTTTGTGCAAGCCAAGGGAGATGGTGACTGCGACCTCCTCCTTCTCGACGATGAAGAAGAAAAACCAGAAGAAAAAAACATGTAGCAGACCGTAGGGCAAAGAACCGATGATGAAGAATTGCTGCTGCCGCTGCTGCATGTGCATGGCCTCGGCTGCCAGGCTACGCCTGCGGGACACGGCTCACGAGGGACGGCAGGAATCAAGTCAACTCCGGCCGCATCTCGTGATCCGGCGACCTCTGCTTCCCTCCGCCACGCGCCATGTGCAACGCGCCGATCAGTGAAGTCCAAGTCCTGCTATGCTACGCCTGCACTGCATGCGCAGCAGCTCAACCTTCAACGCCCTGCCTGATGAAACCCCATCCGCCACCACTGCTACTACCTAGAGAGAGTCAATCGGAGCACAAGTGGAAATTAAACAAATGGAGATTCATTGCCACTACTGCTAGCACTACGTGGATAAGAACAAGAATCTCGTAAAGCTCGAGGACATAGAGATCGGTGGAGCTTTTGACCGTTCGTTTGTCCCTTCCACAGTACTAGCATCACTGCCATGGCAATGATATTACGACTATGATATGATATGATGGCTACAGTGTCGGATGAACCGGCTTCCTGCTGCCAAGAAATGATGTTAGTCGAGTTAGGCACTGATCCACCAGAAAGACACGCGAGCTTATTGGTAACAATTTTGACACAAAAGCGCGCTAGATGTGCTAAACAACTCACCATTTGCCGGGGGTCACGCATCGCACTCAGACGATGAGTTACAGTCGATGTTTCGGAAGGAGAACGTCCACTCAACTGAAGACGAGCATGATTAAAAGGACCAAAGCGAGTGGTGAGCTTGAGCTCTGCCGTGGCCCATGCGTGGTAGACCGTTCCACTACTGCCGACCACGCACTCGTCTCATCCCAATCATCTATGCTGCCAGGTCTCGACAAGGATTGCTCCTTCTAGTTCTCGATTGTTCCAGAAGAATAAGCTTTTCTCTTTAAAGTAAAAAAAGTTGGAAACCGCTCGGGAAAAAAATGCGAGTGGAAGGGCTGAAGGTCTTTTTGTAGTTCTCGATTGTGCGAGAAGAATAAGCTTTTCTCTTTAAAGTAAAAGTTGGAAATTGTTCAGGAAAGTAATACCAGTGAAAGTTCAGAAGGTCTTTTTGTAGTTGCAAGAATCGAATGCCAATGGGCGATCACTGGCCGCGGAGGAGCAACTTGAAACAGCTTTCGAATTTTATTAAGTTGAAAACCGACGCGATGCTCTCCGCCTACGTCCGCTTCTTTTTTCAGCTCCTCCTCATCTACAATCCACAGCGATTATTGTACTGTGATTGAACTGAACATGAAATGGGAGAGCCAAACAGAGGGCAGTATATAATAAGAAAAAATATATCAATGTCTAACAGTTCTGGTCAGCTCAGACTTTGTCGTCGTGTGCCTGCAAACGTGACAGCGGCATTGATGATAACCTAAAGTCGCCAGTCAGGTGCAGCACCAACACCAAAGTTGACCAAACAAAACACAAACTGTTTCAACGGCAGAAGAAACTCTTGCTTGCAAGTTGCAACTTGCAGCTGGCGGCGGCCCCCTCAACTTGGTACTCAGATTGATTGGTTTACATCTCTGACGTAGAGCACATGTCAAAGCATGGCTAGTTATATACTCGTCTCGTTTCTAAATATAAGTCTGTTTAGAGATTCCAATAAAAGAATATATATGAAGCAAATGAGCGAGACTATACTTTATAATATGTCTATATATATCCATGTGTAGTTTGTATTGAAATCTCTAAAAATACTTATATTTAGAAATGAGGGAGTATTTCGAGGGTAATATTGATCGCTTCGTTTTAACGAAGCGAAGTAAAGTTGATTTGCTGCTCGTCGATACTATTTTTGTAACTTAATATAAGACGCTTTTTTTTTACACTGTCATGGATTGTAAAAACGTTTTAGACGAGTATCTTATTTACAGTTTTTTTTTTGAGTTGTTGATTGTTTGTTGAGATAGGTAAACCTAAGTCTGCATTTGAAAAAAAAAGGAAGAAGTTTTTTTTTTGAGACATAAAAGGAAGAAGTGCACACACAGACGAGACGGGTGCTCAACAAGAAAACAAAAGTCCATTTCTCTCTGTGATCACAGTTTTATGGCCCGGCCCATTTATATAATCTCAATGGATGATGACATTCCCATAGCCCACGGCACTTTCCCGTGTATCTGAAATTCTGAACTCAGGGGTTTCAAAAACATTCTGAACGCAGGCACCTCTTTCTCTCATAGAAAGAATGCAGGCACCTCCAAATGATCATCATGAGATGGTCACCAATCCTACTTTTTTCGAACCCCTTTCCGTTACTTTCATAACGGAAATACAATGTCTCAGAAACTGAAACTAGCAGGACTAGGGAAAGAGGAAAAGCGAGTTCAGAGCAACACCAGGAAACCCACTATCTGTGCCTATCATCAGGAACATCAGATCATGGGGCGAAAACCTGTTGTCATCCAAAACCGCACTAGGAGCATCTAATCAAGTATCGCACATATTACAGACGACATCAACAGGCCCAGGGCTAACGCCTGTAGATCACAAAAGGCCTACCAACATGATTCCGGAGACTGAAACAGGGAACGAAGGGCAATGCACGCCTGTTGTCATTCGGCAAGATCTTCAAATCGCAGCGACGTCCTGGTAGCAAAAACGAGATATACGAGACCTGCAGCAGTTTTTTACTCGTACTTCCTACTGCAAACAAGAGTCCTAAATATCTCCAGAAAATGATACTTGAAGTTGTAGTAATTACAGTAGCAAGAATGATCTGAAAACCACAGTAGCAAGATGAACACCAGCTCATATTACTGATCGAGCTTTCTTCAGAATTTCCAGTCTTCACAATGCTCAGCAAACCTACTCAAAACAAGAGTCTTAAATATCAGCAGAAAATGGTACTCGCAGCTGTAGTAACCACAGTAGCAAGGATGATCTAAAAATACAGTAGCAAGATGAAGAACACCAGCTCGTATTCCTGATCGAGCTTCCGTCAGAAGTTTCAGTCTTCACATCACGACTTACAACAGACAAACAACCGAGCAAGAAAAAGGAAAATCTCTCCACGGCTGAACACAGCAGATGCCTTGCTCGCCGCCCTCACCGGGCCACGAGCCCGCCCTCGGCGGCGGCCATTTTGCGGCAGTAGTCGGCGACCTCGCGGAACCTGGGCACGCTCCGGAGGTCGACCTTGGTGCCGTCCTTGAGCGTGATGACGATGTCGCCCCACTCGCCGATGAACCGCGGCACGACCACCACCTCCCTCACCGACGAGTAGGGGAAGTCCGTGCGGTCGTCGCCGGAGAGCCCGGAGATGACGGTCACGCGGCGGGAGGTGAAGCGGTACCGGAGGAGGAGCGCGCGGGACACGGAGGCGAGGGTCAGCGGCAACCACAGCAGGGTCAGGCCGAGGACGAGGTTCGCCGCCAGGTCGCCGTAGTGCGCGCCGCCGTCGAAGAACACCGTCTCGGCCTCGGCGCCGGCGGCGCCGGACGCAGAGGCCCGCGCGACCACGCGGGAGTGGCCTGCTGAGCGTCTGAGGGATGGGTTTGATCGGAGGGTGGCGTGGGCGGGGAGGTTCGGAGGAGGCAGCGAGCGGAGGAAGGAGGACGCCGCGGCGGAGGCGGTGAGGGCGGACGGCGGAGGCGGCATGGTCGCTGGCGCGTTATCTATGTCTCGTGGTGGTGGTGGAGGGAAGTGCTGTTGGGTTCGCTCGGTTTTCGGTAGTCATTTGTGTGCACTGGGGCGTGATACGTGGACCGACTGGAATCGTGCACGTAGCCTCTGTTAGCCTTCGTTACCAGAGTCATTTGTGTTCACAGGCTAGCGTTTTGCTGTTTCCAAATCGGTATGCACGTGGTTTGTATTATAATCTTTTAGAGTCTGTTTAAGCATATCTAGATGTATTTCTAGTTATTACACATCTAAATGACTTAATCAAGTACGTATAAAGATTAAAAAAAATATTTATATGAATCTTTACGTAAGATCAATGATACCATGGCACAATTAGATGTGCTTTAGCAATACTATAATTTTTATAATCTATATAAATTGGATGTACAATACTTATTACACATCTAGATGTGCTTTAGCAAAACTGTAATCTCTATGATATAAATGAAACACATATTACCATTTCAAAAAGAGTTATTTGTGTGCACGAGGGCGGTTTGCAACGTTGTTCCGCGAGTTAAGGCTTTTTTTCCCATACCTAATATCACTTCTGCACCAAAGATCAAGGGAAAAGCTTACCTTCAGCCCGCGCGCAGGCGTGTCCGCGGCTCCGTGTCCGTCAGATCCTTTGTTGATCTGATGGACGAGAGCACCCCATGTGTCATTGTGTTTCTGCAACTGAGCCTTTGTTTCAAAAAATAGAGTTTTGCAACTGCCTGGCTTTTTACAACGGCGGTGACTCGTGCGGCATGAAGAGCGATCGCGGCGAGGAATCTCGTCGGATCCGATGAGGATGGCGCGCGGGCAGGAGGCAGGGACATCCGGGAACCGTGAGGTGCTATCTCTTGAGCACTGCGTTGGATTTCCCCGAAGAGGAAGGGATGATGCAGCAAAGTAGTGTAAGTATTTCCCTCGGTTTTTGAGAACCAATGTATCAATCCAGTAGGAGGCTATGCGCGAGTCCCTCGTATCTACACAAAAACAATAGCTCAACGCAACCAACGCGCTTAGGGGTTGTCAATCCCTTCACGGTCACTTACGAAAGTGAGATCTGATAGAGATGATAAATAATATTTTTTTGGTATTTTTGGTATAGAGATGCAAAGTGAAAAGTAAAAGGCAAAGTAAAAACAAAGCAATAATAAAGTGATGGAGATTGATATGATGAGAAAGAGAACCGGGAGCCATAGGTTTCACTAGTGGCTTCTCTCAAGAGCATAAGTATTCTACGGTGGGTGAACAAATTACTGTTGAGCAATTGACATAATTGAGCATAGTTATGAGAATATCTAGGTATGATCATGTATATAGGCATCACGTTCGAGACAAGTAGACCGAAACGATTCTGCATCTACTACTATTACTCCACTCATCGACCGCTATCCAGCATGCATCTAGAGTATTAAGTTAAAAACAGAGTAACACCTTAAGCAAGATGACATGAAGTAGAGGGATAGTTTCATGCAATATGATAAAAACCCCATCTTGTTATCCTCGATGGCAACGATACAATACGTGCCTTGCTGCCCCTTCTGTCATTGGGAAAGGACACCGCAATATCGAACCCAAAGCTAAGCACTTCTTCTATGGCAAGAACAACCAATCTAGTAGGCCAAACCAAACTGATAATTTGAAGAGACTTGCAAAGATAACCAATCATACATAAAAGAATTCAGAGAAGATTCAAATATTATTCATAGATAGACTTGATCATAAACCCATAATTCATCGGTCTCAACAAACACACCGCAAAAAGAAGATTACATCGAATAGATCTCCACGAGAGAGGGGGAGAACATTGTATTGAGATCCAAAAAGAGAGAAGAAGTCATCTAGCTACTAGCTATGGACCCGTAGGTCTGAAGTAAACTACTCACACTTCATCGGAGGGGCTTGGATGATGATGTAGAAGCCCTCCGTGATCGATGCCCCCTCCGGCGGAGCTCCGGAACAGGCCCCAAGATGGGATCTCGTGGATACAGAAAGTTGCGGCGGTGGAATTAGGTTTTTGGCTCTGTCCCCGATCGTTTGGGGGTACGTGGATATATATAGGAGGAAGAAGTACGTTGGTGGAGCTTCGAGGGGCCCACGAGGCAAGGGGGCGCGTCCTAGGGGCCCCCTACCCTCGTGACCACCTCGTGGCTTTCTTGACGGAGGGTCCAACTCTCCTGGATCTTATTTGATGAGAAAATCACGTTTCCGAAGGTTTCGTTCCGTTTGGACTCCGTTTGATATTCCTTTTTTCTTCGAAACCCTAAAACAGGCAAAAAAATAGCAATTATGGGCTGGACCTCCGGTTAATAGGTTAGTCCCAAAAATAATATAAAAGTGGATAATAAAGCCCAATAATGCCTAAAACAGTAGATAATATAGCATGGAGCAATCAAAAATTATAGATACGTTGAAGACGTATCAAACATCCCCAAGCTTAATTCATGCTCGTCCTCGAGTAGGTAAATGATAAAAACAGAATTTTTGATGCGGAGTGCTACTTGGCATAATTCCAATGTAAATCTTTTTAATTGTGGTATGAATATTCAGATTCGAAAAATTCAAGACAAAAGCTCATATTGATATAAAAATAATAATACTTCAAGCATACTAACAAAGCAATTATGTCTTCTCAAAATATCATGGCCAAAGAAAGCTATCCCTACAAAATCATATAGTCTGGCTACGCTCTATCTTCACCACACAAAGTATTTAAATCATTCACAACCCCGATGACAAGCCAAGCAATTGTTTCATACTTTTGACATTTTCAAAACTTTTTCGATCTTCACGCAATACATGAGCATGAGCCATGGATATAGCACTATAGGTGGAATAGAATGGTGGTTGTGGAGAAGACAAAAAGGGAGAAGATAGTCTCACATCAACTAAGCGTATCAACGGGCTATGGAGATGCCCATCAATAGATATCAATGTAAGTGAGTAGGGATTGCCATGCAACGGATGCACTAGAGCTATAAGTATATGAAAGCTCAAAAGAAACTAAGTGTGCATCCAACTCGCTTGCTCACGAAGACCTAGGGCATTTTGAGAAAGTCTATCATTGGAATATACATGCCAAGTTCTATAATGAAAATTTTCCACTAGTATATGAAAGTGACATAATGAGAGACTCTCTATCATGAAGATCATGGTGCTACTTTGAAGCACAAGTGTGGTAAAAGGATAGTAACATTGTCCCTTCTCTCTTTTTCTCTCATATTTTTTTGGGCTTTCTCTTTTCTTTTTTTGGCCTCTTTTTATATATTTTTTTTTTCGTCCGGAGTCTCATCCCGACTTGTGGGGGAATCATAGTCTGCATCATCCTTTCCTCACTGGGACAATGCTCTAATAATGATGATCATCACACTTTTATTTACTTACAACTCATGAATTACAACTCGATTCTTAGAATAAAATATAACTCTATATGAATGCCTCCGGCGGTGTACCGGGATGTGCAATGAATCAAGAGTGGCATGTATGAAAGAATTATGAACGGTGGCTTTGCCACAAATACGATGTCAACTACATGATCATGCTAGCAATATGACAATGACGGAGCGTGTCATAATGAACGGAACGGTGGAAAGTTGCATGGCAATATATCTCGGAATGGCTATGGAAATGCCATGATAGGTAGGTATGGTGGCTGTTTTGAGGAAGGTATTTGGTGGGTGTATGATACCGGCGAAAAGTGCGCGGTATTAGAGAGGCTAGCAATGGTGGAAGGAAGGAAAGTGTGTATAATCCATGGACTCAACATTAGTCATAAAGAACTCATATACTTATTGCAAAAATCTAGAAGTTATCAAAGCAAAGTATTACGCGCATGCTCCTAGTGGGATAGATTGGTAGGAAAAGACCATAGCTCGTCCCCGACCGCCACTCATAAGGAAGATAATCAATAAATAAATCATGCTCCGACTTCATCACATAATGGTTCACCATACGTGCATGCTATGGGAATCACAAACTTTAACACAATCATTTCTCAAATTCACAACTACTCAACTAGCATGACTCTAATATCACCATCCTCATATCTCAAAACAATTATCAAGCATCAATTTCTTCTTAGTATTCAACACACTCATACGAAAGTTTTATTATTAATCTTGCATACCAAGCATATTAGGATTTTAACCAAATTACCATGCTATTAAGACTCTCAAAATAATCTAAGTGAAGCATGAGAGATAAATAGTTTCTATAAAACAAATCCACCACCGTGCTCTAAAAGATATAAGTGAAGCAGTAGAGCAAAACTATAAAGCTCAAAAGATATAAGTGAAGTACATAGAGTATTCTATCAAATTCCAAATCATGTATGGCTCTCTCAAAAGATGTGTACAGCAAGGACGACTGTGGTAAACTAATAAGCAAAGACTCAAATCATAAAAGACGCTCCAAGAAAAACACATATCATGTGGTGAATAAAAATATAGCTCCAAGTAAAGTTATCGATAGAAGTAGGCGAAAGAGGGGATGCCTTCCGGGGCATCCCCAAGCTTTGGCTTTTAGGTGTCCTTAGATTATCTTGGGGGTGCCATGGGCATCCCCAAGCTTAGGCTCTTTCCACTCCTTGTTCCATAATCCATTAAATGTTTACCCAAAACTTGAAAACTTCACAACACAAAACTTAAAGTAGAAAACTCGTGAGCTCCGTTAGCGAAAGAAAACAAAAGACCACTTCAAGGTACTGTAATGAACTCATTCTTTATTTATATGGGTGTTAAACCTACTGTATTCCAACTTCTCTATGGATTATATACTATTTTACTAGCCATAGATTCATCAAAATAAGCAAACAACACACGGAAAACAGAATCTGTTAAAAACAGAACAGTATGTATTAATCTGTAGCTAGCGCAAGATCTGGAACCCCAAAAATTCTAAAATAAATTGCTAGACATGAGTAATTTATCTATTAATCATCTTCAAAAAGAATTAACTAAATATCACTTTCCAAATAAAAATTACAGCAGTTCTCGTGAGCGCTAAAGTTTCTGTTTTTTACAGCAAGTTCAACAAGACTTTCCCCAAGTCTTCCCAACGGTTCTACTTGGCACAAACACTAATTAAACACAAAAAAACACAAACAAAACAGAGGCTAGATAATTTATTTATTACTAAACAGGATCAAAAAGCAAGGAATAAAAATAAATTTGGGTTCCCTCCCAACAAGCGCTATCGTTTAACCCCCCTAGCTAGGCATAACAAGCAAGAATAGATCTAGGTATTGCCATCTTTGATAGGCAATCCATAAGTGGCTCTCATGATAGATCCATATGGTAATTTTATTTTCTTTCTAGGGAAGTGTTCTATGCCCTTTTTAATGGAAATTGAAATATAATATTCCCTTCCTTCATATCAATAATTGCACCAACCGTTCTAAGGAAAGGTCTACCGAGAATAATAGGGCAAGAAGGATTGCAATCTATATCAAGAACGATAAAATCTACGGGCACATAATTCCTATTAGCAACAATAAGAACATCATTAATTCTTCCCATAGATTTTTTAATAGTGGAATCCGCAAGATGCAAGTTTAGAGAGCAATCATCAAAATCACGGAAATCTAGTAAATCACATAAAGTTTTGGGAATAGTAGAGACACTAGCACCCAAATCATACAAAGCATAAAACTCATAATTTTTAATTTTAATTTTAATAGTTGGTTCCCACTCATCATAAAGTTTTCTAGGGATAGAAACTTCCAATTCAAGTTTTTCTTCATAAGATTGCATCAAGGCATCAACGATATGTTTAGTAAACGCTTTATTTTGACTATAAGCGTGAGAAGATTTTAGCACGGATTGCAACAAGGAAATACAATCAATTAAAGAGCAATTTTCATAGTTAAATTCCTTGAAATCCATAATGGTGGGTTTAGCAATATCTAGGGTTTTAATTTCTTCAATCCCACTTTTATCAAATTTAGCATCAATATCAACAAATTCCGAATTCTTAGAACGCCTTCTAGGTAAAGGTGGATCATATTCAGTCCCATCATTATCAAGATTCATATTGCAAAACAAAGATTTAATAGGGGACACATCAATAACTTTTAGATCTTCATCATTATTTTCATAGGAATCCGGTTTAGCGGCCATCTTATTGACTAAGGTAGCTTGCATATCCGAAATTTCAGCAGTTAATTTTTCAAGATGGGAAATTTGGGATCTTATACCATCAAATTCTTTTGACATATCATCGAGCTCTTTATTCATATAATTCATGAAACTTTTTTGTTCCTTAAGCTCATTTCTAAAGAAATTGTTATGCTCAAATTGCAAAACCATAAACTTCCTGACGTTGTTTTTGATCTTCTCTAACCTTTTAAGGTGAAGATCACCAAATCTAGGTAGAGCCATTGCGACAAACAAGCAATCCAACACACGAGCAAACAAAGAGCAAACAGGCAAAAGAGGCAAATAGAGAGGGGGGATAGAGAGAGAGAGAGGGCGAATAAAACGGCAAGGGTGAAGTGGAGGAGAGGAAAACGAGAGGCAAATGGCAAATAATGTAATGTGGGAGATAGGGATTGTGATGGGTACTTGGTATGTTGACTTTTGCGCAGACTCTCTGGCAACGGCGCCAGAAATTCTTCTTGCTACCTCTTGAGCACTGCGTTGGATTTCCCCGAAGAGGAAGGGATGATGCAGCAAAATAGCGTAAGTATTTCCCTCAGTTTTTGAGAACCAAGGTATCAATCCAGTAGGAGGCTACGCGCGAGTCCCTCGTACCTACACAAAAACAATAGCTCAACGCAACCAACGCGCTTAGGGGTTGTCAATCCCTTCATGGTCACTTACGAAAGTGAGATCTGATAGAGATGATAAATAATATTTTTTTTGGTATTTTTGGTATAGAGATGCAAAGTGAAAAGTAAAAGGCAAAGTAAAAACAAAGCAATAATAAAGTGATGGAGATTGATATGATGAGAAAGAGACCCGGGGGCCATAGGTTTCACTAGTGGCTTCTCTCAAGAGCATAAGTATTCTACGGTGGGTGAACAAATTACTGTTGAGCAATTGACATAATTGAGCATAGTTATGAGAATATCTAGGTATGATCATGTATATAGGCATCACGTCCGAGACAAGTAGACCGAAACGATTCTGCATCTACTACTATTACTCCACTCATCGACCGCTATCCAGCATGCATCTAGAGTATTAAGTTAAAAACAGAGTAACACCTTAAGCAAGATGACATGAAGTAGAGGGATAGTTTCATGCAATATGATAAAAACCCCATCTTGTTATCCTCGATGGCAACGATACAATACGTGCCTTGCTGCCCCTTCTGTCATTGGGAAAGGACACCGCAATATCGAACCCAAATTTAAGCACTTCTCCTATGGCAAGAACAACCAATCTAGTAGGCCAAACCAAACTGATAATTTGAAGAGACTTGCAAAGATAACCAATCATACATAAAAGAATTCAGAGAAGATTCAAATATTATTCATAGATAGACTTGATCATAAACCCACAATTCATCGGTCTCAACAAACACACCGCAAAAAGAAGATTACATCGAATAGATCTCCACGAGAGAGGGGGAGAACATTGTATTGAGATCCAAAAAGAGAGAAGAAGTCATCTAGCTACTAGCTATGGACCCGTAGGTCTGAAGTAAACTACTCACACTTCATCGGAGGGGCTTGGATGATGATGTAGAAGCCCTCCGTGATCGATGCCCCCTCCGGCGGAGCTCCGGAACAGGCCCCAAGATGGGATCTCGTGGATACAGAAAGTTGCGGCGGTGGAATTAGGTTTTTGGCTCCGTCCCCGATCGTTTGGGGGTACGTGGATATATATAGGAGGAAGAAGTATGTTGGTGGAGCTTCGAGGGGCCCACGAGGCAAGGGGGCGCGCCCTAGGGGGCCCCCTACCCTCGTGACCACCTCGTGGCTTTCTTGACGGATGGTCCAAGTCTCCTGGATCTTATCTGATAAGAAAATCACGTTTCCGAAAGTTTCATTCCGTTTGGACTCCGTTTGATATTCCTTTTCTTCAAAACCCTAAAACAGGTAAAAAAACAGCAATTCTGGGCTGGGCCTCCAGTTAATAGGTTAGTCCCAAAAATAATATAAAAGTGGATAATAAAGCCCAATAATGTCTAAAACAATAGATAGTATAGCATGGAGCAATAAAAAATTATAGATACGTTGGAGACGTATCATGGGGGCAGAGATTCGTGCGGCTAGGAGTGCGACGACGCTGAGAATTCCAGCCGAATCTCGCCGGATCTGACGAGGATGACCCGCGGACAGGACGTGGGGACACCCGAGAGCGGTGGGAGCTCATCACGGCGAGGTCTGGCGGGGTTGATGGTGAGCTTCACATCAAGGACACGCGGCGACACCAGTGAACGGCGCTTCTGCGATGATAGATACAGAGAGGTGAAGAAAATAGAAGGAAGAGGAGGAGGGTGGCGATGTGACTTTGGTCGGAGGTCTGGTGCTCGCCGCCAGCGGCGCCGATTCTCCCTCACCACCATCCGGCGAAGCTCACGGTGAACGACAGTTTTAGGGGAGCATGTTTTGTGAATAAAGCTCGTGTTGCAATAGTCAGCGTGTTTCCGAAACAAAGCTCTTGTTGCAAAGAGGGACCATATGTAGAAATCTTTAAAATTCTGCAACAAGACCTTTGTTGAAAAAAAATTCAAGCAAAATCTCTGTTGCAAAAAAGAAAAGAAAAACAAGCACAAGTGATCTTTAAAATTTCTGCAACAAGATCTCTGTTGCGAAAAATTTCTACAATAAGATATTTGTTGCAAAAAATAAAAAAATACAGGCTCGGGTGATTGCAATAAATAGACTGTTGCAGAAACATCACTCTTGTTGCAAAGGGTGGCTTCTTACATTACGTTGGTAGATCGGACGGTCATTAATGTATCAATCCAATGGTCAACAAGGCGGTGGAATTTCCGCCAGCGGACGCGTAGCGTCGCCCAAAGATCAAAGAAATCAAACTAAATTGAGTTATCAACATTCCTGCTTTATTCAGTTTATGGGGTTCAATTTAATCTTTTCATGTATAGTTGTTTATGTTTGGGTGTATTGTCGATTTTCATTCTGCATAAACTGAATGGCCCAACAGACCACACACATTGAAATGTGCCTTCTTTTTTCTAACTTCCCTACTTTGCTCGCACGTATAGGCATGGCCCTAACCCATGTATGATGCACACTCCCCACACAAATTCATTTTCACTCGCGCCTCTCTCGTTCACTTTTCTCGCATTGCTTAAAAAGCCTCCAATCTCTCAACCTAGTCGCCCCAACTTCTGATTGGATCTACTACCACACACCCTAGCTATAACGAATCCAACAGTGCTCAAGTTGGCATGGATCTCCGGTGGCTGGTAGTATGATGTTGGCCTTCCACAACAAATCTACCATCTGAGGGGCCTACCGAGGAAGACACAGAAAGCGGCGACACGACGCACGAAGCCAGAAATTAGTTTGCCCATCCCCCTCGATGAAATAACCCCCAAGCGCAGGAAGTCCTATTCAACACTCAACTTGTTGAAGGACGAGCAAATGCGCACACCCCAAGATGCTCGCTTTGGTTGTCTGGCCAGTCGCTAGCTTGGACCTTGGCCCATCTAGAGAAGCGAAGGAAAAAGCACAAAAAAGGAAGATTTGAAGAAAAAAAAGAGTGGCGGTATCTAGAATGTTTGGGAAAAATAAAAATTGTTTAGAAATTCAAAACACAGTAAAATAAGATATTTGGATAAAATATATTCATGAATTTAAAAATGTGCATGATTTTATGAAATGTTCATAAATTTCAAAAAATGATCGCTGAAAAATTAAAATATCACTAATTTAAAAATGTGCTTGTATTTGAAAAGAAGTTTCTTATTTTTTTAAATCATCAATTTTAAAAATGTTCATGAGTTTAAAGTAGTTTTAGCAATTTGCGGAGGGGAATCATGTTCACGCGCGAATAGACCCAATGGCAATGCACAATCGACTCAACCCCTGACATATGGGCCCATGAATGCGAAAACTACCTCTATGCACTAGGAGGCTCCATTAGGCCTTATACAATAGGAGGTGCTTAGGGGAGGTGTTTAGAGAAATAAACCAGGTTTTTTTAAGCACTGATGCTTATTTATATATGATAGACGCTTAACTAAGCATCTCACGTGTAGAAATAGGCACTGGTACATCAGAAAAACCCGGTTTATTTTTCTAAGCATCTCTTTAAGTATCTCCCATTGTACAAGGCCTTACTAGGGACCTCCTCAACGGCGCTCTCAGCGCCTATTTAGGATCCTAGCACTCGAAGGCGACTCGAGTGGGCCGACCCATCAAATCAACAATTTGATTTCGAACGGACGGTCGGGCGAACGAGACCAGCGATGACTGCTTCATGTAGTGACTCATAGTGATGACTGCATCACGTCTGGTACCCCCTAAAATATCTGGTTAGTTGGATGATGCTTGACTGGTTGACCGGTCAACGGTTGATTTTGAAACAAAATACATTTTTTAAAGTCTGGAAAAATCATGAATTAAAGAATGTTCATGGATTCGAAAAAATTTCTCAAAATTTTTGAAAGAAAATCACAAATTTGAAATAATTCATTGATTTTTAAAAAGTTCATCAATTTTGAGAAAATTTTATCGATTTTAAGGAAAGTTAATGAAATTTGAAAAAATCATGGATTTTGCCAAAAATCATCGATTTTTCTAAAAACTTAATCAACTTCGTAAAAAAGTTCACAAATTGTAAAAAGTTCATCTATTTTGATTTTTTTCCTTCAATTTTGAAAAAGAATCACCAATTTTGAAATAAATTTTATCAATTTCTAGTTTTTTTAAAGCACACATGTAGCGACCCGACCCAAATGGATCAAGTCTCTGTGCTTATGTGTCATCCCTGGATCAGTATGCTGACACACACAGTACTCGAAGGATTTATAACAGAGGAAATCACATGTATAAAGTAACGTAAATACTATTACCTCAATCCAATATAGCGGAAGCAACAAGGTTGTGGTTTCCCATCAACACCAACGGCAAAGTTGAGTGTAGAAATCGTAACCCTAACGTATCACTTACTCGTCGTAAGAAACCTGCAACATAAGACGTTGCAGCCCGAAACGGGTCAGTACATTGAATGTACTAGCAAATTCACACCATAGAGAATGATGAACAATGGCTATCACTATATGCATATTTGGCTGGTGGAAAAGCTCTATGGTTATAAAGTTTTTGCGTAAAGCCAATTTTTCCCTACTACAAAGGAATATATTTATTTAACTATCATGGTGGTTGTGAAACATTGAGAATGGTTGACAGCATTCTCAATCCCAATTAAAAGTAATTAAAACCCAACAACATTAATTAGAAGTAACATGATGAGATTCACAATGATATTCAAGTACTAGATACTCAAGTTGTCCATAACCGGGGACACGGCTAATCATGATTAGTTTGTTACTCTGCAGAGGTTTGCGCACTTTTCCCCACATGACTCGATCGCCTCCGTTTGTTTTCTCGCACTACATGGTGTTTGAGAAACGGATGACCGAGACATAGTCTTTCAGAAGCACTAGCACCTTACATGTGGGGTAGACCGGTACACCTACATCCCCTACATCTGCTAGTCCACCCCGTAAGAGTTCGCACAACTTAGTCAACTATGCTAGAGCCCATAGTAGCATGTGGCTGCACACGGAAGTTTCTAGCATGAATTATCTTATGATCCCTTTGAGCCTGGGTGGCGGTCCAAAAAAAAACAGGCAAGTCCTGATAGACATCAGGTGCCTCAATCCACCCAGATGTGTGTTTAAGTTGCCACCTTAGATAAACCATTAAAATTATCAACTCACATCTGTCATGGATATCACTCACCCAATCCACGTCTACTAGCATAGCATGGCATAATAAGCAAACGTAGAAGTAACTCCCAAAGGTTTGATAATAATACAGGTAATAGGTACTACCTCATCTACTTCCCATCCCACAATTTAATTAGATCCTAATCATGCAATGTGTGAGGATTGATCTAATGCAGTAAAACATGGGTTGTAGAAAAGGTATGATCAAAGTGTGAACTTGCCTGCAATGTTGATGAAGATGATGCACACTCAAAACTCTTGATAGATCTACTCGTCACACTCCGGTCAATCTATCGTAAGCAAACAATAGTAACCACACAATAAGTACTCATCTAATGCACAAGTAAAACTCGAACGAGAGAACGAACCAGAAAGTTCAACTTAAGAACTCCGGTTGCAAAGAAAGAACGAGCCGAACAAACGACGAAAAACAAACGGCGGAAGAAAACAACTCGGTTCTAGCAAGTTGAAACTAGGTCAAATTTTACTGTAGCAAAAGCTTGTTCAAGTTGATTAGACGGAACGGCGGTTTCCAGATGAAACTCCAGGCGCTTGAATCACCTGATTCCGATAAACGAGCGAGAAGATAAACTAGAACGAAGATCGGATCTGAGATCGCGATCGTGGAATAAATCCGACGAGAAAGAAAACGAAGAACGGTTAAACGAACGGACGTTCGTTGACCTAGAATAATCGGTGATCACGTTCGTTGAGACGAACGGTCCGAAAGAAGAACAAAAACCGATCTAGGGTTTTCGGAAAAAGAGATCGAAACGAAAAACCGATCTAGAACACCGGAACGGTTTGGCGAAGAAACGAATCGGTAGAGAAGAAAAGAATCGGAATGGTTTATAAGAAAAACCGAACCGAGGAAAAGAAGAGACGCGGCGCGGTACCTCTGGCGAACGGCGGCGTTGGGCGGCGGCGGCGGCGGTGACGCAGGGCGGCGGCGACGCGGCAAGGTGCGGCGGCGGCGGTGACGCAGGGCGGCGGCAGCGCGACAAGGTGCGGCGGCGGCGGTGACGCAGGGCGGCGGCGGCGACGCAGGGCGGCGGCGGCGCGGCAAGGTGCGGCGGTGGCGGTGACGCAGGGCGGCGGCGGCGCGGCAAGGTGCGGTGCAGGGTGAGAGGCGCGGGGTGGGGCGCGGCTCAGTGGTGGTGAGGTGGTGGTGCGGCGCGGCGCACAAGGGGCGCGATGGAGGCTTGGGGCTTTGGGGCCTTGGATTTGATGTGTTTAGAGGGAGGGTGTGGGAGTATTTATATTGGGGAGGGGGAGAAAACTTGATGTAGGGGTCAAAGAATTGGACTAGGACTAGGAAAGAAAAAAGGGAAAAGATCTAGAAAAAAAACGAAAGATGAATCCTACTAGGAATCCACAAAGGACGGCGGCTCCCTGGCGCCTTGCGCCTGGTGCGGCTCCTCCCTGGGCGTGGCGCGCGATGGCCTCTGGCCTGGCTGGCTCGGTGGCTTGGGCCTTAGGCCCAAGTCGCTGGAGTTTTTTTTTTAACAGATCCGCGCTTGGAAAAACACAGAAAAACAAAATTTACCGGATTCCAAAACTAATAAAGTAAATTTTCCCTGACTCCTAAAAATGAGCCGAACAAAATGAACTTTTCTCCGGGCCTAAAATAAAATTTTCAAAAACGCGCTTTTTCCCTATCCAAAGAAAAACAAACACACACCGAAAAACGAAATTTGATCTATTTATTAAATCTTCATTTTCCCTATATTTTGGGAAAGTCATATTAATCCCTCTCTTATATTTTTTTGATAACGGAAAAATTATTGAAGATAAAATAAATAAATCAAATGATCCTATTTTCAAAATTCGAGAAAACTCTCAAATATGAAAATAACGAAATCTCGAACTCTCTCAGAGGGTCCTTGAGTTGCGTGAAATTTCTAGGATCGACCAAAAAGCAAGAAAATAAGATATGCATGATGAAGATTAACTAAATAAAACCTCCGGAAACTGACTAACGAATTGGGAAAACCGGTTTGGGAAGATCTGGAAGCTTCCCAAAACAAGGGCTTTCACGAGGGTGAAGAAAAAAAAAGAAATAAATTAAGTAAGTAAGTGTGCATGAGCGGCTTTATGGCCTACTGGTTACAATTGTTCCCTCGTAATGAAGAGCTCTCGAGTTCGAACTCCGCCGGCTGCATCTTTTCTGATGTTTAAAGAGAAGAAATAACGGTAAAAAAAAATGACAGGGTCATACCTGAGGGGGCGCACTAGTTTACAGTTTGCACTATACCCGACGCCTGAAGCGCTTAATAGGAAATGCCGCATTCCTAGAGAGCTTAGTAAATTAAGAGATGCAACGTTTCCTCGGGCTTTACCACCGATTTGCATCATCGTGAGTTTCATGGGCTTATCTTAGAAATATATGCCTTAGCCAGCCCATTTTTTATGCACATAGTCTACTGTTCCCTCATTCCCAAAATATAAGGTATGATTGACTTTTCATGATCTTTAATGCACGACTTTGACAACAAATGTGTATCAAAGTATTTGTATTGAACAGTATAAATGGCATTATCAAATTTGTTTGGCAAAACAATTTTATTTCATATATTTGTATACTAATTTTATAGACATACAATACGTCAAAATTATCGTCAAAATTATACAATCAAGACCAAAAAACTAAAAAAGTCAATCGGTGCCTTATATTCTCTTCGTCCGAAAAAGCTTGTACCAAGTCCGAAAAAGTTTGTCCCTCAAATGTATGTATCCAACACCAAGTTAGTGCTATATACATCCATTTGAGGAACAAGTTTGGACAAGATTTTTCGGACGGAGGGAGTATGTTGGGAAGGAGGGAGTAATAAGGTGCAGCTTCTATTTCTGGCACTTAGCGACATGTAAGTAGGCCTCGCCTCTCATGCGCCGAGAAGGATCTTGCCTCTGTCTGGGCTAGTGCTGTAGTGTCGTGCGAGTTTCTCCATTGTTTTATTTAGCCTTTTCACGGCCTTGTATTGGTTTTCTTTAGGTTTTCCTTGTTTTTTATTTTTGTTTTTGTACTCGGTTTTGCAATTTTCTTTCCTTGGTTTTCACCGATTTTCTTTGGATTTTCCTTGGTTCTATTTTTTATTTTTTTATTATGTTTCATTTTTTTCTTTCCTTGATTTTCACCGGTTTTCTTTGGGTTTTTTCTTCATTTTGAGCACATGTCAAAATTTTATACTCATTGTGCATGTTTCGTATACATTAGTAACATAGTTTTATACATTTTTAAAATAAATGATTAATATTTTCATAAATATATGTTTTGATGTCTATTTTTTTTCATAAACACTGTATATCTTTCATCTACATCAAAACTTCTATAGATGATTGACAATGTCCAATTACGAGACTTTTTTTAAACTCATGTTTTTCTTATTTGTTGAAATATCTTTTTGAATGGTGCAGAATTGCTGAAACTAAATGAACATTTGTTTTTACATTTTAGAATATTTTTTTAAGAAAGTGTCAAACATATTTATGAAAAGTGTCAACATTTTTTAATGGATGTACATTTTTAAAATGGCACAAGACATTTTTTTATTACACAAGCATTTTTTACATTGTATAAATCTTTTCAAGAATTTCACGTACATATTTTTGAAATGCATTAAAATATTTGAAATGTCGCATACATATTTTTAATGCTACACACATTTTCTAAAAAGTTGAGCGAACATATGTTTTACACTGCATGAACCTTCTTAAATGTGCGATGAACATTTTTTAAAGAAAGTTAACTAAATTAATTTTTCATAATATATGCATTTAGTATTTTTGAAAAATATAGACACAAGTAAAAACACGTGTGTGACGACCCCACATGTCTACCGGGCCAGCTCACTACCAGCTTCCTGCAAACGAGCCGAGCTAATATCTCGCACAAAATGAGCCATAGCCGTGTGCCCGGCGCCTTTATTGGTGGGCTTTGTTCATGGTGGATCCCAGTGCAAAAAGAAAAAGGGATCCAATGGTGGGCTTGGTGCATGGCTTGCCATATGAAAATCAGTGTTGATGCAGGCTTATCTGACACAGGTACAGCAGCAGCAGCAGTATGTCGGAATAGTAGAGGCTTGTATTTGGGCTCTTCGGCGCTCATATTTTCAGGAATTACTGATCCTGGAGCGGTTGAAGCCTTAGCTTGCCGCGAAGCACTTGCTTTAGCAGAAGACCTCTCGCTTTAGAATTTTGTGGTGGCAAGTGACTGCAAAACAGTAATTGATGACATATAAAAAGGAGAGGGTGGAGCTTATATGACAGTCATAAAGAAGATCTCCATGCGAAGATCCTCTTTTAGTTCATGTGTTTTTACTTTCGAAGGTAGAGCATCGAACATTGACACATACAATCTTGCTAAACATTCTTTGATATTTGACCAGGGTCGCCACTTGTGGCTAATTCACCCCCATGACCCTTCATGTATCCCGCTTCATATTCAACCAGATGAATAAAGTGTTTTGGCAACTCAAAAAAAAAAAATTCAGGCTGCCATGTGAAGAAGATGGAAATTTCTTCGTAGAACGGAGGAGAAATCATTCATTACGAGCTGACCATCAGCCTTTCAGCTTGTTTTTTTTGAAGAATTCTTCATTCAAATCATGAATCAATATAAAGTAGTTGGTCCTTACAAGCACACTGAAACGCAAACACAAAGAACCATGAACACCTAAAGTAACCTAAGATAATCATAACACGAGAAGATCTCTGGAGCTCTGTGTCATCATCCCTCAATCTTGAGAGAAGACCCCTGCAGCAGAAGGATCTGTAACCAGTCGCAAACAAGTCATCATCTTCGACCACGGTACAATTGTCGTCACGCTGCTTCCTCCTTTCTTGACACCAGCACTAAGAGGGCATGGACATCAATCCAACACACCTGCAACAGTCATCGCCATCTTTGGCTTTGAGTACCGCGAAAAGTGTCCCTTCCGGAAGGAAGAGAACTCGAGCCATCCGACCGGTCCAGCACCGCGGTCGGGTCATCCGCCCGGACAAAGCAGGATATCCCACCAGCATCAGCGAAGAGGAAGGAGAAAAACAGCAGCATCAAATCATACCAACAGGGAAGAAGAAAGGTCTTCGTTTCCCTGCTTTCATCGCCCATCCGAGGATCCAAACGGCGAGTGTCGATGGACCTCCAACCACCATAGCCCGCGACCTCGACGAGATCCGGGGATCCCCAACACCGCTGGCTTCTAGACGAAGACAAAAGCCTCGCCTGACCATGAACGGAGCCCGGAGAAACTTATTCCGACGCGACACCACCGCAACGGCCTCGACAGCGTCTCCCTCAACCCTAACCCTACCACACACCCAACTAGCGAACAGACTCAAGGTTCCCGCTCCCTCCCGCCGCCGGAGCGGCCGGCGAAGAGAGAGGGAACCAGCGGCGGCACCGACAGCGCGCAAGGGATCCCTCTTCGCCTCCTTAATCGCCTAGATTCTACTTTTCCGGTTCGGCGGCGTCAAGTTAGCACGCCTTTCAGCTTGTAGAACGGAAGAAAGAAGCCGCAGAAGAAACCGAAACACAACTTTCAGCTGCAGCAGGGCTACTGGGCCATCATCATCAGAGAATAGGTCGACTAAAATGATGGGATCTCCTCGATCCCCGCGCTGATTCTACCCTTTCTACCACGTTCAATCTTCTACCCCGTCACGTGCTCACTCCTAAAGTGCGGTATCATCTCACACTAGTCACCGCAGACGCCCCCTCAAGCAGGAGGATGCAGGTGGATACGGAGTATTACGCGGCGTACCATTCGACGAATCAAATCATTGCCTGACAGAAGATTAACCAGCTTCAACACGATGTCAGTGCCGCTGCCGATGATGAATCGCGATCGGCAGACAGAGATCTGCAGGAAACTTTCCTTGCGGTTCCGGACCACCAAAACCAGACCAAAGCTCAGCCGCAGATCGGCAGACAGAGATCTGCTGAGCTTGCGATTCCTCGCGATTCATTCGCCCGGGAGCTCGCCCTTTTTCCTCCGGAGCTGTGGACTGTATGGACTATGGAGTATGCAAATACGTCTCCGCATCGTGCAGCGATGGCAGGCGCGGACACGAGCAGAAGCAGACAGAGGAGGCGGGCGACACCTCGCGCCTACACGCCATGTGCGTCGCACCTGTGACCTGTCGCCGCCCCTTCCCACCTCCGGCACCAGCGCCACGAACAAACCAGGCCCGAAAGCCCCCAGAATATGCCAGGGCGCGCGCACACATGCAGCGAAATCCAAATTCGAATTAACTAGGGATTCGTATCATCATCTTCCTCCTCCGCCCCGCCCCGCGCACACCAGACGCGGCGTGCTATCGGTTGGGGCAGTTGGACGGCACATGCCCGTGAATCTCCCCCTTCCTTTTTATTCCCGGGGGCGATCGATCCACTTGATAAAACTCGTCCGCGCGCCGGAATCGGAACCTGGCGGGCGATGATGATGGACGACGGATGGGCTTTCGCGATTCTTAATCTTGATAGCGCCGTGGCGGGCTGACTTTAGCCGCCGGTTTCATGTGCGCCCAACCGCGCCCGCGTCCCTCGCCGAATTCTCTATGCCGTCCGTCAGACACCCCACATGCACTCGTACGCTCATACCATATTCCTATTCATATTCTTATTCCCACCCGGCCGGTTAAACTAGTGACTCCGGCGAAATCTATCTCCAACAGATAAGATAAACATGCACGCATTGTTGATGATGCTCATTATTTACCTCCAGAAGAAATCCCGACAGAAAAATGGCGGCACGAGCTTCACGTGCACCCTGGCTTGTTACCACGGTAGATTTCTCTTACTGAACGTGTGGGTAGAGGATGGATCATGGATGTATGCGGGTTGGAACTTGGAACCCTCGGGCGGTACTACGAACGCAGCGTACGTCGACGGAGCCGGGCCGGGCCGGGACGGACCACGTAGCCGTCGGCATCAGGGCCGACCGATCTGGCTAGCACATTTCTGCATGCATGCGTGGACGGATCGACGATCGATGGATCGAGCGATACCGATACCGATCCGTGGCGTGGCCGCTAGCGGCACAGCTGGGGCATGGCAAAGGACGCATGGGCAGTGGTGGCACTGTGCTCCCACATGCGCCCGGCCATGCGTGCGTGCCCCGCCCTCTGAAAAGAGCACCCAACCGATGCAACAGCTTGGACTATATATGCTATGCCACCCGCCCGCTGCTGCCTCATCGTCCTCGCCGAGCCCATCGCGGCTAGGCACCATCTCCATCGTATGTATGTATGTGCGCCCCGGTCGACGGCGACAGTCCAGTCCCTCTACTCGCCCCGGTCACCATCCACCTCCCTCTCGGTTACGAATTTTCACGCGCCAAGTGAGAAGCGACGGCATGTCGACATGAAATATACCGGACCGGAGCCTGATCGTGTGCATACAGTGGACGTGGAATTCACGGCGGCATGTGCCTGGGCCGGTGACGTCGAGAACAAGGGTCCGTGGTTTTTCTGCCGCGACGTACCGCGGGGCAGAGGGGTACGGGGGCCGGCCCGGCCACGGTCCTTTGGTTTTTTCTGCATGGGATCGGTCACTGTGGGTGCCCCCGGACCCGCCACGGCTGATCAGCCCACAAGGGCTTGTTGCTCTTCTTCTCTCTTCGTCTCTCCCCGTCCGTCCATGAGATGAGGCGTAGAGCTGGCCACGACGCGACCCGCCCTTGCCAATGCAACGCATACACACTTGCCCCCCCTCTCTCACTGACTCCTTTTCATACTACAGCAGCAAAGAGTAGTAAGATTTGCAGGTTTGGTTGTATGAGTTGTTAACTGCTACGGCACCCGGCCGGTTGCCCGTCGACGCACGGAAACGTACATATGATCAGTGGCGGAGCCAGCTCAAAGTTAGAGCCTGGGCAAGATATACGTGATGCCAAGTTAATTAAATTTTGCCCAAACAAACTGTAAGTAAATCATTTATTTACTACTAGAGCTCCATGCACATGCACCATGGGAGCCCGGGCAGCAGCCCTGGCTCGCCGGGTGCTGTCTCCGCCACTGCATATGATTCGATCTATCCATGAACAGTCTTGCTAAGCCTTAGTCGACTGAAACATAATGAAGTCCGAGTCGATGCTATATCTGTGAGATCTTACATTAAGGTTCATGCAAGATTGTCTTTTTAGTTTTTTTCTTTTTCTCTTTCACATGTTATGTCACTTGACTGAGAACTAGCCACATCTATCAGTGAATTGGCCATGTGTCGTGAGCACATTGACGCGCGTAGGGAGAGGGATTGCGAAACGTTTTTCACCCCACTCCACTCCACTCCGCTCCGCTGGCATTGATGATTGGGTGCGTACGTGCCCCTGTTCCCATGCCATGCACCTCGCCAATCATTTTCAGACAGGCAGGCTAGCAGCACCCCGGCTGGGTCAACTGTAGCAACCAGCGATGCGGAGGCGGAGCGAGGCCGATCCAGGCGGCGGATCATCGAGGTAGAAAAGCAAAAAAACATGATGCACCAAGACACAGCGTCTCTGTAGCCAGGGCTGAATATTCCGATCCACTATTTAACCAGCTACTACATACCATACGTACTACCACCACTACAGAAAAATCCACATCCTCCTACTCTAGAATGCATGCAATAATATGTTTTTCACTTACTTCCCATCAATCATATATATACATGCGGTGCTACGGAGTACGGAATGTACGTAGCACATCTGCAAGTTTTTGATCGTGTGTTTTTCAGAGGACGGGTGAATTCATTCTCTTAGTTTTCAACGTGTTTGAATTGCAGCGTGCAAGACCAATTAAATTCACTGGTATGCCGCAAAAGTTGGACTCTTGGCGAGCTCGACATGCGGCGTGCGACAGCTTGAAAAAGGAAAAGGGCCCCGGCAGGACATAACTGTCCAAATGTTGCTGGTGCACCACACCATGGCCACGCTCTTCTGTTCCTTTTTCAATGCCCTTAACTGCCTTGCATTGTAGGAGCAGGAGCAAGTTAATTTAATGACGCGCATCTGCGTCGCTGCTTAGCGTAACAGTGCAAACTGGCTGCACTGTCTAAATAAGGGTAGATTCATGATCCTTGCATGTATATTCATCCAAGTACAGTAGTATAATATATCCTTGCATATATTCATCCAATTAATTACTCCCTCCGTAAGACGTTTTTTTGACAAAAAACATCTTACATTATGGAACGGAAGGAGTGCCTTCCAAGAAATATCACCGAAACCCGAGCATATTTGATTCTTTAAAAGTTTCATTCACTCTGGGTCAATTGTAGTACATCCATTTTTTTGAAGTTCTAGAAACAATTTTTTGTTTTAGTTATTTTATTAGTTTTCTAGTTTTAAACTTGTTTAGAAAATTTTGCATTTCCGAAAAACTTGTGCAAATGTTCAATGGTGGGGCACAAAGTAGCTGAATTTTCTGAAAATTTCAATCACATGTAGTCCTTTGGAAAAATGTATTGCTGTGTAGATGTTCATAAGATAAAATGTTGAACTATGGACAATAGTAAGCATTTTTTACACAAGGAATATGTTAACCTCGGCCTCTCGGGCAAGTGACGCAACCACACTAAGTATGTCACAGTCTTCACATAATCCATATATAAATAGGGGGAATAAGCACCAAATGCACCATTAACCTATACAACAACGGATGAACACACCGCCTCACAATTCACAAATTTATGTATGGGAACAAAAAAGAGAGGGAAAAAAACAAGAAAAATAATAAGAATACCAAAGGTAGGTACTATTCAACTCCAAAATCTACCTAGACACGCTTCACACACACCGGACTTATTCCCCTACAAGTACCCCCACCCACTATTCATCATCAACTCGATCGATCCATGACCATGACTCAAATCGCATCACCATCGTCTTCAGTAGGCACCTCATGGATGAACTGAACCCCCCTCTCATCAAACATGCATGTACAACCGTCTCCACCGTACGCACGTACGTCCTCATCAAGAATCCAAACGCATCGAATATTTATGCACGCTCATTGCTGACCATGCAAGCAAAGCAGACGTCATTGACTGCAACGAAGATATGTATCGTGCCGGCCGACGGGCCGGACGATCAGTTGAACTGCTGGTGGTCCGCCCACGGCCAGAACGGCGGCGGCTCGTCGACGCCGCAGAGGAGGTTGCCGAAGCTGGCCGTGTCGGGGCCGCCGTGGTGGTGCTCCATCTTGGGGACGGAGGCGTGGAGGAGATGGTCGATGTCGACGCCGGCGGATGGGCGTGCGACGGAGGGGTAGAAGGGGATCATTCCCCCGCCGCTGCCGCCCCCCTGCTGGTGCGACGGCGGAGCGTCCATGGGGCCGTCGGACGGCGGCGTGCGCGAGATGTCGAGGTTGATCTCGGAGCTGTTCTCGCTGCGGTTGCTGCAGGACGCCTCCGTCTCCTTGTTGAGGTTGATCAACTCCGACGCCGCCTCCCTGCAGCCCTTCAGTCCCAGTATCTGCATTCATCACCATATATACATCAGTATACATCAGCATTCAACAATCGAATCCATCTTGGTTTAGCTAGCTTGTACCGGTACGCAATGCAAGCATGGCAGGTACCTAGAATTTCGCATTGGTAGTTCATGCAGAAGTTCAGCAGTGAATCTGAATCATGCATCTGTATCTGCCTGAATGCTAGTACTACTAGCAACAAGGAGAAAGCAAGCTAAGCTACACTTGCTGACCTGCACATGCGCACCTAATCATACGGGCACTAATGGTGTTTCCGGGGCGGCCCACACATAATTGCAAATCTGATCGCGGTGAAAAGGCACACATGCCGCGGGGGAGTACGTCCCTGCGACCATGGCAGGCATCACAGAGATGCCACGACCGGAATGATGAAGCCATTGACTCCACTGCAATCGATCGATGGATCGATGGATCCTCCTCAAAGGACTCGGCGCAGCATGGGCACGAGCATCTACCTGCTGCGGACGCTGCCATATTCTGCTGGGCCTTTCCGAAAAGCTACTGTGCCTGCTCAGCTCAACGATGACGATTTCGCAGGTGTAGATGGAAAGGCGTGGGCATGGGCGCCGCTTCCAACAACCTTTCTGCAAGCACTGAAACCCACATGGATCCGAGCCGGACATCACCAACCAATCATTGAGCCGGGGAGGCCGCCCCGAGAAAGCGCAACCGAACGGCGGGCGCCCCAGATCGTCACCCGCGCGCGCAGATCTAGGCCAGCGGCGTGCTGCTCTACTGCCGTGGCCGGCCGCCCAGATGCATGCTTGCCGTCGCCGGACTGAATTGACTGCCGGAGCTACTCACACTAATTTGCATTGTGGTCTACTACAGTGGGTAGGTACTGGTAGATGTGTAGGAGTACCTCGGACTGGAGCTTCTTGTTGTGGGAGAGGAGGGCGTCGTTCTCGGCCTTGACGGCGTCGAACTGGCGCTTGAGCACGTCGTAGTCCTTCTCCAGCTGCTTTGTCTTCCACCGGGCGCGGCGGTTCTGGAACCAGATGGCCACCTGCCGGGGCTGCAGCCCCAGCGCGCGGGCCAGCTGCATCTTGCGCTCCGGCTCCAGCTTGTTGGCCACCTCGAAGTTCTTCTCCAGCGTCCGCACCTGCTCCACGTTCAGCCGCCGCTTCTTCTCGCCGCCCAGCTGCGACCCGTCGTCCGACGTCTCCTCCTCGTTCGCGCCCCCGCCGCCGCCGCCGCCCGTCACCTCGTCGCCGCCGCAGCCCCCGTCGCCGCCGCCCCCGTACATCGCCGGGCGCTTCCCCAGCATTGGCGACAGACCTGCAGCACACGTACGTACAGCATGTTAGCAAAGACCTGGATCGGCTCGGTTTACCGGCGCATTGCGTGCACGATCCGTGCGAGGGTGGCGAATTAACTGACAAGGCATGAAGTTATGGGTGTGCCTACCGCCGCGGAAGTCCTGGAGGGAGGGGCATTGGGGGGAGGGGAGGAAGGGGTTGTGCTGGGGATGGGGGGGAGGGAGGTGGTGCTCATGGTGGTGGTGGTGGTGCTGCTGCTGGTGGTGTTCTTGGGAGGGGTCATGCTGCGGCGGTGCTTGCTGCATGTGGAGGAGGAAATTCGGAGGGAAGAAGGCGGAGGGAGAGGACGCCATGCCATTGCTGGCCATTGGCTTCTTCAAAGGAGGACGGCGATGGGCATGGGGAGTATTTGAGAGAGGGAGAGGAGGAGAGAGAGAGAGAGAGCTGTGTGTGTGTGAGAGAGAGAAACTGAGAGGGGGAGAGAAGATGATGAGGAAAAGGAAATATAACAAGCTAGGTGTGCATGGTGGTTGTTTATCAAAAATAAATAAAATGGGAAAAAGGGTGTAGGAGTACTACTATGACATTTTCCAAAATAAAATGCTGCTTTGAAGAGTCAAACTGATATTCTAGGAGCTACTAGTAGTACTATGGCTCACAGTATTGCTATGATACAACAAGGGTAGTGAAGTTTTTTTTTCTGCCGTAATAAGTAAGAGTTTTTTACAATCCTAAACTGTATTACCTCAGATTCATAAAAAGTGTCGTAGTTTTGAACCAACTCTAGTTTAAATTAGCTCAAAACTGCGACACTTATTTTATCTTGGATTGGAGGGAATATGAGTTTTTCTTAATTTTCTTCAATTTTGGCATTTTTATAAGTCTTCTGATCAGCAATGCAGTTGTCCTTATTCTAGGTTCTTCCTATTTTGAACTTACTATAAACTAAAGATTCAGTAACATTTTGTTGAAACCCAGAGTACACCTTTTTCTGATATGCCCTGTGGCAAGGACGTATAAATTACTCCCTCTGTCCCAGAATATAAGAAAGTTTTTGACACTATGCTAGTGCTAAAAATGTTTTTATATTTTGAGACGGAGGGAGTAGAAATTACCATCACACTGGGGGTTACCAAGTGGGCCCTGTGCACACTGATAAAATTAAACTACAATCAACTGCCCAAATTTGATGCGGCGCCATTCTCCGTTTTAAAATTACCAGCAGACAACGTTGGCATGCACATTACCTAGCTAAAATGGCCTGCCAGCGAAAGTGTACCACAAAGGACCATGCTTCCCAAAAGCTATGCCTCAGGCTGAGTAGGATAGTAGCTTCCACAGTGCCTTTATTTTCTTCCATGTGCTAGCTAGCATCGACCTATACATTTTTTGCTAGTGCCTTTTCAAACCTTTTTGTGTCCTTTCTTTTCCCTTTTAAATGATTTTATTTATAAAGATCAATGTTAATGTGAAGTTGATACTCCCCCCATTTCAATGAATAAGGCACACACACATTTTAAATTTTTAATTTGACAATAAATTAGACCTACCATTGCATTCGTATTCGAGAGAACTTTTCAGTGATATAATTTGTAAGTCACAAGAATATATATATTATCGGTCTAACTTATGGTGGTGTTAGCTCGGAAAGTAGGGTGAGGGGGATAACGACGCGACATGCCAACATTGAGAACTAAGTTGGTATATTTGAGGATGGACATGCGAAATTATCTGTTATAAATTCCTTGTGCCCCTCATCCTGTTTTCCAAGCTAACACCACCATACCTCCCAATCTCGGCAATGTCAGACACGAACTAGATACGCATGCACCTGCTCAAAACGCCTCAGCAGACACGTTGGAATACCTACATGGATTGGTGAAGTTCGAGAGTCTATTCTCTAGGCCAAGGGATCTATATATAGAACCATATGGCCAATGCTAGCGCCCGATCACTGTTGTAATACTCCAACCGCCTGGCTAGGCAAGCACACGGCACGAAATCTCCGACCCCATCCATGGAGACAACCTCTCATGAGCACACTCCATGTGTGGTGGCAATGCAATCCTAACAACATACTCCCCCGTGCTAGGCCAGGATCGCGACCAACACCTACCATGCTCACGGTGTTTAAACTGGCCGGCCAATGCTGCCGAGAAATGCCCAAGGCAGCGAGTCTCCGCACCGCCGAGGCAAAGGAACGCTTGATCCCCTGATCCAAAGATGAAAACAAAAAACATCGCGCCATCAAGTGCATGGGCTTTGCCTTGTGGTGTCGCCCCATGGAGGTGGTGAGAAAAGAAGCGTGTGGAAGGGGGTGGAGGGCGAGGTTAGCTAGGGGTGTCGCCCCATGAACCTCCATCACCATCGAACATCCGTGTGCATGAAAACGGCTCGACGATTTGGCAAAGACTATGAGAACCACACTGATGATGACCGCGTGATATTCCATACGACATTCCGACTTGATGATCAAATGAGTGGCGTATCTCACATGATGATAGGCAGTCGATCACGCAATTATGCTTTACCGCACGCATGGGTGCTTTTTGAGTGGCCTGATGATGCGTACATGGATTGGGATGTCAGGTGCAGTGGTTTAGCTGTGTGTATCCTTGGAGAATCATTGGTTCCGACTATTCACTACGTACATCACGTCAAAGCTGGACTTCTTTCCCGGATGGATGGATGAATATTCCCTTTCATTCACGGCTCCGGCCGTGCAGCATCCATCAGTTACTCTCGAATCCTGTCCCAGTTCCGATCATTAAAAATCGAGCAAGTTAAGAAAAGAAATGTGATGAAAAACTCCGTTTCTATGGGGTGGATGAACGGACGAGATCACGCGAAACTCACGCTCGACGGGCGGGGCTAGATCGCGTGTGGGAGGCGACGGAGCGGAGGGATCGAACAGCTAGCCTAGCTAGCCTAGCATAGCGTGGCCGCGCGCGCACATACATGGCGTGCCAATCTGGATGCGCATATGGGTGACGCTGGCTTTTAGATTGTGCCTCGCGCGCGTTGCGTAGCTCACTCGCTCACCCCGCCGGTCGTTGGAGGAAAAAAACACAGAAAAAATCGTGGGCAGTTTTTTTTTTTTTGAGAATCCAATCGTGGGCAGCTGAGAGGGAGAGAGAAGAGAGGAGGAGCCAACGTAGTGCCCACCACCCTGCCACCATGCGCGCGCGGGCGTACGTCGTCGTGTGCCTGCCTGCATGTGGGCTCGCCCGCTGGATCCAGCCAGCCAGCCCACGCCGACGCCGTGGATCGGTCGACCCCTCCCGGCCGTCGATCCCGTCCCCATCCCCACAACCACCCCGTGCGTTTCACGCCAAGCCCTCGCCCGGTCGCCCGTACGTACGCGCGGGCATCGCCGGGGATGGATGCATGCAGCTTCTTCAGCGAGCGGCCCGGCGCGGGCTATACGTGCATAGGCGCGCGGAGATGGACGGGCGGATGGGCGCGCACCCGCCGCACTGCAGCGGGGAGAGGGAGAGGTGGTGGGCTGTACGTGGGCCCCGCGCACAGCGAGCGAGACGTGCAACGGACATGGCTGCTCCGGCGGGCCCCGCCATTTCCCCAGCTCCCTCCCCCCAGCCTCGCGCGACTGCTAGTGCGGGCCGTGTGGCCCTGCCGCTAGTTGGCCTTTGCGGGGAGGCCAGCCCGCACATGGCCGTGTTAGTTAGGAGAGATCCCCCTCCCTTCCTTCCCCTTGGACCCTTCCATATTCCCTACCTCTCATGCCTCAACCCTCGCGCTTTTCCTCTGGTTTTGTTTTAGTTTATATACATATATATATATCCCTCCATGATCTCGCCACTCGCGTATGCTCACACGCCCGTCGGTGCATCGCATGTCTGCCGTGCCTCCTACAGTACATGCCACGTACGTACGTACACGAGGCCGAGCTCACTCCACGGTGCATAACACAATGAGATGGACCAAAAATGGAGGCACGCGACATGGGCTGGCACGGTACGGGGATGCTCATATACAAGACTTGTGCGCGTACGTCGCCAGCGACTCGCATTTCTTTTTGTTCGTCCAGAACGAGCAACTTGATGCATATGCTAAGCATATTTCTGGGTTTTTTGCATGGTGGTGGGTGCGTACACCGAGCCGTTTGGAACCTTCTCGCGCTCCCACCCTCACGTGCCACCCACATATGCTCCCTGCACGCATGTTCTTCGCCCCCTCCCCCGCCAATTTTCTACGCGACCCACTTGGACCCTTCCACTACCCCGATTATTCTGCTGTATTTTCCACATGGCCGGGAGGTAGCTAGCGAGCGAGCTAGCTAGGCGGCGCGGTTGTTACCCGTGAGGAACACCGCCGCGCCAGTGACAAACGCTGGAATGTTTCGGGGTTAAATAACTGATCCAAGTATCCGCCTCGATCGCGTTACCAAACCGTATCGTTAGCCGTTGCGTCGTCTGATTGTTAAGAGGTTGTAGTAGTTGTCGATACGCAGATTTGCTCGCGTTGCAGTTGGCGGGTCTCTTCGTTTGCTCGCGCTGAGCAGCTCGGTTAGTAGAAAGGGTTTTTATCATTTCTGCCGCTAGTTGTGTCCCACTATTCAGTTTTGCCATTAGAAGTTACAACTACTCAAAAATGCCATCGATTCGTGAGATGCTTGTTCAAAAATGCCATTAGATATCTCAAAAATGCCATCATTCCGTTAGATGTTTACTCAAAGATGCCATTAGACACTGCTATTTTCACGTCAAACCCGTCGACCATGTTATATGACAAAAATAAGCCTAGACCCACATGTCAGTTCTCTTTATCTCACAATGATAAGTGTGGCCCCACTTATCAGGAGTAACCAAGCGAATAATTTTACAGGAAAATAAGAACATTGTTGGGAACAAATGGACCCCACATTTTATTGTAGTGAAATAGAGGGAGAGCTGGCATGTTGGTTCATAAGTATTTATGTCATTATAACATGGCAAAAGAGATTTGAGATCACAATAATGGTGTCCAGTGGCATTTTTTTAGCATGTGTCTAACGAAGCGATGACATTTTTGAGCAATTGAAATTCTTAGTGGCAAAACTGAGTAGTGAGACACAACCGGTGACATAAATGATAAAAACCCTAGTAGAAAAAGGACCTAATGTGAGACATATTAGTCTCGGTTCGATTTTGGCCCGGTACTAATGGCACCATTAGTGCCGGTTCGAACGGCTATGTATTAATGCCGGTTCGTGTTGAACCTTTAGTACCGGTTCGTGCCACGAACCGGTGCTAAAGGGGTGGTGGCAGGCTGGCGTCAGGCCGGGGCCCCATGATCACCTTTAATACCGGTTCGTGGCACAAACCGGTACTAAAGGGATAACCTTTAGTACCGGTTCGTGCCATGAACCGGACTAAAGGGGTCTGGCCTACACTGATAGAAAAAGGGTCAATCGTGAAGCACATTAGTGCCGGTTTGTATTTGAGCCGGCACTAATGTATACATTAGTGCCGGTTCCAACGGCTAGCCGGGCCGCTTTCATTAGTACCGGTTCGTGGCGAACCTTTAGCACCGGTTCGTGCCACGAACCGGTACTAATGAGAGTGGTGGCAGGATGTTGTCAGACAGGCACCCCTCCAGCCCCTTTAGTACCGGTTCTTGGCACGAACCGGTACTAAAGGTCGTCCTACATAAACCCTTCGTCCAGCCGAGCTCGCTCTGTTCTTCCCCCTTTCCCCTCTCCGGCCCTATCCTCTGTTCTTCCCTTCTTCCTCTCGAGTTCATCACAAAATTTGCCCAAAATTTGTCAAGATTTGAAGGCCCTCATCCATTCAAATGATCACAAAGGTTAGCAACTTTTACCTTTCATCTCTCATTGCTAGATTAGCTCTTGCATTGGTTTATATAGTGATTAATTTGTGAGTTTAGTAATTTGGGAGGATACATATATATGTGCTAGTATTTGATTTATATGCAATTTGAGGTCAAAAATAACACTTAGTTTGCATATGTAGGTGTGGTTTACTTAGTGCCTTCTAAATCTCCATCGTAGCCACCGTCGATCGCCCGCACCGTCCCGTCGCCGGCACCACCTTGTGGTGAGCCTCTTATTCATGAAATTTTATATAAAAATTGATGTGTGTGATTTGGATATATAGTTACTCGTATAATTATCTTACCCGTACGTTGTTTTTTATACATATAGTGCCATGGTTTTGATATCCGTCCCCGTCGGCCCTATTCCTTGTTATGATTCAGATGTGGTATGTATATTCTCTTTTAAAACTAGTTGCATTTCGTGTTTATGACAAATTATGCCCATCAAGTTGACATAGAAATTTTTTCTAGGAGGTATCTGAACCTGAAATTCCTACCGACCCTATTGCCGAGAGGTTAAATTTAGTTGAAAGAGAAAACGAGTACTTGAAAGAAAAATTGAAAAGAATTGAGGGGAGAAGATGGAATTGGAGTTGCATGTTGCCGATGTCGTCGATGATCACAAGATCAAGATGGAGAAAATGCGCTTGAAGATTAGAAAGATTAGAAAATATGCCATCGATAGTGAGGCTTGGTATCATTATGCTGTTGGATCCATTGTTACCTTAGTTGCGATCTTGATCGTATTTGTTGTTGCATTTAAATGCTTTAGCTAGAGTGTTATTTGTTTGTTGCATTTAAGTGTTGTATGATGCTCTCCCCAGTTCGTTGAGGGCGTGCGTACTTTTCTGCTTGCGGCTGAGGCAAACAAGCGGGCGGATGATTTTATGCCTTGTCCATGTGCTCGCTGTAAGAATGGTCACAATTACTCTACGTCAAGAACCATTCACGTCCACCTGTTTAAGACCGGTTTCATGCCCCATTATAATGTTTGGACCAAGCACGGAGAAAGAGGGGTTATGATGGAAGACAATGAAGAAGAAGAGAACGACGACAGCTATCCTGGCCATGGGTTCCCTGAATACGATGATACAACAATGGGGGAAGAAGCTGAGCCGGCAATGCGGGAAGAAGCTGAAGAAGAGGCATCAGATGAGCCCGTTGATGATCTAGGTCGGGCCATTGCCGATGCAAAAAGAAACTGCGCAAGTGATTTGGAGAAGAAGAAGTTGCAGCGCATGTTAGAGGATCACAAAAAATTGTTGTACCCGAATTGCGTAGGTGACAAGAAAAAGCTGGGCACCACACTGAAATTGCTGCAATGGAAGGCAGAGAATGGTGTATCTAACAAGGGATTTGGAAAGTTGCTGGTAATAATAAAGGATATGCTTCCAAAGGACAACGAATTGCCCGAGAGTACGTACGAAGCAAAGAAGGTTGTCTGCCCTCTAGGGTTAGAGGTGCAGAAGATACATGCATGCCCTAATGATTGCATCCTCTACCGCGGTGAGTACGAGGATTTGAACGCTTGCCCGGTATGTGGTGCATTGCGCTATAAGATCTGCCGCGATGACCCTGGTGATGTCGAGGGCCGGCGCCCCAGGAAGAAGATTCCTGCCAAGGTGATGTGGTATGCTCCTATAATACCATGGTTGAAATGTTTGTTCCAAAACAAAGAGCATGCCAAGGCGATGCGATGGCACAGAGAAGACCGTAAGAAAGACAGAAAGTTGAGAGTACCCGCTGACGGGTCGCAGTGGAGAAAAATTGAAAGAAAGTACGGGAAGGAGTTTGCAGATGACGCAAGGAGCGTATGGTTTGGTCTAAGCGCAGATGGCATTAATCCTTTTGGGGAGCAGAGCAGCAACCATAGCACCTGGCCTGTGACTCTATATTTGTATAACCTTCCTCCTTGGTTGTGCATGAAGCGGAAGTTCATTATGATGCCAGTGCTCATCCAAGGCCCTAAGCAACCCGGCAACGACATTGATGTGTACCTAAGGCCATTAGTTGAAGAACTCTTACAACTGTGGAATGGAACAGGTGTACGTGCGTGGGATGAGCACATGGGGGAAGAATTTGACCTAAAGGCGTTGTTGTTCGTGACCATCAATGATTGGCCTGCTCTCAGTAACCTTTCAGGACAGACAAACAAGGGATACCGCGCATGCACGCACTGTTTGGACGATACCGACAGTATATATTTGGCTAATTGTAAGAAGAATGTGTACCTGGGACATCGTCGATTTCTTCCGAGCAGGCATCCCGTAAGAAAGAAAGGCAAGCATTTCAAAGGTGAGGCAGATCACCGGACGAAGCCTCGCCACCGTACTGGTGCTGATGTACATGATATGGTCAAGGATTTGAAGGTGGTCTTTGGAAAGGGTCCTGGTGGACAACCTGTTCCAAATGACGCTGACGGACGCGCACCCATGTGGAAGAAGAAATCTATATTTTGGGACCTGCCCTATTGTAAAGACCTCGAGGTCCGCTCCGCAATCGACGTGATGCACGTGACGAAGAATCTTTGTGTGACCCTACTTGGCTTCTTGGGCGTGTATGGGAAGACAAAGATACACCTGAGGCACGGGAGGACCAGCAACGTATGCACGGAAAAGACGGCATACATCAGGGTCATGCAAGTTACGCTCTTACCAAAGAAGAGAAGGAAATCTTCTTTGAATGCCTGCTCAGTATTAAGGTACCGTCTGGCTTCTCGTCGAATATAAAGGGAATAATAAACATGGCAGAGAAAAAATTCCAGAACCTAAAGTCTCATGACTGCCACGTGATTATGACGCAACTGCTTCCGGTTGCATTGAGGGGGCTTCTACCGGAAAACGTTCGATTAGCCATTGTGAAGCTATGTGCATTTCTCAATACAATCTCTCAGAAGGTAATCGATTCAGAAATCATACCAAGGTTATAGAATGATTTGGTGCAATGTCTTGTCAGTTTCGAGTTGGTGTTCCCACCATCCTTCTTCAACATCATGACGCACGTCCTAGTTCGCCTATGCGAAGAGATTAACGTTTTGGGTCCTGTATTTCTACACAATATGTTCCCCTTTGAAAGGTTCATGGGAGTCTTAAAGAAATATGTTCATAACCGTGCTAGGCCAGAAGGAAGCATCTCCAAGGGCCGTCAAAATGAGGAGGTCATTGAGTTTTGTATTGACTTTATTCCTGACCTTAAGCCGATTGGTGTTCCTGAATCGCGGCATAAGGGCAGACTGGATGAAAAAGGCACGCTAGGAGGGGAACAAATAATATGTATGGACGGACATTCTCTCACTGAAGCACACTACACAGTTCTACAGAATTCCGCCTTGGTGGCTCCGTATATGGATGAACACAAGAATTTGCTACGCTCCAAACACCCGGAGCGGTCTGATGACTGGATTACACGTGAACAAATCAGGAGTTTCGCCAGCTGGTTGCAAGCACGTACCATGCATGACACCTCTATTGAAGATGACCTGTACTTGCTGTCCCAGTTACCATCTTCGAATATAATGACTTTCAAAGGGTACGAGATAAATGGTAATACATTTTACACGATCGCCCAATATAAGAAGAGCACCAACCAAAACAGTGGTGTCCGCTTTGATGCAGAAACCAAGACGGGAAAGGAAACATATTATGGTTATATACAGGACATATGGGAACTTGACTATCGACGTGGTTTGAAGGTCCCTTTGTTTCGGTGCAAATGGGTCAATATGACACGAGGCGGGGTAACGGAAGACCCGCAGTACGGAATGACAACAGTGGATCTCAACAATCTTGCGTATGCAGACGAACCATTCGTCCTAGCCAATGATGTGGCACAGGTTTTCTATGTGAAGGACATGTCTACCAAGCCAAGAAAAAGAAAAGATAAGGAAGCGAATGCATCGTACGATGAGTCAAAGCGGCACATAGTTCTTTCTGGGAAGAGAAATATCGTGGGAGTGGATGACAAGACAGACAAGTCAGAAGATTATGAAAAGTTTGATGAAATTGCTCCATTCACAGTGAATATTGACCCGAGCATCCCGTTAAATGATGAAGATTTTCCATGGCTACGACGCAAAGGGACACACGCGAAGAAAAAGTTTCACACCCAAAGATCTGGGATGTGATCGGCTTAGCTATCATCACTTTCTTCTGTGTTTCACACCCAGGAGGGAATCTCTGTAATAGTTAGGATAGCTAGTTATGTGTTTTGGCATTTGAAACGCGAAATTTTTTTATGTGCAAGCAAATTCTTTCATGCATTTATTGATTTTTTCAGCTAAATGACCCTGAAATTGAAAAGCATTTCAAATGAACTCAGAAAAGGATGAAAGTTGGCATGGTATCATAATTTCACCCACATAGCATGTGCAAAAAAGTAGAGAGGGTTACCGCAAAAACTGGATGCACTTCGTGTACAAAATGGACAATCTGTTTCGAAGTATCAGGGTTTCGGACGAAAACTCATCCGTTACAAAGGCATTTCATTTTTAAATAACTTAAGCATTACCAAATTGAATATAATGATAAAACACACTAATATTAAACATAAAAAAAAAGAATCACTGGAAAATATATTTTTAAAGTTAAGTTATTCACAAACTAGTGATTCACACAAATTTCAAATAATTCAAAATTTAAACTATTCAAATTTAAAAACTACCGGCACTAACTGAAAGTTTCTAAAAACTATCAAAAATATTCACAAAGAAACTCTAAATATAGCAAAAAACAACTAAAAATAAATAAAACAAAATAAATAAAGCAGAAAAGAAAAAACCCCACCTACCGGGCCACAGCGGCCTGCATACGACTAGAAACCCAACCTGTTGTTGGGCCAGGATGCAGGCCCGCAAGCCCAATAGGCCCCACAGGGCAGAGTAGCAGAGGTATGCCCAGAAGGCCTGCTTTAGAGAGGAGCTCGAGACAGCAGCGGCGGCGGGGCTTATAAGCAGGTGTGAGCGCCCTTCGGCTAGCGAGGTGGGACTAAACTTCTGCGCCCCTCGCCTGGCAGCGCACCCCCTTTAGTACCGGGTCATGGCACCAACCGGTACTAAAGGGGGGGCCTTTAGTACCGGTTGGAGCCAGGAACCGGTACTAAAGGGGGTGCTCCCCCCCACTTGGCCTGGCCAAAACAGGCCTTTAGTACCGGTTGGTGGCTCCAACCGGTACTAAAGGTGTCCCCTATATAAGAAACACTTCGAAAATTTTCAGTTTCTCATCTCCCACTTCTCTCTGCCGCCGCCCCGTCCCGCGCCGTCGACGTCGCCGCCCCCGTCGCGCCGTCCCCGTCGACTCCGCGACGCCCCCGTCCTCGTCGCGTCGTCCCCGTCGACTCCGCGGCACCCCCGTCGCCGTCCCGGTCGCCGATCCCCTCGCTTCGCCGTCGCCGTCGCCTTTGGATCGACCTCGCCCTCGCCGTCGCCGTCGCCTCGACCTTGCCCGCGCGCGCTGTGAGCCCCTCCCCCGGCCCCTCTCCTCCCTCCAATCGATCGTAGCGCACACCGGCGCCGGCGCCGGCGTCGACCGTAGCGCACACACACGCGCGCGCACACACACACGCGCGCACACACACACACTACATGCACACACACACACTACACACACTAGACGCGCACACACACACAATTTTTCTGTTTTTCTGTTTTTAGCTTTTAGTTTTTTCTGTTTTTCTGTTTTTCATACAAAGTTTTAGATGAATTAATTAATTAGATTAGATTAATGTCAAATAGTATGTAAAAATGTTAGTTATAATATATATAATGTCAAATGTTATAGAAATGTTAGTTATATAGAAATGTTAGAAATTTTGGAAATGTTAGTTTTAGCTAGCTAGATGAATTAGATTAATTTCAAATTGTTAGACGATGATCGATGTTTTTTTAGTTTCTTATATTTTTAGTTATAAAATTTAGAATTTGCATATATGAAATCATCACAATCCATCATTTAAAAAATGTTACTTTACTTTTGCGGCATATAGTATTTTGTTGTCGACGATGCCCGGCCCGCATCCTCGCCATCGACACGTCCGCGATGACGTCCTGCTTCAGAGGACCCATGTCCGGGACTGGGCTCCGCCGGGCTGGCACTGGGAGGTGTTACCTTCAGGGGCGCGATGCTTGGTGAGGAACCCGGCCCCGGGTCCCGTCGTCGACCCTCATCTCCTTTGGTGGCATTCACGTGGGCCACTTTCGGTGCGGAGGGAGCCGGCCCCGCCGGAGGTGGTACGTCACCGTGTCAGGGAGGAGGACGAGCACGTCCATCGCTACATGGCTGCTATGGATGTCAGGTTCTCCAATACCTGGCAGGTTCTTTGGGGAGATCACCCGAGCTATGATCCAGTGATGGTTCCTTCTCTTTGGGTGTCCACCGCCCGCACCTCAGGAACCGCGAGTGGCCTAGATTACTCTGTACTATTCGATCTTTATTAGCTTGCTAGCTAGCTAGCTAGTGATGTATTCAATATTATATCTATTATTCGAGATGATGTATTCGAGATTATATCTATTATTCGAGACGATGTATTCGAGATTATATCTATTATTCGAGATTATACTAAATTGTTTTATATTTCTTTTGGCATAGTTAAATAAAAGCTATGGCGGACAATACCGACAGAGAGAGAGAACAGACCATGCTCGATATCATACGCGGGCCAGATGATGATCAGAATGAAGAAGATTTTGACGGCTCCGAATTTCTAAACAACACCGGAGAGGGTGATATGATATTCGATCGCGACGACCGAGAAGATGAAGTCATGAACTACGACGAAGAACATGTTGATCCTGAAACAACAAACACCGGCGAGGTATATATATTTATATAAGCAGGAATCTGGCGATCATCGCATGTTTTAAATGAGTTGAAGATATATTAACGAATCGATCTTTCTTCTTTCAGCCATCCGGATCGAGCAAATCTTCAGGCAAAAGGACGAAACGAGGCCCGAACAAAAAGTTGAAGGAGGGCGTAAAGTACAATATCGAGGCAATCAGACCTAATGGCGAACCATTAGCGCCTAAGAAGATTGCGGACAAGTTCGTTCGTCAGTGCGGAGTTCTTGTGAAGGACCAACTCCCGATCTCCCTTCAAGAATGGAGAAAGCCAGCAAATCCACGTCCAGATGTTACTTTTGTCGACGAGAATCAAAAAAATTTGCTTTGGGATACTCTCATGGAACATTTCACCCTACCAGAGAATTTCACAGAAGCAGACGTGCGGAAAGTCAAGGACGCTGCTTTTAGGAAGATGGCGGTTGCATTCAAGAACCACAAGAGAATGACGTGGGAGAAGTACGTCAAGGGAGGAAGGAAGACTCCAGTATTCGAGGGGATACTAGAGAATCAAAGTGCTCATTGGGACGATTTCGTGAAATTCAAGGATTCAGAATTAGCTAAGAAACGGTCGAGAATAAACAAGAAGAATGCCGAAAAAAAGGATAAGTTCCATAAGCTGGGGCTAGGTGGCTACGCGGTGGCAATGCCTAAGTGGGATAAGTCTGAGAAAGAGATGGAGGATGCAGGTGTCACTCCGGTTAGTAAGAGCTGGCCCCCCAGGTGCAGGACTTGGTTCTATGCGCATGGGGGGGAGTTGGACCCGAAGACAGGCAATGTTTCGACGAAGGCATGTCTGAACGGAGCCGACGATGCGCTACTTGTTGCAATAGAAGAGGCTCGATCGGGGGTGTTCCAGCCCAACAGAGAGAATGACGAGCTTACGCGTGCCCTGGGAAATCCTGAACACCCGGGAAGAACACGAGGCAAGGGCGCTATTCCGTGGTATGAGGGGTTTTCGGACTGGAACGCCGACTACAGAACCCGTGCGAGAAAGAAGATTGCGGAGGAGAAGAAGAGGAAGATGGAGGAGGAGCAAAGGAAGCTCGACTATAAACGCCTTCAAGGCCTAGAAGCAAGTCAAGCGGAATTGGCAGCTAAATTGCAGCGGTAGCAGGAGCAGATCGACTCACTTAGCCAGCAAAGGGGGTCTCAGCAGCTGCAGCAGCTAGCGGATGATCCAGCATTGGATACCACCGCCCCATCCATGCCGAGAAGCAGTGTGGGTTCCGCCCCAGGCGACGCAGTAGTGCTGGATAGATACCCCGTGGATGACATCATGGAGAACACTAACTGCGAGCTACATTCAAAATGAAGAACATATCCATGAAGGTGGCGGATGCCGTTGCTTTTTCAAATTCCCCCGAGACAACCTTCCATTGCAACCCGATTCCAGCGGGCTATACTCGTGTCTTGGTTGATGAGGTGGTGGACCAATATTCGGGGCTAGAGCTTGACATTCCTGGAGGTGATGAGGAGCACACACTCGGAGATGCCAAACATCGTATCATCCTATGGAGAAAGGATTGCATCATTTTTCGAAGGCCACTGACACCGCGTCACCCGACTCCTCGTCGAAGTCCGCCACTAAGTCAGCAGACTCCCGCTCCTCCAAGTCCACCAACGCGTGAGGCCACTCCTCCTCCTCCAAGTCCGGCAAAGTGTCAAGCCACTCCTCCTCCAAGTCCGACACAGCGTCCGACGTCCACTCCTCCTCCAAGTCCGGCACAACCTCAGGCCACTCCTCCTCCAAGTCCGGCACAGCTTCAGGCCACTCCTCCTCGTCCAACTCAGCCCCGTCAGCCGTCTCCGCCGCCTCAGCAATCGCAGAAGAGACACCCCGCAGCTATGGTGCGTAGCGGTACCAGTCGAGGTCATAGTACAGGAAGTACAGGCGGAGGCAAGCGATATAAATATGGTCCAAACCTCACTACTCCTCTTCCTGTGAGGGCTTATGACAGGACCGAGGAGCAAACCAATGCCATAGTGCGGGCAGAAGTCGACGCCCATTTTGGACCGAAACCGCCACCGCCGCCAAGGGAGAAAGTGCCTGTGGAAGTAGTTGACCACTTCATTCGTATGGCTCAACCACCAGCTCCTAAGCCTGTTGACACAGACTATGAGCGCCACATCAGGAAGTTACATCGACAACGTCTACAGAAGGAGGCGAGCTCGAGCTAGAGCAAACAACAAGCAGCTGTCGAAAAATGCGGGAAAACCGTTGCCTAGCTGGGAGAACAGGCGGCGCAATCGACCCCCCCCCCCGCTTATTGTGCCGACAACACGTGACAGTACGCGCGCCCAATATTATTGTGGCCAAACAGTTTACGTTCCCGAGGTGGGCGATGTGGTAATAACCCAGGAGCATATAATGCAGGCTGAAGAACTCAAGATCACTGTTGGACAACTCCTCGAGATCGAGGACATGCCTGTGATTACAGAGGAGGAAATAAAACGGAAATATGTCCGGGGCCAACCTTTGGTCAAGCCAGAAGATGTCAAGAAGCTCCCAACAAGAATGTATGAATTGCATCAATGGTACATGGACATTACCAAGAGATCCGATCGAGAGTCCCTCATGGTGTATGTCAAGAAGGATCATTACTACCATGAGAAAGCTGTGGCCGTTGAGTATTCTGAACTGTTTCAGTTATACAATCAAGACGCACTCGACAAATCTATCGTCAGTTCCTATTGTCTGTAAGTGATTTCTTTATGTAATTTAAGTCTCAAGCTAGCTGTAGTGATCCTTTTGATCAATCATTACCTGTAATTATCCTCACTATATTCTTTTCTGTGGTATTATGCAGGATGAAGATGTATGAAATGAGAAAAGGTGGACGCTATGGCATTGGGTTCATTGACCCAAACACCGTTAATCAATACACATGGAAAATGAGCAACTATTATAAAAAGCAGGTAGAGGACAGCATGCTAGAGTTCTTGAAGCGCCTCAAATACAATGAAGATATACTACTTCCTTACAACTTCGAGTGAGTCACACTTTCTTGTACTACAAATTCTCTGTTTTTGCCTACTAGCTAGCAACATGTTTTTGCTTACATATGCCTGCTTAATTAAGACATGCAAACGTGTGTGCATGCAGATTTCACTGGATCTTGTGTATCATTAAAGTTGACGCCGGAACAGTTGAAATACTGGACTCGCTACTCAAAGCAAACAGTGACTACAACATCTTGTATGGGATAGTCAACAGGTAATTTCAATCATTATTAACTATATATCTCGGCCTATTTAGTTTGTCATTTCATGATATGAACTATTTAATAGCCCCTTTATTCATTTTCTTTGTCGACGGGCAGGGCTTGGGCAAGGTTCATCAGCGTCACGGAAGGCGAATGGAAACCATAGCTGAAATGGTTTCGATCCAAGGTAAGTAATTAAGTAGTACTAGCTAGCTAGCTAGCTGCCATCTCTTTAATTATCATGCTTGATTAATTATTATCTGATCAAATTAAATTTCATTCTCGTAATAAAGGCCCTGAAGCTGGCGCAGGGGACTAATCTGTGTGCATACTGTGTTTGCGAGAACATTCGCATGATGGCGTCCGAAAGGAGTAGATCTCAAAGACAGGAATGGGTACGCTTGTCAGAACACTATTCACAATTTTTACACCATTATCGATATCTAGTCACACAACTAATACACATGCATATTGATCTCCTTCTTAACAGTTCAAAGAGGTGCGGGACAAGCTCATAGAAACGGAGCGCGTAGAAGCACTTCAAGAGGAAATAGCGGGATTTTTGCTCGACCAGGTCATAAATCCGAAGGGAGAATACTATTACCCGCTACCGCCCCCATCGAACACGTCATGAACCACTTCCAATTGTCATCGTGCTCCGAAGGCACCAATTAGGCTAATGCCACTGGCTCCGAAGGCAACATGCATATGTAGGAGAAATTGTATATAGCTATACATGTGTGTATGTGTAAATTAATATGGTGGTTTGTGAGACATTGATGATATATATATATATATATATGATTGGTTCTACTAGAAATTCTATTTATATATATATATATGCATAACGTGTACAATGTGTAGTACCGTAAAATACCAGCAAACGAAAAAGAATTAGAATGGAAAACACAAAATTAAATGAAAAAGAAATCATAAAACCAAAAATCCCCAAACATTTTAGTACCGGTTGGTGTTACCAACCGGTACTAAAGGGCTCCCGGCCCCCGGAGCTGGCTCGTGCCACGTGGTTGCCCTTTAGCACCGGTTCGTGCTGAACCGGTACTAAAGGGGGGGCCTTTAGTGCCGAAATGTTAGTGCCGGTTCCGAAACCGGCACTAAAGGGCCTTACGAACCGGTGCTATTGCCCTGTTCTGCACTAGTGCTATAGTGCAATTTTCAAACTCTACCGCCCCCCACCCCCGGTGTATCGCCATTTCAGTTTTGAAAAAATCAAAAGAAAATGATAAAAACTTCAGAAAATAAAATCCTTTGAGAGGTAGTTATATTACTACACCTACTAGTTATGAACATTTGAAAACTTAAATTTGGACATGTTTTGCAAAGTGTAGGGAAAATGTAGTTCTGGGGGAATTCCACTTCTCAACATGTCGGAAAAAACGTATAATATATCAAAAAATTCAGCACGAAAATCCGCATCTGATTTTGACAGCCTATAGCCTGTTTGCAATTTTTTAGAATCCTCAAATTTCAAAAGGAAAAAAAGATATGCCCAAATTTCAGGTTTTTTTTCATTTTTGTCAAACTATGGTCAAACTACTTATTCAAGAAGTATTAATGTTACTACATAATTATTCAAGAATATTAATGTTACTAAATAATTATTTCAAATTTTGAATTTTGGTCAATTTTGGTCAAACTATGGTCAAACTGTGTTCAAACTTATTCAAGAAATATTAGTGTTACTAAATAATTACTGTTTTTTAGAATAATAGTTTCAAACTCAAATTGTGAAACGAGTGACCTAATGCTCAAGCTAAATTGCTGAGTATTAATATGATTGATAGCTTACATTTATTAGGAAAACAACAAGTGCGGACTTGGAAAGTAGGGGGAATAGAACTCCGAAGTTAAGCGTGCTCAGGCTGGGGGAGTGAGAGGATGGGTGACCGACCGGAAAGTTAGACGATTTGGAATGAGTGATCCACAGTTGAGCAGTTAAGAGGGGTGATTAGAGACTAAATCATCAAATAATTCAATTCGGAAAATTGAAAATCGAAAAAAAATGATTTTTTTCCAAAATTTTCAAAAAAAAAAAAATCTTTAGTACCGGTTGGTGTTAGGTCCCCCATGCCACGGCGCGAGCTCACGCCACGTGGTGGGCCTTTAGTGGCGGTTCATGCCGAACCGGTACTAAAGGGGAGGGGGGGGGGCTTTAGTGCCGGTTACAGAACCGGCACTAAAGGCCCTTACGAACCGGTTTTAAAACTCCGTTTTCTACTAGTGGTACGTGGTCGTCTTCCTCAGCATTCCACGCTCAATTTTATTTTATTTATGGATCGGCGCTCAAATTCTCAACAAATGCAGGACAAAATCAAAGATGTACTCACTCTGTCCCATAATATAAGAACGTTTTTGACACTACATTAGTGCCAAAAACGTGTACTGCCAAAAATGTTCTTATATTATGGGACGGAGGGAGTAGTTGTGAGGGAATTCCACTTCTCACCATGTTTTTTTGAGCGATCAACTTGTCAATTAAACAAGCTGAAGGATTCAAGAAATTTCGGGGGAAAAAAAGGATCACAGGAATGTTCACCGTACCATTCCCAGGAGGACGGATTAACCATCTATGCCACATCGCAGCATCGTATACAGAATACCGAGCTAAAGCATGAGCTTCATGGTTTGTTGAACGGTGCCCGTAGAGATATAATTGTTGGGTATCTCCACTTCTTACTATGTGAATTCCCGATATAATTCGTGTTGTGTTAAGTTGTTACAAATACAAACTTAGGTCTTGGTCATGCTTTTCTTTTTTTGAAATAGTTCGGACTGCTTAACACATATGTAACGTGGTTCTGGGTAATGCATTTAGCTCGCTGCGGACTACAGTAAGCTTGCTGGGCTGGTCTTCTGATGGAGAATCACATGCTACCGACAAGTTCATAAGCAACCCTATAGCAATCAAGTATTTCCTGGTAAATCTTATTATACGCCTTAAGCGTAAAACCCCAAATCGCACAAAGCAGCCCATGTAGCGCTTTTCGTCTTCTTTTCTCCTCCAGTTTTCAGCACTTTTGGTGATTGCTCTGCCAATTTTTTCTGTTTTCATTTACCTTTTTTTGTTCGTTTTTTATTTTACTTGTTTTATTTTTATTTCTCTTTTAATACATGAATTGGTTTTTCATTTCCTGACCATTTTTACATCCGTGAACATTTTTAAAGTTTGTGATTTGTTTTCAAATTCATGAATATTTCTTTTTCCAAAATTACGAACGTTTCCGAATTCATGACTATTTTCAAACATTTTTCAAAATACATGCATTTTCATATATAGAATTTTTAAATTTTTGTTTGGCAAACTAATAATAAACAATATTTTGTAGATTAAAAAATTGATAATACTAAGTTGGGCCACAAAAGGCAATGGGTGCACAATTTACCACGCTTAATGAGGAATTACGAACACCCAATGGGCCTACTCGTAAGCGTCTTCTTCTTTCTATGTGGCTTCATGTTATATTTTTTAAAGCAAGCAATCTGAGTTTATCAATTACAAAAAAAATAATACATCAGGGCAATTGGAGTTGGAGTCGGAGTTGTCGATATGCAAATTTGCTTCTATTGCAGTTGGAGTCAACGGGTTTTGGCGATTTTTTTTTGAGTGAACGACTTGTTATAAATTATAAACAAGCTGAAGGTTTATATGAATTTTCACCATACCGTCCTAGGAGGATGGGTTAACCATATATGCTCTTCGCAAAAAATAAGATTAACCATGTATGCCACCCCGCAGCCTCATATAAAGAACACCGAGCTAAAGAATGAGCTTCAAGGTTCGTCGATCGATGCTTGTAGAGATATAGTTGTTGGGCATCTCCAATAATCACTACTATGTGAATTCGCAATATAATCCATGTCGCATTTAGCTGTTCTTTAGGTGATGTCGCATTTTTTGGTTGCATTTAATTGTTAGGAATGCAAAATTAGGCCTGGGTCATGCATTTAGTTTGCTGCGGACTGCAGTAAGCTCGCTGGGCTGGTATTCTGATGGAATCACATGCTACCGAAAAGTTCATATAAGCAACCTAATAGCAATCAAATATGGGCCGGGGATATCGGTATTTCCTGCTATGTGGGGGATGGCCTGGCAAATCTTATTGTATGCCTTAAGCGTAAAACCCCAAATTGTACAAAACAGCCCATGTAATGTTTTTCTCTTCCTTTTTCCTCCGTTTTTCAGCACTTTTGGTGATTGCTCTGCCTTTTTTTCTGTTTTCATTCATGTTTTCTCGTTCAATTTTAAATTTTACGTTTCCTTTATTTTTTAATGCATCCACATTTTTTAATTCATGACCATTTTTTTACATCTGCTAATAACTTTAAACTTGTGATATTATTTTTTAAAATTCACGAATTTTTTTCCTGAATCATGAAATTTTCTAAATTCATAATAATTTTAAAAATTATATATATAAATAAATTATTTCAATAAATTGTGATTTTTTGGAATAGAACATAACAATACTAGGCCGCTATACAAAAGGCATCAGGTGCGAGATTTCCCCCGCTTAATGCTAAGAATATGAGTAGTGGCCCTATCGTAGTCATCTTCTACTTTCTATGTGGCTTCATGTTATCACTTTCAAAGCAAACAATCCGGGTTTATCGGTTATGAAAAGAGACACATCAGGGCAATAGATTGTTAGTGATAGTGATAGATTCGACGACAAGTATCCATGCTCGAATGAAAACGCAAGATCTTTCCTTTTCAGCTAGACCAAGCAATGTCGGTATGTGAGCATCATGTCCTTGTTGAAGGTCACCGACGGAGCATTGTGGGGGCCAACCTAGGCCACGACCCCACTTTCAAAACTGCAGAAAACAATTTACTAGGTATATTTAACACTTCAACCCAGCTCATTAATAGATAAATAAGAAAACCCACCCATCGAATCGTCGAAGCGTATAGCTACATCGCTCTAGCCCTAAAAGAAGCATCACTCTAGCCTAGTCACCTCGTGCTCGTCCATGACCCCATCCTCCCGTGACTTGATGGCTACTTGATTTATCAAGATGGCTTCTCGTGGCCCCACCAGATATTGAAGCCGCGTGGCCGACGCCCTGGAGGCTAGACTTCAATCCCTTTTCCTGGTAGCGCGTCTCGTCTTGACGATTGGAGTTACACCGCACACCTAACGCGCGTCTCGTCTTGACGATTGGAGTTACACCGCACACCTATATCGCCGACCGGCAATATGCCATGCGCCAACACACTGGTTCGTCACAGTGGTGGGTAGTTACGTTATGCATATCGACTATGTACGCGTCATTTTTTATTATTCAATTGAGAATTGAGATTTTCGAGTAATTTAATGTCTACTCCAATGTTTTGATCGATTAATGGATATAATTTTGCATTTGTGTGTGTTTTGATGTGAAGTTACCCCCTTCCCCCTTGTAATTAGCTCACGCGCTGCCACTGTTGAAGGTGGTGGCTCAAAACTTGGCTTCGGAGATGAAAAATCCATGTTCAACCTTTGGTTGAAGTCGTCAATATCGACTCGCACGCACGACAATCCTCTTTTTGAAGGCTTTGTCTCCAAGTAGCACAATTTTTTTTAAGTTCAGTCACATGACATAGGATTTTTTGTAAGATTGTGGTGATCTTGCAGTGGGGAAGATCCTTTTGGACGACCTCGATCTTTCTTTATTTTTCTGCAAGCCGATTTGATGCTGGACTTGCTCGGCATCATTAAATAATGAATAATATATGTGTGTGTGCATCAATTGATGCAGAGGTTGTGGTGGTTATCATTGTGGAAACAAGTCAAAACGAGAATACATATTGTTGGCCCCACCAGATATCGTTCATTGAGAAGGAGGTTCTGGAGGCAATCTCACAAACGAAACCGAACAAAGCACCGGGACCAGATGGGTTTCCGGCTGAATTCTATAAGAAATGTTGGCATATTATTAAGGATGATCTTATGCCTATGTTTCACGATTTCTTTAACAGTCATCTAGAGTTGTTTCACCTAAACTTTGGCATGATTACGCTGTTGCCAAAGAAAGAAGAGGCAGTTCAGATCGAACAATTTAGGGCCATATGTCTTCTTAATGTGAGTTTCAAAATTTTGACAAAGTTGGTACCAATAGATTGACATAGATTGCTCATTCAGTGGTACAACCGAGCCAGACAACGTTCATCCCGAGACGACACATACTTAAAGGGGTGGTTGTTTTGCATGAAACACTTCACGAAATTCATTCGAAGAAGTTAGATGAGGTTATCTTCAAAGTGGATTTTGAGAAGGCATATGATAAAGTTAAGTGGCCTTTCCTTCAGCAGGCCTGGCGGAACCAAGTGGGTTCTCAAGTCCAGCAGGGTAGCGTCGGAATCGAGGTTAACGACGATATCGGTCACTATTTCCAGACACATAAGGGTTTGAGACAAGGAGATTCCATGTCTCCTCTCTTGTTTAATATAGTGGCCGATATGTTAGCCACTCTTATTGGCAGAGCCAAGCAGCATGGTCAAGTGGAGGGGTTAGTTCCTCATCTGGTCGATGGAGGAGTATCCATCCTACAGTATGCTGACGATACTATCTTGTTCATGGAACATGACATTGCTAAAGCACGCAATATAAAACTTATATTATGTCTCTTCGAACAATTGTCTGGTTTAAAGATAAACTTTCACAAGAGTGAGTTGTTCTGTTTTGGGAAGGCCAAAGAAGAGAAGACACTTATAGACAATTGTTCGAGTGTGAATTGGGTTCTTTGCCATTTAGTTATTTGGGTATACTGATTCACCACCGTAAGCTATCTAATAAAGAATGGAAGTGTATCGAAGATCCAATTGAAAAAAAGCTTAGTTGTTGGAAGGGCAAGCTTATGTCTTATGGAGGTCGGCTAGTGCTGATTAATTCAGTATTGACCAGTATGCCGATGTTCCTTTTATCGTTCTTTGAAGTTCCGAAAGGGGTTCAGAAGCGACTTGATTTTTTAGATCTTGGTTCTTCTGGCAGTCAGATGAGGCCAAGAGGAAATACCGTCTCGCGTGATGGGACATTCTTTGCCGACCAAAAGACCAGGGGGGTCGCGGTATTGAGAACTTAGAAATTAAGAATAAATGCCTTATGAGCAAATGACTACAGGTTAGAGACAGAGCCGGAGGGCATGTGGGCACATATTTTGCCAATAAGTATTTACAGTCGAAAACGCTCGCTCAGGTTACCATGAGACCAACTGATTCACCATTCTTGGAAGGGCTTATGAGAACGAAGGATTTGTTCTTTCGTAGGGTCAAATTCTTGATTGGCAATGGGATGTCCACAAGATTTTGAGAGGATACGTGGTTAGGAGAGACACCTCTAGCCGTACAATATCCCATCCTTTATAACATTGTGCAACGTAAGGAGGACTACGTAGGCACAGTTTTCCAAACGATTCCCTTGAATATTCAGTTCAGACGCGCGTTAGTTGGTGAGCAATGAAACGCCTGGATGCACTTGATTTGGAGATTGATAGATGTTCAACTCCCCGACCAGCCGGATTCGATGCATTGGAAATTAGCTAAAAATGGTGTTTTTATGGTAAAATCCTTCTATATGGATTTGATTAACTGTGGCCCAATCTCAAGATCTTTACATATTTGGAAGATTAAAATTCCCTTGCGTATTAAAATTTTTATGTGGTTTGTCCACAAGCAAGTAATACTCACCAAGGACAACTTGATCAAACGGCGATGGGTAGTTAGTTCACGTTGTTGTTTTTGTGATCATGATGAAACAATACAACATTTATTCCTTGAACGCCCACTGGCCAAATTGCTTTCGAGAACGATACATATAGCCTTCAACATTCATCCTCCAGTTGACATTGAGTCATTGTTTGGAACGTGGTTAGCTGGGTTCAACATACTACTGCGGCTCGTATTCGGATTGAAATATGTGCGCTTCTGTGGGCTATATGGAACTGTAGGAATGATTTGATTTTTAACAGACAACACACTTTAACTTTTTTGTAGGTCATCTTCAGAGCTACCGCATGGATCCATACGTGGTCCTTACTCACTCCTATTAACTCCAGGGAGCCTTTGGTTACTGGGTGCAACCAGTGGGAGATGGTAGCACGGGTTATATCCAACCGGTTCGGATGAGGTCACATAACAGGATAGGAGTCTAGGGAGTTTATCCTTCATACTGCCGTACCGGTGGTGATTGTCAGCTTGTTTTCTCTTTTATTTATTTGCCTCCCTCCGCTTGCGAGCTGTAATACTTTTAAGACTTTGTGATACTTCGTGGATTGTTTAATAAGATGGCTGCATGCATCATCATGATGCAGAGGCCGGGGGCACACCTCCATTTCCAAAAAAATATTTGTTAGACCCCCCAAATTTTCTACCTTATTTAACAATTTTGTCCTCCCATAGCTGATGGCTCGCGTTGTGGAGGCCAACCTAGGCCATGACCCCCCTTTCAAAACTGCAGAAAACAATTTACTAGGTATATTTAACACTTTAACCCGGCTCATTAATAGATAAATAAGAAAGCCCACCCATCGAATTGTCGAAGTGTATAGCTTCATCGCTCTAGCCCTAAAAGAAGCATCACTCTAGCCTAGTCACCTCGTGCTCGTCCATGACCCCATCCTCCACCAGCCTCCAACGTCCCGTGACTTGATGGCTACTTGATTTATCGATATGGCTCCTCATGGCCCCACAAGATATTGGAGCTGCGTGGCCGACGCCCTGGAGGCTAGACTACAATCCCTTTTCCTGGTTGTGCGTCTCGTCTTGACGATTGGAGTTACACCGCACGCCTACACGCGTCTCGTCTTGACGATTAGAGTTACGCCGCACACCTACGCCGCCGACCGGCGATATGCCATGCGCCAACACGCCGGTTCGTTACAGTAGTGGGTACTTAGGTTATGCATATCCACTATGTATGCGTCATTTTTTATTATTCGATTGAGAATTGAGATTTTTGAGTAATTTTACTCCAATGTGTTGATCGATTAATGGATATAATTTTGCATTTGTGTGTTTTTGATGTGAAGTTACCCCCCCCCCCCCTCTTGTAATTAGCTCACGCGCTGCCACCGTTGAAGGTGGTGGCTCAAAACTTGGCTTCGGAGATGAAAAATCCATGTTCAACCTTTGGTTGAAGTCGTCAATATCGACTCGCACGCATGACAATCCTCTTTTTGAAGGCTTTGTCTGCAAGTAGCACAATTTTTTTAAATTTGATCACATGATATAGGATTTCTCGTAGGATCGTGGTGATCTTATAGTGGGGAAGATCCTGTTGGACGGCCTCGATCTTTCTTTATTTTTCTGCAAGCCGATTTGATGCCGGACTTGCTCGGCATCATTAAATAATCAATAATATATGTGTGTGTGCATCAATTGATGCAGAGGTTAGGGTGGTTATTATTGTGGAAACAAGTTAAACGAGAATACATATTGTTAAATCCCCCAAATTTGCTAGCTTATTTAACAATTTTGTCCTCCCATAGCCGATGGCTCCATTCAACCATTTGCTTACTTTAGAATTTCTTTACATGAAAACCTTTAGCTTGTTCCTAAAGTTGCAAGCCTATATCTGTTTGTGTGCAAGTGCAACAAAAGAGGAGCTCCAAAGCTAGTGCCCCGTGAACAGGGTCCTAGAATCAAGGGGAACAGGTGAACGGTGATGCAAACGAAGAAAGGAATGCAAGAAAATGGAAGGGTGTACTGTTTAACTTCGAAAGCCATAACCACTGCCATAGTACAACATTGCTCCTACCCGTTGTATGTTTCACTATCTTTTTTTGTTGCTATTGCATGGGCGCTTAAAGTAGAGTGTGCATCCATCCACAATTTTCATTAGGTCCTAATTAACCGGATAAAATAGCCCGCATTTTGATGCGGACAAGCAACTTGGACGGCGATGGTACCACCAACAAAGTTCAAACAAAATCAACAGAATGAATAGCAGTACTACACCTACTCACGATTCATGAACTGGACCACAAACATCCGAACTTGGCTCCAAATGTCCAAAGTCCAAAGCATGAATGTTCCAAAACCATTACTTTCATAAAAGGATGTTTCCAGAGAAAAATATTATGGTTATCCTTTCTAGGACAGGTTACATAAACTAAATCACACTTGCCCACTAAATCTCACCACTTATCGTCTCCCGCGTGCTGGTTTTATCCCCCCAATGCCATATGTAAGATCCTAAACCTCAATCCCTAAAGATTAGCGTCCGGCTGAATCCATCCAGTACTACTACTTAGAACCCCTCAAAAGCAGCACCACTCGCTCCTGGCGAGTGATCACATTCACACAGTCACACACACGCTCCTCACGTTGCACATTTGGCACTGCCATAGCCATCATGGGGTGCACCACCTCGAGGCAAGCTCGGCATGACCTCCGGTACTGCCCGTCGCCGCTCCCGCTGCCGCGCTGCCAGTCGTTCCCCGCCCGCTTCGACGCCGGCGCCCACCTCGTGCGGCTCACGTCGTCCACGCTCGGGTCCCTCGAGGTCGACAAGGCCGCCGGACTGCGTGCGCCCGAGGCCGCTGACGCCGGCGTGTGCGCGCCCAGGAGGTTCGTGCCGCGCACGCCGACCATGACGCCGCCCAACGAGCCCGAGGACATCGACGCGTGGGCGCTCATGGCCGGCCTGGAGGAGCACTCGCCGTTGCTGGCCGCGCCGTTCGGGCGCCACTCCTTCTCGTTCCCGATCGCCGCCGCGGCACAGCAGGAGTTCGCCGCGTCATCCAAGGTCACGCCGCTTCCCATGAGGATGCCCTCCGTGAACGACGAGGAGACGGCGAGCAAGGCCAAGGCGCCGCCGCCGCCGCGTAAGGCCGTGCTCTACTTCACGTCGCTGCGCGGCGTGCGCGCCACGCACGAGGACTGCAGCCTGGCGCGCGCCATCCTCAAGGGCTACGGCGTGCGCATCGACGAGCGGGACGTGTCCATGCACCGCGGCTTCCGCGACGAGCTGCACGGCCTCCTCGGCCTCAGGGCCGGCGCCCTCGCCAAGTGCTGGGCGCCGGCCGCGCCGACACTGCCGAGCCTGTTCGTGGACGGGGAGCTCGTGGGCAACGCGGAGGAGCTGAAGCGGCTGCACGAGACAGGGGAGCTGGCCGCGAGGCTCGCCGGGTGCGAGAGCGGGGGCCCCGGCGCGTGCGAAGCGTGCGGGGACGCCCGGTTCGTGCTCTGCGAGGCCTGCTCCGGCAGCTGCAAGGTGTACGTGGACGAAGAGGACGACGAGGAAGAAGACGGCGAAGGGACGGACGGCGGCGGCGCGGGGTTCCGGCGGTGCACGGAGTGCAACGAGAACGGCATCGTGAGGTGCTCCGTCTGCTGCTGCTCCTGAGACGTTGCAGAATTTTGCCGGTGCGCCACTTGGATGTGGTGCTCAGCTCCTGTGATTTTGTGTATGCATGACCGTACCCGTGTGTGTTTTCGCGTGATCAGCGGTGCGTGACGCGCTTGTTGTTTCCTCAATGGGTAGAGATACCAACGCTGCATGCTTGACTCATGTGGCGTCCACTGTTCATGATGTTATTTGAATTGAGCCAAATGTTCCACAGCAAAATTCAGATAGTTCTTGCCGGCCCCAGCGGCAGTGGACCGTTTCCTTTACGCGTCTCGCTGACTGGTCCGACTTGCTGCTAGCTGCTAGTTCTAGGTTCTAGCCTAGCATAGTGTTATAGTGTAGGCGGGTAGCGGAGCCAGTGGCCGTCTCCGTTCAAAGCCGGCGCCGCATCGTAGGCTCCTTTTTGAAGAAAAGAAATGCAAAGCGAGCCACAAGATGAGGACAATTGGAGCAAAACAGGGTACTCCAACCAAAAATTTCCAATGTAGTAGTAGTATATACATACATAGCCCCATAGTTTGTAGATCAATCATCATCTAGCAGGGATGCGGACGCAAGTTTAGTGGAAACGGACAAACCTTGTTTGGAGTAGTAAGGCCAACTCCAACGCACAACCTCAAATGGACGCCAGTTTCGTCCGTTTTTTTGTCCGTTTGAGGGTGACAATGGGGCCGTGTTTGGTCGAATTTGGCGATACGCCGGTCATGCGCCCAACGGACGACCGTATTTCGGCCGCATCTCGTTCGTTGTGCATGCAAAATAAGAAAAGAACAAATGGTATAGCTAAATGGCCATAATTCACGCCAGTGGCCGCGTTCTCGCCAGTTCATGCCGGCCGGCAACAAAGCCAGCAACCTACAGAATGGTCACCCAAGTTTCACGCTGGCAACAAAGCTAGTGGCCGGCACACGAGCCAACCTTCAAAATGGACAAGTTTTTGGGGCCGACAACAAAGCCAACGGCAGGCACACGAGCCAGCCTTCAAAATGACAAGCTTTTGGCGCCGATAACAAAGCCAGCGGCAGGCACACGAGCCAGCCTTCAAAATGACAAGCTTTTGGCGCCGGCAACAAAGCCAGTGGCCGGCACAGCAGTCAGCCTTCAAAATGGACAACCACCGTGGCCATGGTCTCACCTAGTTCAGGCCATCGCGAGCGAATATCTCCTTCTGTCGGTTCGCGAACCAAGCCTTCCTCTCCGGTGACATGTTGTTCTTGTCGACGCTCATGAACGCGAGTGCCACCTCTTTGGCTTTGGTCTCGGCATTGGTGGCCTCGATCTCGAGCTTCTTGAGTTGAGCGGCCTCCTCGATGTCAAGCTTCCTCCTCTTCACGGCCTCCTACATGTCAAGCTTCTTCGTTTGAAGATCTAGGTATATCTTCATTTGCTCTTCCTTCCCTTTGCTCTTCCTCTCCTCCCGCACTTCATTTTGGCTTATCATGTTCTCCAAAGTTCCTTGCAAGGCTATAAAAGACACATCACGCTTCTCGCCGGCCTTCAAGCTTGTCTTGCCCCTCGGCCTCTTGTGCAAGTCTTCCTCATCAGCCAGGTCCGCCTTCCCTCCTTTCTTCTTACGAGCGGCATATTGGTCATTGAACTTGGGGCAATCTTTGATGAGCACCCAACAATGCGTTAGACTAAACGGCTTGTTCTTGTGCCAGGCCTTGAATGCCTCCAAAGATTGGAATGCCTACACAATCAAAGATGCGGCCAGAATTGTAACATGAAACGACACAAAATGCATCAAACATAAATGGCATGCCAACATGAATGGACACAAATGGCATACCAAGTCACCCAGGCCTAGGCCGCTCACGGGACGGGCTTGAACGCTCTCAAGCGTGACACAATACTTGTTGCACTCATGTTGGATGAACCCCCATCTCTTTTGGATTGAGTTGATGCCGCGTGTGCTCATAAATTGGCAGGGGGCAAACTTCCTTCGCTCGTGAAAGTTCTTGTGAACTCTTGTCCAAAAGACGGATCCTTTCTGCTTGGCACCTTTCATGGGATCTTGGCCTATCTCCATCCAACTCTCGCTAATCAAAGTGTCCTCATCTTGGGTGTACGATCCCGTGCGAATGTTTTCCTCCTCTTTTGTGCCTTGGCACTTTGGGTGAGCTCATCGATAAACACCAATGGCTCAGCCGAAATGTCGAGCTTTTATTTCTCATTTTCATAATACAAGTCAACATCTTCATTCCAAGAGCTGCCATGGTCATCCTCATCTTCATCATGGCCGGCCGGCGAATTGAGTGTCGTCATAGTAGCCGCGACCATCCTGGCTTTGGGTGACGTCGGGATCAAAAGCTTGGGCCTGGCCGTCGACATGGAAGGCTTCACCATGGCCCTCGAAGATGGCGTTCTCCATGAACGCCGAGTACTCAGGGTTGTCGGCCGTGGGCGTTGGCATTGGCATTTTGTCAAACAACCTGTGGGCGCCGGCCATGTTCGCCGAAGGGAACGACCGGGGATGCTTCCTTTGCATTCTGTTGGACGGTTGGCTAATGCCGCTGTACCCTGATAACCCACAAGTATAGGGGATCACAACAGTTTCGAGGATAGAGTATTCAACACAAATTTATTGATTCGACACAAGGGGAGCCAAAGAATATTCTCAAGTATTAGCAGCTGAGTTGTCAATTCAACCACACCTGGAAAACTTAATATCTGCAGCAAAGTATTTAGTAGCAAGTAATATGATAGTAGCGGTAACAATAGCAAAAGTAATAGTTTTGGTTTTATAGTGATTGTAATAGTGGCAACGGAAAAGTAAATAAGCAAAGATCAATATGTGAAAAGCTCGTAGGCAATGGATCAATGATGGATAATTATGTCGGATGCGATTCCTCATGCAATAGTTATAACATAGGGTGACACAGAACTAGCTCGAGTTCATCAATGTAATGTAGGCATGTATTCCGAATATAGTCATACGTGCTTATGGAAAAGAACTTGCATGACATCTTTTGTCCCACCCTCCCGTGGCAACGGGGTCCTATTGGAAACTAAGGGATATTAAGGCCGCCTTTTAATAGAGTACCGGACCAAAGCATTAACACTTAGTGAATACATGAACTTCTCAAACTACGGTCATCACCGGTAATTATCTCGATTATTGTCACTTCGGGGTTAACGGATCATAACACATAATAGGTGACACTTGCAACATAGGATCAAGAACTCACATATATTCATGAAAACATAATAGGTTCAGATATGAAATCATGGCACTCGAGCCCTAGTGACAAGCATTAAGCATAGCAAAGTCATAGCAACATCAATATCAGAATATAGTGGATACTAGGGATCAAACCCCAACAAAACTAATTTGATTACATGATAAATCTCATCCAACCCATCACCGTCCAGCAAGCCTACGATGGAATTACTCACGCATGGCGGTGAGCATCATGAAATTGGTGATGGAGGAAGGTTGATGATGACGATGGTGACGGATTCCCCTCTCCGGAGCCCCGAACGGACTCCAGATCAGCCCTCCCGAGAGAGATTAGGGCTTGGCGGCGGCTCCGTATCGTAAAATGCGATGACTCCTTCTCACTGATTTTTTTCTCCCCGAACGTGAATATATGGAGTGGGAGTTGAGGTCGGTGGAGCGTCAAAGGACCCACGAGGCAGGGGGGCGTGTCCAGGGGGTATAGGCACGCCCCCACCCTCGTGGACAGGGTGTGGGCCCCCTGACGTTGATTCTTTCGCCAGTATTTTTTATATATTCCAAAAATATTCTCTGTTGATTTTCAGGTCATTCCGAGAACTTTTTTTTCTGCACAAAAATAACACCATGGCAATTCTGCTAAAAACAGCGTCAGTATGGTTTAGTTCCATTCAAATCATGCAAGTTAGAATCCAAAACAAGGGAAAAAGTGTTTGGAAAAGTAGATACGATGGAGACGTATCAACTCCCCCAAGCTTAAACCTTTGCTTGTCCTCAAGCAATTCAGTTGATAAACTGAAAGTGATAAAGAAAAACTTTTACAAACTCTATTTGCTCTTGTTGTTGTAAATATGTAAAGCCGATATTCAAGTTTTCAGCAAATATTATGAACTAACTGTATTCACAATAACATTTAGGTCTCATGTTTACTCATATCAATGGCATAATCTGTTGGGGAACGTAGTAATTTCAAAAAAATTCCTACGCACACGCAAGATCATGGTGATGCATAGCAACGAGAGGGGAGAGTGTGATCTACGTACCCTTGTAGACCGACAGCGGAAGCGTTAGCACAACGCGGTTGATGTAGTCGTACGTCTTCACAGCCGACCGATCAAGCACCGAAACTACGACACCTCCGAGTTTTAGCACACGTTCAGCTCGATGATGATCCCCGGACTCCGATCCAACAAAGTGCCGGGGAAGAGTTCCGTCAGCACGACGGTGTGGCGACGATCTTGATGTTCTACCGTCGCAGGGCTTCGCCTAAGCACCGCTACAATATTATCGAGGATTATGGTGGAAGGGGGCACCGCACACGGCTAAGAAAATGATCATGTGGATCAACTTGTGTGTCTAGGGGTGCCCCCTGCCCCCGTATATAAAGGAGCAAGGGGAGGAGGCTGGCCGGCCCTATTGGCGCGCCAAGGAGGAGTCCTCCTCCTAGTAGGAGTAGGACTCCTACTAGGAGGGGGAAAGGAAGTGGGGAGGGAGAAGGAAAGGGGGGCGCCGCCCCCCTCTCCTAGTCCAATTCGGACCAAGGGGGGAGGAGGCGCGCGGCCCACCCTGGCTGCCCTTCTCTCTCTCCACTAAGGCCCATATGGCCCATTACTTCTCCCGGGGGGGTTCCGATAACCCTCTGGTACTCCGATTTTCTCCGAAATCACCCGGAACACTTCCGGTGTCCGAATATAGCCGTCCAATATATCAATCTTTATGTCTCGACCATTTCGAGATTCCTCGTTATGTCCGTGGTCACATCCGGGACTCCAAACTAACTTCGGTACATCAAAAACTCATAAACTCATATAACTGTCATCGAAACCTTAAGTGTGCGGACCCTACGGGTTCGAGAACAATGTAGACATGACCGAGACATGTCTCCGGTCAATAACCAATAGCGGAACCTGGATGTTCATATTGGCTCCCACATATTCTATGAAGATCTTTATCAGTCAAACCGCATAACAACATACGTTGTTCCCTTTGTCATCGGTATGTTACTTGCCCGAGATTCGATCGTCGGTATCTCAATACCTAGTTCAATCTCGTTACCGGCAAGTCTCTTTACTCGTTATGTAATACATCATCTCGCAACTAACTCATTAGTTGCAATGCTTGCAAGGCTTGTGTGATGTGCATTACCGAGAGGGCCCAGAGATACCTCTCCGACAATCGGAGTGACAAATCCTAATCTCGAAATACGCCAACCCAACATTTACCTTTGGAGACACCTGTAGAGCTCCTTTGTAATCACCCAGTTACGTTGTGACGTTTGGTAGCACACAAAGTGTTCCTCCGGCAAACGGGAGTTGCATAATCTCATAGTCATAGGAACATGTATAAGTCATGAAGAAAGCAATAACAACATACTAAACGATCGGGTGCTAAGCTAATGGAATGGGTCATGTCAATCACATCATTCTCCTAATAATGTGATCCCGTTTAATCAAATGACAACACATGTCTATGGTTAGGAAACATAACCATCTTTGATTAACGATCTAGTCAAGTAGAGGCATACTAGTGACGTTTAGTTTGTCTATGTATTCACACAAGTATTATGTTTCCGGATAATACAATTCTAGCATGAATAATAAACATTTATCATGATATAAGGAAATAAAATAATAACATTATTATTGCCTCTAGGGCATATTTCCTTGAGTCTCCCACTTGCACTAGAGTCAATAATCTAGATCACACGGTAATGATTCTAACACCCATGGAGCTTTGGTGCTGATCATGTTTTGCTCGTGGAAGAGGCTTAGTCAACGGGTCTGCAACATTCAGATCCGTATGTATCTTGCAAATCTCTATGTCTCCCACCTGGACTAGATCCCGGATGGAATTGCAGGGTCTCTTGATGTGCTTGGTTCTCTTGTGAAATCTAGATTCCTTTGCCAAGGCAATTGCACCAGTATTGTCACAAAAGATTTTCATTGGACCCGATGCACTAGGTATGACACCTAGATCGGATATGAACTCCTTCATCCAGACTCCTTCGTTTGCTGCTTCCAAAGCAGCTATGTACTCTGCTTCACATGTAGATCCCGCCACAACGCTTTGTTTAGAACTCTACCAACTGACAGCTCCACCGTTTAATGTAAACACGTATCCCGTTTGCGATTTAGAATCATCCGGATCAGTGTCAAAGCTTGCATCAACGTAACCATTTACGATGAGCTCTTTGTCACCTCCATATATGAGAAACATATCCTTAGTCCTTTTCAGGTATTTCAGGATGTTCTTGACCGCTGTCCAGTGATCCACTCCTGGATTACTTTGGTACCTCCCTGCTAGACTTATAGCAAGACACACATCAGGTCTGGTACACAACATTGCCTACATGATAGAGCCTATGGCTGAAGCATAGGGAACATCTTTCATTTTCTCTCTATCTTCTGCATTGGTCGGGCATTGAGTCTTACTCAATTTCACACCTTGTAACACAGGTAAGAATCCTTTCTTTGCTTGATCCATTTTGAATTTTTTCAAAACTTTGTCAAGGTATGTGCTTTGTGAAAGTCCAATTAAGAGTCTTGATCTGTCTCTATAGATTTTAATGCCTAATATGTAAGCAGCTTCACCGAGGTCTTTCATTGAAAAACTCTTATTCAAGTATCCCTTTATGCTATCCAGAAATTCTATATCATTTCCGATTAGTAATATGTCATCTACATATAATATCAGAAATGCTACAGAGCTCCCACTCACTTTCTTGTAAATACAGGCTTCTCCAAAAGTCTGTATAAAACCAAATGCTTTGATCACACTATCAAAATGTTTATTCCAACTCCGAGAGGCTTGCACCAGTCCATAAATGGATCGCTGGAGCTTGCACACTTTGTTAGCTCCCTTTGGATTGACAAAACCTTCCGGCTGTATCATATACAACTGTTCTTCCAGAAATCCATTCAGGAATGCATTTTTGACATCCATCTGCCAAATTTCACAATCATAAAATGCGGCAATTGCTAACATGATTCGGACAGACTTAAGCATCGCTACGGGTGAGAAGGTCTCATCGTAGTCAATCCCTTGAACTTGTCGAAAACCTTTTGCGACAAGTCGAGCTTTGTAGACAGTAACATTACCGTCAGCGTCAGTCTTCTTCTTGAAGATCCATTTATTCTCAATTGCTTTCCGATCATTGGGCAAGTCAACCAAAGTCCATACTTTGTTCTCATACATGGATCCCATCTCAGATTTCATGGCTTCAAGCCATTTTGCGGAATCTGGGCTCACCATCGCTTCTCCATAGTTCGTAGGTTCATCATGATCTAGTAGCATGACTTCCAGAACAGGATTACCGTACCACTCTAGCGGATCTTACTCTGGTTGATCTACGAGGTTCAGTAGCATCTTGTTATGAAGTTTCATGATCATCATCATTAGCTTCCTCACAAATTGGAGTAGGTGTCACAGAAACTGGTTTCTGTGATGTACTACTTTCCAATAAGGGAGCAGGTACAGTTACCTCATCAAGTTTCTACTTTCCTCCCACTCACTTCTTTCGAGAGAAACTCCTTCTTTAGAAAGTTTCCGAATTTAGCAACAAAAGTCTTGCCTTCGGATCTGTGATAGAAGGTGTATCCAATAGTTTCCTTTGGATATCCTATGAAGACACATTTTTCCGATTTGGGTTCGAGCTTATCAGGTTGAAGCTTTTTCACATAAGCATCGCAACCCCAAACTTTCAGAAACGACAACTTTGGTTTCTTGCCAAATCACAGTTCATAAGGCGTCGTCTCAACGGATTTTGATGGTGCCCTATTTAACGTGAATGCGGCCGTCTCTAGAGCATAACCCCAAAACAATAGCGGTAAATCAGTAAGAGACATCATAGATCGCACCATATCAAGTAAAGTACGATTACGACGTTCAGACAAACCATTACGCTGTGGTGTTCTGGGTGGCGTGAGTTGCGAAACTATTCCGCATTGTTTCAAATGTACACCAAACTCGTAACTCAAATATTCTCCTCCATGATCGGATCATAGGAATTTTATTTTCTTGTTACGATGATTTTCAACTTCACTCTGAAATTCTGTGAACTTTTCAAACGTTTCAGACTTATGTTTCATTAAGTAGATATACCCATATCTGCTCAAGTCATTTGTGAAGGTGAGAAAATAACGATATCCGCCACGAGCCTCAACATTCATTGGACCACATACATCTGTATGTATGATTTCCAACAAATCTGTTGCTCTCTCCATAGTACCGGAGAACGGTGTTTTTGTCATCTTACCCATAAGGCACGGTTCGCAAGTACCAAGCGATTCATAATCAAGTGGTTCCAAAAGTCCATCAGTATGGAGTTTTTTCATGCGCTTTACACTGATATGACCCAAACGGCAGTGCCACAAATAAGTTGCACTATCATTATCAACTCTGCATCTTTTGGCTTCAACATTATGAATATGTGTGTCACAACTATCGAGATTTAATAAGAAAAGACCACTCTTTAAGGGTGCATGACCATAAAAGATATTACTCATATAAATAGAACAACCATTATTGTCTGATTTAAATGAATAACCGTCTCGGATCAAACAAGATCCAGATATAATGTTCATGCTTAACGCTGGCACCAAATAACAATTATTTAGGTCTAATACTAATCCCGAAGGTAGATGTAGAGGTAGCGTGCCGACCGCGATCACATCGACTTTGGAACCATTTCCCACGCGCATCGTCACCTCGTCCTTAGCCAATCTTCGCTTAATCCGTAGTCCCTGTTTCGAGTTGCAAATGTTAGCAACAGAACTAGTATCAAATACCCAGGTGCTACTGCGAGCATTAGTAAGGTACACATCAATAACATGTATATCACATGTACCTTTGTTCACCTTGCCATCCTTCTTATCCGCCAAATACTTGGGGCAATTCCGCTTCCAGTGACCAGTCTGCTTGCAGTAGAAGCACTCAGTTTCAGGCTTAGGTCCAGGTTTGGGTTTCTTCTCTTGAGTAGCAACTTGCTTGCTGTTCTTTTTGAAGTTCCCCTTCTTCTTCCCTTTGCCCTTTTTCTTGAAACTAGTGGTCTTGTTGACCATCAACACTTGATGCTCCTTCTTGATTTCTACCTCCGCAGCTTTAAGCATTGCGAAGAGCTCGGGAATAGTCTTATTCATCCCTTGCATATTATAGTTCATCACGAAGCTCTTGTAGCTTGGTGGCAGTGATTGGAGAATTATGTCAATGACACAATCATCTGGAAGATTAACTCCCAATTGAATCAAGTGATTATTATACCCAGACATTTTGAGTATATGCTCACTGACAGAACTGTTCTCCTCCATCTTGCAGCTATAGAACTTATTAGAGACTTCATATCTCTCAATCCGGGCATTTGCTTGAAATATTAACTTCAACTCCTGGAACATCTCATATGCTCCATGACGTTCAAAACGTCGTTGAAGTCCCGATTCTAAGCCGTAAAGCATGGCACACTGAACTATCGAGTAGTCATCAGCTTTGCTCTGCCAGACGTTCATAACATCTGGTGTTGCTCCAGCAGCAGGCCTGGCACCCAGCGGTGCTTCCAGGACATAATTCTTCTGTGCAGCAATGAGGATAATCCTCAAGTTACGGACCCAGCCCGTGTAATTGCTACCATCATCTTTCAACTTTGCTTTCTCAAGGAATGCATTAAAATTCAACGGAACAACAGCACGGGCCATCTATCTACAATCAAACATAAACAAGCAAGATACTGTCAGGTACTAAGTTCATGATAAATTTAGGTTCAATTAATCATATTACTAAAGAACTCCCACGTAGATAGATATCCCTCTAATCCTCTAAGTGATTACGTGATCCAAATCAACTAAACCATGTCCGATCATCACGTGAGATGGAGTAGTTTCATTGGTGAACATCACTATGTTGATCATATCTACTATATAATTCACGCTCGACCTTTCGGTCTCCGTGTTCCAAGGCCATATCTGTATATGCTTGGCTCGTCAAGTATAACCTGAGTATTCCGCGTGTGCAACTGTTTTGCACCTGTTGTATTTGAACGTAGAGCCTATCACACCCGATCATCACGTGGTGTCTCAGCACGAAGAACTTTCGCAACGGTGCATACTCAGGGAGAACACTTCTTGATAATTAGTGAGAGATCATCTTAAAATGCTACCGTCAAACAAAGCAAGATAAGATGCATATAAGATAAACATCATATGCAATCAATATAAGTGATATGATATGGCCATCATCATCTTATGCTTGTGATCTCCATCTTCGAAGCACCGTTATGATCACCATCGTCACCGGCGCGACACCTTGATCACCATTGTAGCATCGTTGTCGTCTCGCCAATCTTATGCTTCCACGACTATCGCTACCGCTTAGTGATAAAGTAAAGCATTACAGCACAATTGCATTGCATACAATAAAGCGACAACCATATGGCTCCTGCCAGTTGCCGATAACTTGGTTACAAAACATGATCATCTCATACAATAAAATTTAGCATCATGTCTTGAACATATCACATCACAACATGCCCTGCAAAAACAAGTTAGACGTCCTCTACTTTGTTGTTGCAAGTTTTACGTGGCTGCTACGGGCTTAAGTAAGAACCAATCTTACCTACGCATCAAAACCACAATGATAGTTTGTCAAGTTGGTGTTGTTTTAACCTTCGCAAGGACCGGGCATAGCGACACCCGGTTCAACTAAAGTTGGAGAATCTGACACCCGCTAGCCACCTTTGTGCAAAGCACGTCGGGAGAACCGGTCTCGCGTAAGCGTACGCGTAATGTCGGTCCGGGCCGCTTCGTCCAACAATATCGCCGAACCAAAGTATGACATGCTGGTAAGCAGTACGACTTATATCGCCCACAACTCACTTGTGTTCTACTCATGCATATAACATCAACACATAAAACCTAGGCTCGGATGCCATTGTTGGGGAACGTAGTAATTTCAAAAAAATTCCTACGCACACGCAAGATCATGGTGATGCATAGCAACGAGAGGGGAGAGTGTGATCTACATACCCTTGTAGACCGATAGCGGAAGCGTTAGCACAACGCGGTTGATGTAGTCGTATGTCTTCACAGCCCGACCGATCAAGCACCGAAACTACGGCACCTCCGAGTTTTAGCACACGTTCAGCTCGATGACGATCCCCGGACTCCGATCCAGCAAAGTGTCGGGGAAGAGTTTCGTCAGCACGACGGCGTGGTGACGATCTTGATGTTCTACCGTCGCAGGGCTTCGCCTAAGCATCGCTACAATATTATCGAGGATTATGGTGGAAGGGGGCACCGCACACGGCTAAGAAAATGATCACGTGGATCAACTTGTGTGTCTAGGGGTGCCCCCTGCCCCCGTATATAAAGGAGCAAGGGGAGGAGGCCGGCCGGCCCTATTGGCGCGCCAAGGAGGAGTCCTCCTCCTAGTAGGAGTAGGACTCCTACTAGGAGGGGGAAAGGAAGTGGGGAGGGAGAAGGAAAGGGGGGCGCCGCCCCCCTCTCCTAGTCCAATTCGGACCAAGGGGGGAGGAGGCGCGTGGCCCACCCTGGCTGCCCTTCTCTCTCTCCACTAAGGCCCATATGGCCCATTACTTCTCCCGGGGGGGGGGGGGTCCGGTAACCCTCCGGTACTCCGATTTTCTCCGAAATCACCCGGAACACTTCTGGTGTCCGAATATAGCCGTCCAATATATCAATCTTTATGTCTCGACCATTTTGAGACTCCTCGTTATGTCCGTGATCACATCCGGGACTCCGAACTAACTTCGATACATCAAATACTCATAAACTCATATAACTGTCATCGAAACCTTAAGCGTGCGGACCCTACGGGTTCGAGAACAATGTAGAGATGACCGAGACATGTCTCCGGTCAATAACCAATAGCGGAACCTGGATGTTCATATTGGCTCCCACATATTCTATGAAGATCTTTATCGGTCAGACCGCATAACAACATACGTTGTTCCCTTTGTCATCGGTATGTTACTTGCCTGAGATTCGATCGTCGGTATCTCAATACCTAGTTCAATCTCGTTACCGGCAAGTCTCTTTACTCGTTATGTAATACATCATCTCGCAACTAACTCATTAGTTGCAATGCTTGCAAGGCTTGTGTGATGTGCATTACCGAGAGGGCCCAGAGATACCTCTACGACAATTGGAGTGACAAATCCTAATCTCAAAATACGCCAACCCAACATTTACTTTTGGAGACACCTGTAGAGCTCCTTTATAATCACCCAGTTACGTTGTGACGTTTGGTAGCACACGAAGTGTTCCTCCGGCAAACGGGAGTTGCATAATCTCATAGTCATAGGAACATGTATAAGTCATGAAGAAAGCAATAGCAACATACTAAACGATCGGGTGCTAAGCTAATGGAATGGGTCATGTCAATCACATCATTCTCCTAATAATGTGATCCCGTTTAATCAAATGACAACACATGTCTATGGTTAGGAAACATAACCATCTTTGATTAACGAGCTAGTCAAGTAGAGGCATACTAGTGACGTTTAGTTTGTCTATGTATTCACACAAGTATTATGTTTCCGGATAATACAATTCTAGCATGAATAATAAAAATTTATCATGATATAATGAAATAAAATAATAACATTATTATTGCCTCTAGGGCATATTTCCTTCATAATCAACTAGCGAGCAATAATAATAAATCTCAGATGACAACACTCTCTCAAAACAATCATAATATGATATAACAAGATGGTATCTTGCTAGCTCTTTCTAAGACCGCAAAACATAAATGCAGAATACCCTTGAAGATCAAGGGCCGCCTGGAAATTGTAATTCATGGTAAAAGAGATCTAGTCACATTCATACTCAATGTAAACTAATAATAATACATGCAAATAACATCGGTGCTCTCCAACTGGTGCTTTTTAATAAGAAGATGATGACTCAACATAAAAGTAAATAGATATGCCCTTCTTAGAGGGAAGCGGGGATTTGTAGAGGTGCGAGAGCTCGATTTTGAAATAGAGATGAATAATATTTTGAGCGGTATACTTTCATTGTCGACACAACAACCGAGAGATCTCGATATCTTCCATGCTACACATATTATAGGCGGTTCCCAAGCAGAATGGTAAAGTTTATACTCCACCACCACCAACAAGCATCTATCCATGGCTTGCCCGAAACAACGGGTGCCTCCAACTAACAACAATCCTGGGGGAGTTTTGTTTGCAATTAGTTTGATTTGATTTGAGCATGGGACTGGGCATCCCGATGGCCAGCCATTTTCTCGTGAGTGAGCAGCGGAGTCCATTCCTCTTGAGAATAACCCGCCTAGCATGGAAGATATAGACAACCCTAGTTGATACATGAGCTATTCGAGCATACAAAACATAATTTCATTTGAAGGTTTAGAGTTTGGCACATACAAATTTACTTGGAACGGCAGGCAGATACCGCATATAGGAAGGTATGGTGGACTCATGTGGAATAACTTTTGGGTTTTTTGGAGTTGGATGCACAAGCAGTATTCCCGCTTAGTACAAGTGAAGGCTAGAAAAAGACTGGGAAGCGACCAGCTAGAGAGCGACAACATTCATGAACATGCATTAAAATTAATCAACACTGAATGCAAGCATGAGTAGGATATAATTCACCATGAACATAAATATCGTAGAGGCTATGTTGATTTTGTTTCAACTACATGCGTGAACATGTGCCAAGCCAAGACACTCGAATCGTTCAAAGGAGGATACCACCCTATCATACCACATCACAACCATTTTAATAGCATGTTGGCACGCAAGGTAAACCATTATAAACTCCTAGCAAATTAAGCATGGCATGAGCAACTATAATCTCTAATTTTCATTGCAAACATGTTTCATTGATAATAGGCTGAACCAGGAACGATGAACTACTCATATTTACAAAAACAAGATAGGTCAAGTTCATACCAGCTTCTCTCATCTCAATCAGTCCATCATATATCGTCATTATTGCCTTTCACTTGCACAACCGAATAGCGTGGATAATAATAATAGTGCACGTGCATTGGACTAAGCTAGAATCTGCAAGCATTCAATTCAAGGGAGAAGACAAGGTAATATGGACTCTTTGTTAGATCAACAATAATGCATATGAGAGCCACTCAACATTTTCATCAAGGTCTTCTCCTCTCGACCCCCAAAGGAAAGAAATAAAACTATTTACATGGGAAAGCTCCCAACAAGCAAAATAAGAATGAGAAATCTTTTTGGGTTTTCTTTTTAATTACTACTACATGCATGTAAAGTAAACTAGCTAAAATTACAATGATTTTTTTGTTTTTCTTAAAGTTTTTCAAACACACAAGAAGAAAGCTTAAAAGGAAATTAAACTAGCATGGATGATACAATGAAAAAGTTGAAGGAAATATGCCCTAGAGGCAATAATAAAGTTGTTATTTATATTTCCTTATATCATGATAAATGTTTATTATTCATGCTAGAATTGTATTAACCGGAAACTTAGTACATCTGTGAATACATAGACAAACAGAGTGTCACTAGTTTGCCTCTACTTGACTAGCTCGTTGAATAAATGATGGTTATGTTTCCTAACCATATACATGAGTTGTCATTTGATTAACGGGATCACATCATTAGAGAATGATGTGATTGAATTGACCCATTCCGTTAGCTTAGCATGATGATCGTTTAGTTTGTTGCTATTGCTTTCTTCATGACTTATACATGTTCCTATGACTATGAGATTATGCAACTCCCGAGTACCGGAGGAACACTTTGTGTGCTACCAAACGTCACAACGTAAATGGGTGATTATAAAGGCGCTCTACAGGTGTCTCCGATGGTACTTGCTGAGTTGGCATAGATCGAGATTAGGATTTGTCACTCCGATTGTCGGAGAGGTATCTCTGGGCCCTCTCGGTAATACACATCACTATAAGCCTTGCAAGCATTGTGAATAATGAGTTAGTTGCGGGATGATGTATTACGGAATGAGTAAAGAGACTTGCCGGTAACGAGATTGAACTAGGTATGAGGATACCGACGATCGAATCTCGGGCAAGTAAACATATCGATGACAAAGGGAACAACATATGTTGTTATTCAGTTTGACCGATAAAGATCCTCGTAGAATATGTAGGAACCAATATGAGCATCCAGGTTCCGCTATTGGTTATTGACCAGAGACGAGTCTCGGTCATGTCTACATAGTTCTCGAACCCGTAGGGTCCGCACGCTTAAAGTTCGGTGACGATCGGTATTATGAGTTTATGTGGTTTGATGTACCGAAGGTAGTTCAGAGTCTCGGATGTGATCACGGACATGACGAGGAGTGTCGAAATGGTCGAGATGTAAAGATTGATATATTGGACGGCTATATTCGGACACCGGAAGTGTTCCGGATGGTTTCGGAGAAAACCGGAGTGCCGGAGGGGTTACCGGAACCCCCCGGGGGAGTATTGGGCCTTAGCGGGTCTGAGGGGAGAGAGAGGGCTGCAGCCCAGGAGGTGGCGCACCCCCTCCCATGAGGAGTCCGAATTGGACTAGGGGAGGGGGCGCGGCCCCTCTTTCCCTTTCCCTCTCCCTCTCTTTCCTTCCCCTTCCCCCTTCCTAGTAGGACTAGGAAAGGATGAATCCTACTCCTACTAGGAGGAGGATTCCTCGTCTCCTTGGGGCGCACCAAGGCCGGCTGGCCTCCCCCTTGCTCCTTTATATACGGGGGTGGGGTGGCATCCAAAGACACACAAGTTGATTGTTCCAAGCCGTGTGCGGTGCTCCCCTCCACCATAATCCACCTCGATCATATCATAGCGGTGCTTAGGCGAAGCCCTGCGTCGGTAGCAACATCATCACCGTCATCATGCCGTCGTGCTGACGGAACTCTCCCGTGAAGCTCTGCTGGATCGGATTTCGTGGGACGTCATCGAGCTGAACGTGTGCTGGACTCGGAGGTGCCGTGCGTTCGATACTTGGATCGGTCGGATCGTGAAGACGTACAACTACATCAACCGCGTTCTCATAATGCTTCCGCTTATGGTCTACGAGGGTACGTGGACGATACTCTCCCTTTCATTGCTATGCATCACCATGATCTTGCGCGTGCATAGGAATTTTTTGGAAATTACTACGTTCCCCAACAGTGGTATCAGAGCCAGGTTTATGTGTAGATGTTATATGCACGAGTAGAACACAAAGGAGTTGTGGGCGTGGGTATATACATATTGCTTGCCATCACTAGTTGATTCTTGATTCAGCGGCATTGTTGGATGAAGCGGCCCAAACCGACATTACGTGTACGCTTACACAGGACTAGTTCTACCGACGTGCTTCGCACACAGGTGGCTAGTGGGTGTCTGTTTCTCCAGCTTTAGTTGAATCAGATTCAATGAACATGGTTCTTTCTGAAGATCAAAAAGCAATCACTATACCGTGTTGTGGTTTTTGATGCATAGGTAAGAACGGTTCTTGCTCAGCCCGTAGCAGCCACATAAAACTTGCAACAACAAAGTAGATGAAGTCTAACTTGTTTTTGCAGGGCATTTTGTGATGTGAAATGGTCAAGACATGATGCTAAATTTTATTGTATGAGATGATCATGTTTTGTAACACGGTTATTGGCGACTGGCAGGAGCCATATAGTTGTCGCTTTATTGTATGAAATACAATCGCCATGTAATTGCTTTACTTTATCATTAAGCGGTAGCGATAGTCGTGGATGCAATAGTTGGCGTGACGACAACGATGCTTTGATGAAGATCAAGGTGTCAAGCCGGTGACGATGGTGATCATGATGGTGCTTTTGAGATGGAGATCACAGGCACAAGATGATGATGATCATATCATATCACTTATATTGATTGCATGTGATGTTTATCTTTTATGCATCTTATTTTGCTTAGATTGACGGTAGCATTATAAGATGATCTCTCACTAAATTTCAAGGTATAAGTGTTCTCCCTGAGTATGCACCGTTGTGAAAGTTCGTTGTGCCGAGACACCACGTGATGATCGGGTGTGATAAGCTCTACGTTCACATACAACGGGTCCAAGCCTGTTTTGCACAAGCAGAATACTCGGGTTAAACTTGATGAGCCTAGCATATGCAGATATGGCCTCGGAACACTGAGACTAAAAGGTCGAGCGTGAATCATATAGTAGATATGATCAACATAGTGATGTTCACCAGTGAAAACTACTCCATCTCACGTGATGATGGGACATGGTTTAGTTGATATGGATCACGTGATCACTTAGATGATTAGAGGGATGTCTGTCTAAGTGGGAGTTCTGTAATAATATGATTAATTGAACTTTAATTTATCATGAACTTAGTACCTGATAGTATTTTGCATGTCTATGTTGTTGTAGATAGATGGCCCGTGCTGTTGTTTCGTTTAATTTTAATGCGTTCCTTGAGAAAGCAAAGTTGAAAGATGATGGTAGCAATTACACGGACTGGGTCTGTAACTTGAGGATTATCCTCATTGCTGCACAGAAGAATTACGTCCTGGAAGCACCGCTAGGTGCCAAACCCACTGCAGGAGCAACGCCAGATGTTATGAACGTTTGGCAGAGCAAAGCTGATGACTACTCGATAGTTCAGCGTGCCGTGCTTTACGGGTCAGAACCGGGACTTCAATGATGTTTTGAACGTCATGGAGCATATGAGATATTCCAGGAGTTGAAGTTAATATTTCAAGCAAACGCCCGGATTGAGAGATATGAGGTCTCCAATAAGTCCTACAGCTGCAAGATCAAGGAGAATAGTTCTGTCAGTGAACATATACTTGCTACCTCTTGAGCACTGCGTTGGTTTTCCCTTGAAGAGGAAAGGGTGATGCAGTAAAGCAGCGTAAGTATTTCCCTCAGTTTTTGAGAACCAAGGTATCAATCCAGTAGGAGACCATGCGCAAGTCACCTCGTACCTACACAAACAAATAAGAACCTCGCAACCAACGTGATAAAGGGGTTGTCAATCCCTTCACGGCCACTTGCAAGAGTGACATCTAATAGAGATGATAATAATAAGATAAATATTTTTGGTATTTTTATGATATAGATTGAAAGTAAAGATTGCAAAATAAAGTAGATGGGAAACCTTATGATGGAGAATAGACCCCGGGGCCATAGGTTTCACTAGTGGCTTCTCTCAAGATAGCATAAGTATTACGGTGGGTGAACAAATTACTGTCGAGCAATTGATAGAAAAACGAATAATTATGAGAATATCTAGGCATGATCATGTATATAGGCATCACGTCCGTGACAAGTAGACCAAAACGATTCTGCATCTACTACTATTACTCCACACATCGACCGCTATCTAGCATGCATCTAGAGTATTAAGTTCATAAGAACAGAGTTACACCTTAAGCAAGATGACATGATGTAGAGGGATAAACTCATGCAATATGATGTAAACACCATCTTTTTATCCTCGATGACAACAATACAATACGTGTCGTTTCCCTTTCTATCACTGGGATCGAGCACCGCAAGATTGAACCCAAAGCTAAGCACTTCTCCAATTGCAAGAAAGATCAATCTAGTAGGCCAAACCAAACTGAAAATTCGAAGAGACTTGCAAAGATAAACCAATCATACATAAAAGAATTCAGAGAAGATTCAAATATTGTTCATAGATAGGTTTGGTCATAAACCCACAATTCATCAGATCTCGACAAACACACGGCAAAAGAAGATTAAATCGAATAGATCTCCAAGAGAATCGAGGATAACTTTGTATTGAGATCCAAAGAGAGAGAAGAAGCCATCTAGCTACTAGCTATGGACCCGAAGGTCTGAAGTAAACTACTCACACATCATCGGAGGGGCCATGGAGTTGACGTAGAGGCCCTCCATGATCAATGCCCCCTCCGGCGGAGCTCCGGAAAAGGCCCCAAGATGGGATCTCTTGGGTACAGAAGGTTGCGGCGGTGGAAATAGGGTTTCGTGGTGCTCCTGGATGTTTGTGGGGTATATGGATATATATATAGGAGGAAGAAGTAGGTCGGTGGAGCAACGAAGGGCCCACGAGGGTGGAGGGCGTGCCTAGGGGGGTGGGCGCGCCCCCTGCCTCGTGGCCTCCTTGATTGTTTCTTGACGTCCACTCCAAGTCCCCTGGATCACGCTTGTTCCAAAAATAACGCTTCTGAAGGTTTCATTCTGTTTGGACTCCGTTTGATATTCCTTTTCGGCGAAACACTAAAATAGGCAAAAAACAACAATTTGGGCCGGGCCTCCGGTTAATAGGTTAGTCCCAAAAATAATATAAAAGTGTAAAAATAAGCCCATTAACATCCAAAATAGAGAATATAATAGCATGGAGCAATAAAAAATTATAGATACGTTGGAGACGTATCAAGCATCAGCTTAATTCCTGCTCGTCCTTGAGTAGGTAATTGATAAAAACAAAATTTTTGATGTGGAATGCTTCCTAACATATTTCTCAATGTATTTTTTCTTTATTGTGGCATGAATGTTCAGATCCGAAATATTCAAGATAAAAGTTTAATATTGACATAGAAATAATAATACTTCAAGCATACTAACTAAGCAATCATGTCTTCTCAAAATAACATGGCCAAAGAAAGTTATCCCTACAAAATCATATAGTCTGGCTATGCTCTATCTTCATCACACAAAATATTAAATCATGCACAACCCCGATGAGAAGCCAAGCAATTGTTTCATACTTTTTATGTTCTCAAACTTTTTCAATCTTCACGCAATATATGAGCATGAGCCATGTCTATAACACTATGGTGGAATAGAATGGTGGTTGTGGAGAAGACAAAAAGGAGAAGATAGTCTCACATCAACTAGGCATATCAACGAGCTATGGAGATGCCCATCAATAGATATCAATGTGAGTGAGTAGGGATTGCCATGCAACGGATGCACTAGAGCTATAAGTGTATGAAAGCTCAACAAAAGAAACTAAGTGGGTGTGCATCCAACTTGCTTGCTCACGAAGACCTAGGGCAATTTGAGGTAGCCCATCATTGGAATATACAAGCCAAGTTCTATAATGTAAGATTCCCACTAGTTTATGGAAGTGACCACATAGGAGACTCTCTATCATGAAGATCATGGTGCTACTTTGAAGCACAAGTGTGGAAAAAGGACAGTAACATTGTCCCTTCTCTCTTTTTCTCTCATTTTTTTATTTGGGCCTTCTTTCTTTTTTTTCCTTTGGCCTCTTTTTTTTTGTCCGGAGTCTCATCCTGACTTGTGGGGAAATCATAGTCTCCGTCATCCTTTCCTCACCGGGACAATGCTCTAATAATGATGATCATCACACTTATTTTTTCTTACAACTCAAGAATTACAACTCGATACTTAGAACAAAATATGACTCTATGTGAATGCCTCCGGCGGTGTACCGGAATATGCAATGAATCAAGAGTGACATGTATGAAAATATTATGAACGGTGGCTTTGCCACAAATACGATGTCAACTACATGATCATGCAAAGCAATATGACAATGATGAAGCGTGTCATAACAAACGGAATAGTGGAAAGTTGCATGGCAATATATCTCGGAATGGCTTTGGAAATGCCATGATAGGTAGGTATGGTGACTGTTTTGAGGAAGGTATATGGTGGGTTTATGGTACCGGCGAAAGTTGCGCGGTACTAGAGAGGCTAGCAATGGTGGAAGGGTGAGGGTGCGTATAATCCATGGACTCAACATTAGTCATAAAGAACTCACATACTTATTGCAAAAATCTATTAGTTATCGAAACAAAGTACTATGCGCATGCTCCTAGGGGGATAGACTGGTAGGAAAAGACCATCGCTCGTCCCCGACCGCCACTCATAAGGAAGGCAATCAATAAATAAATCATTCTCCGACTTCATCCCATAACGGTTCACCATGCGTGCATGCTACGGGAATCACAAACTTCAACACAAGTATTTCTCAAATTCACAACTACTCAACTAGCATGACTCTAATATCACCATCTTCATATCTCAAAACAATCATCAAGTATCAAACTTCTCATAGTATTCATTGCACTTATATGAAAGTTTTATTATGCCTAAAAGCAACACTACAAAAAAAAGACACATCCGTGACATTTTGGGCCGAACGAATTTTTTTCCTGTCATACATATGACACTTCTATGACGATAATTGTGACAAAACCCGGTATCATCATAGATGTGGTGGGCTCCTACTTCTATGACAAAAAATCATGGCAGAAAATGGGCTTTTCGTCCTGGGCGGGCCGGAGACGCGGCTGCATGACATTCTTTGGGCCGTCCATGACGGAAAAGACCGTGGTAGAAGCAAGGGGGAGGAAAATTTCAGGGAGTTGGTTACGGTGGGAGGTCGGGGGCCGAGTGATGCGCGTTTCTCTCGTACACGTACGCACGTGTGTGCGAGGCGTTGGCTCTAACTAAACCCGAGCGAGGCGTTGGGCTCTAACTGAACCCGAGCGATTGCACTGCAGGCTACGCGTTACTGAACCCGAGCGATCGATCGATCGATGTTAACTGAAGCCGATCGATGCTGCCTCTGGGATGAATAGTGAGCATTGCAGGGGGGGTTTGGATGAACAGTGAGCGGTGGCGTTGCCTCTGGATGAACAGGACCTCGTGGTGTGGTGGAGGGCTGGATGAACAGTAGACGGTGGAGGGGTGCCCGTGGAGGGGTGGTTGAACAGGACCCTGTGGTGTGGAGGGCTGGATGAACAGTAGACGGTGGAGGGGTGGTTGAATAGTAGCCGGTGGAGTAGCACGCGGTGGAGGCTGGATGAACAGGAGCCCGTGGAGGCTGGAGGAGGTCGACGGTGGAGATGAATAGTATCCCGTGGAGTCCCGTTTTGCGGTACGCCACACCCCTCCCGATGAATAGGACCCCCGTTTCGACCATAGGAGGTCCGTTTCGTCCATTTTGCGGTACGCCACACCCCTCCCGATCAACAAGACCACCGTTTCGACCGTAGGAGGTCCGTTTCCTCCATTTTGCGGTACACCAGACCCCTCCCGATGAACATGATCCCGTTTCGAACGTGGCCGGTCGAACACAAGGTTGTTTCCTCCATTTTGCGGTACGCCAGGCCTCGTTTCTATCGCCTGTTCCATCCAAGCCCTCCCGATGAACACGACCACACATTCCGTTCTGACCCAGCTGGTTGGCTCCCACGCGTTCCGTTGCCTCCCAATGAACACGACGCATTCCGTTGCCTCCCCATGAACACGACATATTTCGTTGCCTCCCCATGAACACGACGACGACGCTACCTCCCCATGAACACGACGACGACGCTGTTTCTCCGTTCCAACCCAGCCATGTACACGAGCCATGGCCATACGTATGCACGAGTAGGCGTTCGAGACTCCACCCATATGTACACACACGTGGCCGTATTTTCTTTCTTGCACCCTGGCCGTTGTACGTACGTGTACATGCTACGTGGGCGCCTCTACTACGACACGTACGCGCCTCTACTACGACACATGCGTGCCTCTACATCCACCAGTATATATGTACTTACACGTTCGCGACCAGAATGACAACGCTACGTACGCTTCGACCAGGTGGGTCCCGACTGTCAGGTACTTCCTTGCGTGCGAAGATGTAGCTAGTGGGTCCCAGCAGTCAGGGGGCGAATCGTTTTTTTTGCCCGGACGCACTTCCTTGCGTGCGAAGATGTAGTTGCTGGGTCCCAGCAGTCAGGGGGGCGAATTGTTTTTTTGCCCGGACGCACTTCCTTGCGTGAGAAGATGTAGCTGGTGGGTCCCAGCAGTCAGGGGAAACATTTTTTTCGCGAAATACGGTGGCCCATCCGGTGGGTCCCCGCTGTTAGGTGGAGGAATCATTATTTTGCGCGTAATAAGGAGGCACTTCCTTGCTGTGGCCGTGGACCCAACTGTCAGCCTCTCCATGTACAGTCCACGTCCGATGGAAGTCGTTCCTTGACCACGTTGACCACGCCGCGCCGAGAGCACCACGGCGGTGGACGACGGCGAGGACTAGGAAGGGGACGACTCAGAGCCGGGGAAGACGCAGAAGTGGATGCCCACGCGAAGAGGAGTACGATGGTTCACTGGTTCGGCTGCGGTGTGAGGCTGATGTCACTGCAGAATAACAGGGGGTGTGGGTGAGTAGAGGGATGGCCTGGCCAGCGGTGGGAATAGTAGGGGGCGGTGAGGCCTCGGCGGTATCATAGCCGGCCACGGGAGGCAGGAGCACGCGGTACGACCGGCGCTGGTTTGGGCGGCTGGAGCAAGAAGACCAGAGGTTGAAGAAGCACTACGGCCGTTGGATGAACATCGTACAGTAACAGGAGCTAGAATCGTTCATATTGACTAAGGTGAAAAAGCCCTCCGTCCCCGTCAGCTTGGTAGGCCCACAAGTCAGCCTCCCACTATGCTGGGTTCCAGCTGGCAGGGGGAATATTCATTTTTTGTGCTTAATAAGGAGGCACTTCCTTGCGTGCGAAGATAGCTGGTGGGTCCGACATGTCAGCGGGGGGGGGGGGGGGGCACGTTATTTTCGCGAAATACAGAGGCCCTTCCGGTGGGTCCCAGATGTCAGGTGGAGGAATCATTATTTTGCATGTAATAAGGAGGCATTTCCTTGTGTGTGGCCGTGGACCCAGCTGTCAGCCTCTCCACGCATAGTCTACTTCCAATGGTGTCGTTCGTTGACCACGTTGACCATGCCGCACCGAGCACATCCAAGGTGGTGGACGACGGTGAGGCCCCGGACAGCAATGAGCCGGAGATGGGAAGACGCGGGAGTAGAGTCGCAGACGGAGAGGTGTACGAGGGTTAACTGGTTCTAGTGCGGTGTGGTTCGGCAGTCGGTGGAGAAGAACAAGAGGTGTGGAGGGGTGGAGGGATGGCCTGGCCAATGGTGGAGTAGCGCTTCATAGCGAAGCGTGCTAAGCAGAGCTGCTAGCAGCAGGAGTCGGGAGGTGGTCCCAGCGGCGCTAGAGGAAAAAGACGAGAGATTGAAGATGGATGCCGGTCATTGGATGTAAATCCAACGGCTAACATGTCAGAATCATTTGTTGACTAAATTGACAACGACTTGCGTTGGCTTCGACCTATTGGCCCACATTTCAGCCTCCAAAAATGTGGCACGTATTCAACCCATTTTTTCAGAATTTACAGTCTTTTTTTAGCACGGTAGAATTTACAGTCAATTTGATCTTTTTTTGAATTACGGCCATTAGTTGGGCTGGGTGAACAAATAATGTAGCGTCCATGCGGCCCATTTATTTTATTTCCTAAAAAATTACAGGCCATTTGCACTTTCTCGAAATACATGATTTTGCTGGGCTGATTCTAATTATAATGTTGGGTTGGGCCAGCAATGTTATCAAAAAATAAAAAGGGGCTGAGCATTTTGTTATAAATATATTTAAATAATAAGTGATATTATTACATTCGTCCTTAAATCTTACCAAGCTTTTGTACACAATCACTAGGATTTTCGTGCCAAAACAATCTAGGATTTTATTTGTTAAGAAATTATTTTTATAAGTTAATAAGATGTGGGATATTGTTTTCTTACATATGTAAGTATCTATTAAATATATGATGACAATAAAAATAATATATAATAACATATAAAATATTTTTTTAGAAAAACAGGGAGCATCTCCCCGGTTCCATTCCTGAGAACGAAACCACAACATATTCTGATACAGCAGCTCAAAGAGCAGTTCGAAAGCAAAGGTAGAAAAGCTACAAACTAGGGGGGTGGATGAACAAGTTCTCTGAATAACACAAATTGTAAGTGCATCTAGTGCCACCCCTAGTTGGTTTTGGAGTATTGACGATAAACCTAGTTGAGGGAATAATGTGTTTGTGAGAATTGCAGGATAACACAGGTAGAAGTCCCTCATTGATTCGGTTTTCCTACCAGAGATGACCCCTAAAAATGTATGAAGACATTGAAGTCAAAGGTGGTATATGAAGATATTCACATTGAAGACTATGACAAGAGAAGACACCACATGAAGCCTATGGAGCTCGAAGACTTAGATCTTTCGTAGTTCTCTTTCTTCTGTGTTGAGTCATAGGAACCACCGTACTGTTAAGTGGGGTCCAAGAGAACCAGTCAGAATGACTGAAGTGATGCTTAAACAAAACCTATGTTTTCGAGTGAAGACTTTGAGAGCGAATCTTGTCCAAAGTCGGGCAAGTCAGCTTTGCTTGAAGCTCAAGTAAAGTTGCCGTGTGAGTTTGAAATCTGACCGTTGGAACACGTGTCAGTTCCTTAGTGACCCAGGGTCATTTCGGACAAATCAGGTCGGGTTGCCAAGTGGCTATAAATAGCCCACCCCCTACAACCATAAATAGTTGGCTGCTCAGATTCAGAGTACGACTTTTGTCGTTTGAGAGCAACTCACCTCGAAGCCTTTGAGAGAGAATTCCTTGCGAGGATAAAGCCCTAACCACCCAGAGCCAAAGAGAATTAGGCATCACTTAAGTCTTCTTGTCTGTGTGATCTGAAGACTTATTACACTTGAGGACTGTGCATCCTCCAGCCGGTTAGGCGTCGCGTTCTGAGCATCCAAGAGACATTGTGGATTGCCGGTGAACGAAGTCTGTGAAGGTTTGGGAGTCTACCTTGAAGACTTACCAGAATGATTGGGCGAGGTCTGTGTGACCTTAGCTCAAGGGGAATACGGTGAGGACTGGGTGTCCTGAGCTGCGTGTTCAGGACTGGGTGTCCGGGACTGTGTGTCCTAAGGTTTAAATACCTAGCCGCCCTAACCAGACGTACAGTTGTCACAGCAACTGGAACTGGTCCAACAAATCATTGTCTTCAGCGAGTCACTGGTTTCATCTCCCCTTCCCTTTACTCACTGTTACTCCTTGTGAAGTCATTGTATGTTCGTACTATCTTTTGTCTTCACTAAGTGACTGCGTGTTCTGTGTGGCTTCACAATATCTTCCTACCTGATCCTTACTGCATTGCTGCTATTAGTCATTGTGCTTTCACTCTATTCAATACTTGACTATGGCTTGCCTAGTGTAGTCTACCTTCCGCTGCAGGGTAATAGGTTTATTTCTATCGTTTGTCTTCATAACTTCCACGTTTTGAAGACTTTCATAAAAATCGCCTATTCACCCCCCCTCTAGTCGATATAACGCACTTTCAATTGGTATCAGAGCAAGGTGCTCCCTTGTTCCGTGTCGGTTTAACCATCTGGAGTTTTAGCTATGTCGACTGCAGGGATAATTAAAGTCTCCGCTGCGTGCCCCGTCTTCGATGGAACTGAATATCCCTACTGGAAGAATAAGATGCGCATGCATCTTGAAGCCATTGACGTCGACCTATGGTATGTCGTTAAGAACGGCGTTCCCAAGGCTGGAGAAGGTGTCACTGCTGCTGATGTCAAGACCAAAGGACAGTATGGCCGTGTGAGTGCTTTGGAAACATCTAAGCTGGTCTGGGACTGGCTCTCCAAGGTCAATGAAGGCGTCTCAACCCAGAGAGATCAGAGAATTAGTGTCCTTCGCAACCTCTTCAACCGCTTCAAGCGAAATGACAATGAGAATGTCCAGCTCACATTTGACCGACTCACTGACATCACAAATGAGCTTCAAGCCCTCGGCGCTACTGAGATCACGAAACATGAAGTCGTCAAGACACTACTGAGATCACTTGATAGTTCGTTTGACACCCTAGCCCTGATGATTCAAGAACGTCCTGATTTCAAGACACTCGATCCGTCTGACATACTTGAGAGGCTCAACACACATGAGTTTCAGCTTTCTGAGAAAAGAGATATCTACGGTCCAAACTATGGGCGAACTCGTGCCTTGAAGGCAAAAGCTGTCTCCTCATCTGAAGAAGAATCTGACAGCAGTTCAGATGATCCTGAAGACATTGGAAGGGAACTTGCTATGCTTGTGAAGAAGTTCCAGAAATTCACCAAGAAGAAAAGTTTCAGAAAGTCTTCCCGATCAAGCTCAAGGAATGATGAAGCTTCTGCTCACGACTACAAGAAGAAAACATGTCACAAGTGCAAGAAACCTGGCCACTTCATCTCTGAGTGTCTGCAGTGGGACAATGAGAACGAAAAGAAGAAGAAGATCAAGGAATATGACTCTGACGACAAGAAGAAGAAGAAATACTCAAAGTCTTCTTCCAAGTCTTCCTCAAAGTCTTCATCACACAAGAATAGATCATCTGGCAAGGCACGTGCGTTTGTTGGCAAGGAAATGGATTCAGAGGAGGAATCCGCTTCTGAGGAGGCGGAGGTGGAGTCTGAGGAGGAGTCCGATTATGGCGTCGCAAGTCTGGCTACAACATACGTTGCCAAGTCCATCTTCAACACTGAAGACAATGACTTCATCACCAACACCGATGCAAATGAGAAGGACTACTCTGCTCCTACCTACTGCTTCATGGCACGCGGTGCCAAGGTAAACACACGCACTACCCACTATCAAACATGTAGTGACGATGACTCTGATTGTGGTTCAAGACCAAGCTACAAAACACTTGCTAAAATTGCAACTGAACAACAGAAAGCCATGGAACATATTCAAAAACTGTTAGACAAAAACGATGATCTGTTGGGTGCTGAAATGACTCAATCTGAGTCTGTAATTGAAGACATAAAAAATCTTCACGTTAAGTATGAGGAACTTGAAAGTCTTCATGAAACGCTCTCAACAACTCATGAAAAGCTCTCCTATGATTATCTTCAAAGGAAGCAAGATCTTGAAAAATTGAGAGCGGCTCATGAAGATCTTCAAAAGGAAAACGAGTCACTTCACGCCGAACAGATCAGTTCCGCTTAGGAAGGATTTCAACCACCATGTCTTAAATGCATTGAGCGTGATAATGCTACTTCTGTTGCTGAATGTTCTACTGCTACTACTGTTGCAATATCTTCAACTGTTGATGTGGTAACTAACCCCTCTGTTGAGGATACCACTGCTATTGCTGATGAGAATGCTAGGTTGAAGACATTGCTTGAAACAGGGATGTACAAAAGTCTTAAAGGGCATCAGACACTATGTGATGTCCTCAAAAAGCAGATTCTGAACCGAAACCCGAGGAAAGAGGGTGTTGGGTTCGTAAGGAAAATGAATGCTGATGGCTCTTACTGGAAACCTGAGCAGTACCCCAAAACCACGTGGGTTGCTGCAAAGGAACCTTCAGCAGATCCATCCAATCTATCTGGCTTCACTTGTGCTAACCCCATTATCATTGATGAATCCTTTGATGCAAACTATAAACTGTTTAAGAATCAGAATGGTGAAGTGTTTGCCAGGTACATTGGTACTAACTGCAGGAATGGACCGCCTATGAAGAAGATCTGGGTTCCTAAAAGGTGTCTGGAGAATCTTCCTGTGAATGTCATCATGACACCTCACGTGAAGAAGACAAACCTCAGACCAAAGGCTTCATATGGTCCAAAGGCTTCATACAGACAGAGGACTCACCTGAGTCGCACTAACGCAAATGTTTTGCAGGGAAACCATACTCAGGCCTATGAATATGAGAGCGGTTCATCAAACCGCCATGTTCATAAGACCAAGAACTATTCTGCTTATTCTTATGAGTACTATTGTCCGCCTGCAAGACTGTTTGCTAGGGCTCCAAAGCCAAAGTTCTCAGATGCTGCACTTAGACTTATTGCTTCTAAGCCACCCTTGAAGATGTGGGTGGCTAAGAAAGCTTAACTCTCTTTTGCAGGGAAAGGTCTCCAGCAGAAAACCAAAATCGTCTGACGCTATTGCTAGGGACCTTAAACATCTTGTAGGGCGCAAGATCAAATGCCCGAATGGTCTTACTATGTACTTCATTCCTGAATCGCTTGCTACTCTCCCTATTAGTCCTAATCTGGATCTAAGCTTTCATAACCCACTGGTTCGTCAAATGTTTTTGCTTCACAATTCTCTTCGTGAAGCCTATCCCCCTAACTGCACTGTAGGGTACGACACCAGCGTCTTCAGAATGGATTATTGATAGTGGGTGTACAAATCACATGACTGGCAAAAGAAGCCTTCTTATGGACTCAACCTTACGTCCATCCGACAAGAGCCACATCACATTTGCTGGCACTGGTAAAAGTAAGGTATTGGGTCTAGGTAGAGTTGCAATCTCAAGGGATCAACACATGGATAAAGTCATGCTTGTTGAATCCCTTGGCTTCAACTTAATGTCTGTCTCAATGCTTTGCGATTTAAACATGATCATAATATTTGGAAAATATCGTTGCCTTGTTCTAATGGAATCTGACAAGTCTCTAGTATTTGAAGGGTATCGAAAAGATGATTTGTACGTGGTAGATTTCTCAGCAGGACCACAGCTTGCCGTATGTCTTCTAGCAAAAGCTTCAGAATGCTGGCTCTAGCATCGGAGGCTTGGGCATGCTGGCATGAGGAACCTCCACACCCTGGCAAAGAAGAAGCATGTCATAGGCATCAAGGGCATCAAGTTCAAGAAAAATCACTTATGCGGTGCCTGTGAGGTAGGAAAGATGACGAGGGCCAAACATCCCTCGAAGACAATCATGACCACTACTCGACCCTTCGAACTGCTTCACATGGTTCTTTTCGGTCCCACTCATTACTCAACTCTTACTACTACTGCTTGTCTCTATGGCTTTGTCATTGTTGATGATTATTCTAGATATACTTGGGTGCACATAATCCTTTACAAGACTGAAGTGCTGGATGTCTTCAGACGCTTCGCCAATTGAGCAATGGACAACTATGGCGCCAAGATAAAGCATATCAGAAGTGATAATGGCACTGAATTCAAGAACACTGGCCTTGATACATATCTTGATACCTTGGGCATCACACATGAATTCTCAGCCCCGTACACGCCACGGCAGAATGGGGTCGTCGAACGCAAGAACAGAACACTCATTGAGATGGCCAGAACGATGCTAGATGAATACAAGACTCCAAGAAAATTCTGGCCTGAAGCCATTGATACTGCATGCCATACAATCAATCGTGTTTATCTTCACAAGCTTCTGAACAAGACATCTTATGAGCTCCTTACTGGCAAGAAGCCAAATGTCAGTTACTTCAGAGTATTTGGCGCCAGGTGCTGGATCAAGGACCCACATCACACCTCAAAGTTTGCACCAAAAGCACATGAGGGTTTTATGCTTGGATATGGAAAGGATTCGCACTCCTACAGAGTCTTCAATCTCTTTCATTACAAAGTGGTTGAAATAGTGGATGTGCGGTTCGATGAGACCAACGGTTCACAAAGAGAGCAACTGCCAAATGTGCTAGATGAAGTTCCATTCAGTGAATCAATCAAGCTAATGGGAACTGGAGAAATTATACCTTCTGAAGCTCATCCTGAAGAAGAACTTATCATCTCAGCACCTGATCAATATGAAGACAATGCTCAGCCTGAAGACATTCCTTCTAACAACGACAATGATCAGCAAGAGCAAAATCTTCGCCCTGTACATCCTCGCGTTGCCAATGAAGTGCAGATTGAAAGAATAATTGATAGCATCAATGCACCCGGTCCACTCACTCGTTCAAGGGCAACTCAGCTAGCAAATTTCTGTGGGCACTTCGCATTCGTCTCAATAACAGAACCCAAGAAAGTTGAAGAAGCCTTCATGGAACCTGAATGGATTCAAGCTATGCAAGAAGAGCTTCAAAAGTTTGAGCTGAATAATGTATGGGAACTGGTCAAGCGTCCCGATCCTTGGAAGCACAACACAATAGGCACAAAATGGATATACCGCAACAAACAAGATGAGCACGGTCAAGTTTTCAGAAACAAAGCTCGTCTCGTTGCTCAAAGATATACTCAAGTGGAAGGCATTGACTTCGATGAAACATTTGCTCCTGTGGCTAGACTCGAAGCCATACGCATACTGCTGGCCTATGCAAATCATCACAACATACTTCTTTATCAAATGGATGTGAAGAGCGCCTTTCTCAATGGCAAGATTGAAGAATAAGTGTATGTTGCACAACCACCTGGCTTTGAAGATCCAAAACATCCTGACATGGTATACAAGCTCAACAAGGCACTGTATGGCCTCAAACAAGCCCCTCGGGCCTGGTATGACACACTCAAATACTTCCTGAAGAGCAAAGGCTTCATACCTGGTTCCCTCGACCCCACTCTCTTCACGAAGACATATGATGGTGAACTATTTGTGTGCCAAATATATGTGGATGACATTATCTTCGGCTGCACCAATCAGAAGTACAGTGAAGAGTTTGGATATATGATGCAAGAGCAATATCAAATGTCTATGATGGGAGAGCTGAAGTTCTTTCTCGGTCTTCAAATACGACAACAACGCAACGGCGTCTTCATATCTCAAGAGAAGTATCTCAAAGATTGCCTGAAGAAGTTCGGTATGCAAGACTGCAAAGGCTTCACGATGCCAATGCCAGCCAAGCATCATCTGGGTCCTGACGAAAATGGTAAAGAGTTCGATCAAAAGGTATACCGCTCCATGATTGGTTCTTTACTTTATCTATGTGCATCTAGGCCAGATATTATGCTTAGTGTTTGCATGTGTGCTCGATTCCAAGCGGCACCAAAGGAGTCGCATCACTTAGCTGTGAAGCGAATTCTTCGATATTTGGCTCACACCCCAACTCTAGGATTATGGTATCCAAAGGGCTCAGAGTTTGATCTGGTTGGATTCTCGGATGTTGATTATGCTGGTGACAAGGTGGATCGCAAGTCTACATCAGGCACATGTCATTTTCTGGGACGATCACTTGTATGTTGGTCTTCAAAGAAGCAGAACTGTGTATATCTCTCCACTGCTGAATCTGAATACATTGTTGCTGGATCTTGCTGCGCTCAGCTTCTGTGGATGAAGCAAATGCTCAAGGACTATGGCATTCATATGAAGCAAGTGCCACTCTACTGCGACAATGAAAGCGCCATCAAGATTGCCAACAACCCAGTTCAGCACTCGAAGACAAAGCACATTGAAATTCGTCATCACTTTCTCAGAGATCATGTTGTGAAGGAAGATATTGATATCATACACGTCAACACTGAAGAGCAATTGGCAGATATCTTCACCAAGCCCTTGGATGAGAAGAGATTTTGCAAGTTACGGTGTGAGCTAAATATCCTGGAATCTTCAAATGTCCTGTGATCAGGCACACATCCTAACCCTTATGCATATTGATGACTTAGATGTGCAACACACGAAGTAAAGTATATCTTCAATCAATGAAGACATACATTCTAAGTGTGAATACATTAATGTGGAATTTGACTTCGGAGCGCCACGATAATTGTGCGTCGTGTCTGGGTCTAATACTTCCTATACGTGGGTAACGCCACCACCAAATGTTCTATTTTGAAGTGTTTCACTCATGGCGTTACCTTGCTATGTCTTCACATTTGGTTTGGCTTCAATCTCAACATGTCTTCATGATTATCTTCACTATGTTGATTATATATATATACTAGTGTTCTGTCCTCTACAGCATTCACTTATAGCTATGTCTTCTTGTTGAATCTTTTGAACTAAGTGAATGTGATCGGACCCTAACCTCTCTATGCTATCTATCTCAAACTCTATCTCTCCAAATCATATGCATTCTATTAAAACTGTCGAATGTCTTCTCTGCGTCCTTGTCAGCAGAAGATACAAAGACAAACCTTAAGTCCACTTTCAATGCTCATTCCTCCACATGAAACCCGGAGAAGTAGGAACGACCACCCGACAATCCACGCATGCGTGGGACGTGGAACAAACCCCAAAATTTTGCATGATGGCCATGTGTTCCTCAGATGCGAATCTCCAGGGGCACCTGTGTAATAACGCAGTGCCGCCCCTGTACCTATAAATACACACTTCACGGCGGTTATTATCTCTTCTTCCACTCTCGCACGAACCCTAGCGCCACCGCTAGCCCTCGACGACGCCGGCGACGAAGCGCTTCGCTGCCGCAACCTCTCCGACGCCGTCTTCACGCCGACCGCGGACATCGTCCTCTCCGCCGTCGCCGTAGGTGTCCTCCATCGCCAAGTTAGGGCACGGAAGATCGAACTGCTCGGCCTCATCTTCCACTCCGTCTAGCAGTTCTTAGTGTGGTAAATAAAACTTCCTTTTTACGGCACCGTTGATCCTATGGCTCTGTCACTTTCTACCACAAGCAGTTTCTATTCACACAAGTTAGATCTCTCTAATACTGCATCTCATAACATGCCTAGTATATTCACTTATGCTTCACAAAGTAGTTAGATTTCTCACTTGTACTGATCTCTGGATTCGTACAAATCTGGAACCAACTCCTTATCTATGAGTGAATGTCTTCGCACGATGAGGTCAATGTCTTCTAAACTGATTTATATTCAAAATCTTCTGAGAATGCATATGACCTCTTCCCCTTCCCTCGCACCTTAATGCTGTCACAGGTACATGTCCGTGGGAGAATCCCTTGGTTCTCATAGTCTGCATTCATTTGCAGAATTCTTACAGCATCATATAAATTCTCCCGAAGCAAGTTCCTGTTTGTCCAGCAAGCGAAAATCTTTGAAGCCTTTGAACGTGTTGAAGCCTTTCAGTTTAAAGTTCATGGCTTCAGAGAAATCAGCAAGGAAGGGTGGCAGAAAGCGTCATGGAGAAACATCTAGAGATCTGCCAGATGACCTCTCAGAACTGTACAAGACAGATCCTGAAGAGGATTACAATCAGCGCAAGACCCGAATCCAATGGATTCGAAGATATTGGGCAGAACAATGGTTCAAATACCGATTTGTAACCCAGGAATATGCTGAGAAAAATGCCATCAAGAGACCATGGGGAGACATCCTATAGAAGAATCTTCAACCTAGGTCCAGAGATGAAGCCATTGAACAAGGCTTCTATCCCTGCATGGTCCGTGGGCCACAGCCTGCTGATGCACACCCATCGTCACTACTATGGTGTCGTGATGACATTCTGTTCAAGCGCAACTTCCAGTTTGCCCAGAACTCAGCGAAGCAAAACAAGAAGACATTGGGACTAGACTTCAACCCTGGTCCCTCAGCTCCAAGGGCTGATGGCACACGAGATGCAGAACCCAATGTCGTCGGTCCTTTCTACAACCTTGAAGGCCTCATCACCCATATCTTGGTTCAAGGGACTGCAGTGAATGAGACTGTAGCTGACGCTGAATCCGATGAAGCGCCTACAGCATCGAAGCCAAAGAAGTTGAAGAAGCCTAAAGCTTCAAAGCCTGCACCTTCACCAAAAATCTCACAAGCGAAGCCACTGGCAACTGCACCTCCTGAAGACAGTGTGCAGTATGAAGATTTATCACGCATCTCCAAGCCCCAGAAGGTCAAGATGCCTCTGCCACACACCGGCCAAGAGCTAACAGCTGCTGCCATTCTGCGCAATGATGCCATTGATCTGTCAAGTGATGAAGATCTAGCAGATGACGCTCTTGAGCAACTCATCAAGAGCAAAGAAGAAGCAGAAATCTTCAATGATCTGCCTCTCTTTGATGTAACAATCATTCACAACTTCATTGATGAATGGTTTGACACGCCAAACATCAGCTTCGACGATCTCCAACTACCCATTGGCCTTAGTGTCGCCTTCCATGGCGCCATTGCTTCAGAGTTAGCTATCGCCCAGCGCATTGTTGAACTGAAGCAGAAGATTGACTTTGAGAAATCTCAGTTCAAGAAGCATATGGCCGAGCTCAGCGTGCAAGACGTGAAGAATTTCAAGATTATGCTGCACGAGCTCAAGGAAGCCTTTCTAAAGAAACGTGCAGAAGCTCAGGGTTCTCGTGAGCGCATGAAGGTCCTGGCTGATAGGTGTGTGCAAGTCTACAATGAGGCTGAGAAGCGCAAGGCCCTTGGGCGTCCTGGCATCGACCCCAGGATGGCTGCCAAGAAGCAGAAGAAGCCCGCTATGGCTGAACCTGAAGCACCACGGCAGGAGGCAGATCCCCTTGTCTTCCCAACTCGCATGACTGGCCCGAAGCCAAAGGCCAGGTCAACCGCTTCAGAACTGAAGAAGACCAGGACTGCTGAGGCTGAAGCAAGGAAGAGAAAACATCCTGAAGCCTCTGCTACTGCCCCCGCCAAGAAGAAAAGAAAGACCAAGAAGGAACGGGCTGCTCCCACAGAGCCCTTGATTGTTGAACCCATTTCCATGGTTCACCCCGACGCCGATCCACAAGAACGTCAACTGACTGTCCATGAGTCTGCTTTCATAGAGGCTCATGAAGCTGAAGACTTTCCAGCAGCTGATCCCATCGCTGCTGAAGACATTGGTCATCATGACCATGTTGAAGATGATGCAGCCCTTCCTCAGCTAGAACACCAACAGGTATCATCGCCTGTGCTAACGCACAGCGAACTCATCAGCATTGGTCGTCCACTGACGCCAATTGCACAGGATGCTTCATGGGCGGATCGCCCACAAGAGAATGAAGACCTTGAGGCCCAGCCAACAGCAACTCCACAGGCGTCACCCGCAGTGCGCAGGCTTCGCAAAGGTCCAAGGCCTCAAGTCTCTGCTGAAGACAATCTGGCTGCATCAGCCGCGGAAGAAGAAGTCCTACAAGTTGCCACTCCCCTGTCCCACCAAGAAGCAGTTCTCGAGGAGAACGTGATCGCGACCGATCCTCCTGCTCGTCAAGTGGAGGTTGAACATCTTGAGGCTGCCACCACCAACACCACTGAAGCCACTGACGCTGTCATGGTTGAAGCTAATGTGGAGCCCTCACCAACAAAAGCACCAGAAGTCAGCGAAGCCACTGATCCCGCCACTTCTGTTCCTGAGTCTGCTACCGGTCCCCAGTTCGACTATCATGTTGAGCACAGGCCTCAGGTACAGAAGCCAATCCCAAGATTTCCAAGGTTCCCAGGTCCTGCATCAGCACCTGGCTCCTTCAATATCAATGGCTTCAGAGCAGACAACACATTCTTCAACAGCTCCAGGAACCCCTACTCCAGGGAAAGAATATCATCTGATCGGTTCTGGAGTTATCCGCAGCGAAGCTATTACTCATGTGTTCTTTACAACCAAGGTCGCATCTTCCCACACAAGCGCCTTGACATTGAAGCAATAGCTGGTCTGCCCTGTCTGGAAGAAGCTCTGGATTGCTTCAAAGAGGTTGGACTGCTGTCGTTCGTCACTAACCAAGAGCATTGGAATGAAGAGTTGCTGCTCCAATTCTATGCCACACTTCACATCCGCGGGTATAGCAGAGATCCGAAGACTTGGGTCTTGGAGTGGATGACAGGAAACATTCATCACGAAGCCAAAGCCTTTGACATCATTGAGCTCACTGGTTTGCCCACTCCTAGCGATCTCTACGAGCATGGCTGTCAGCTTCATAGTGAAGCTATTGAGAGCATCTTTCAGAAGACTGAACCTAATATGAGTCAGATGCTCAGTATGATGAAGCCATTGCCCCAAGATGTTGCTTATCCCACGGAGTTCTTCGTTGAAGACCTTGAGTATCTGCCAAGAACCATTTATCACATCATAAGGCGAACTCTCTGGCCAATCAAAGGACATTCTCCCCATGCCAAGCTGGAAGGTGCAATGAAGACTTCGGTCTTCTACATTCTTCATGGAAAATGCTTCAATACACAGGATTTCTTCATTCGTCAACTTGCTGCATCTGGCTCTGATCTGTTTGGTTTGAAGTTCTACGCCCCTTGGGTGATGCGGCTGATCAAACTTCACTCTGCTATCTCATATCAGCCCTCGGCCCGCAACCATCGGATCTTTTTGCCTGATGTGGATATGTCTATTGAAGCCATCTATCCTGAGCCTGCCAAGGAACCTCTCAGTCTTCAGAATGCAGAGCATCAAAGTTTCACTCAGAACGTTGAAGGCGTGGAAGCCGTAACTCGTGTGTATCCTTTGGCTGGCACTACACGTGCACCGCATCCTGCTCTCACTGAAGCCACTGACAGTACAACTGCTCCACGACCCAAGAAGCGCACTCGTGTTCTCAATGACCGAGAGCTTCTTGTGGCTCTTCATCAGAAACATGATAGGCATCATGACTGGCTGAAGCGTCAGATGCAAAGCCTCTTGGTGGATGTTAATCGCATTCGCAATCTTGCCACCAAGAATGCTTTTGTTGCCCATGAAATCTCTCGCCGCACATGGAAAGGGCTAACGCTGATGTGTTTTGAAGATGATCTTCAAGAGGATGGCTTCACTGAGCGATTCAAGTTTGACTCCACACCTCCTCGAAGGGCAGTGCTGCGACGAACTCCATCCTTTGAAGACTCTGAGTTCTCTTCCTCTGCTGCAACTGTGAATGCCAGAGTGATCGAGGATGAAGATGATGCTACTTCACCGCCACCTCCTTTAGCACGCTTCGACTCTGCTCCAAGCTCTTCAGCACCGCCAAACACCACCAACGACCCTGCTGCTTCACCTACTCCTCATGGGAACGAGTAGATGCTCTATGTCTTCAAACCTTTTTGGTCCTTACTGACAAAAGGGGGAGAAGCATATGAGGTTGATAGTCTTCAAGAGGGTCCATATGGGTGGGTGCTTTATATTTTGCTTCGTGCTTACAACTCTCGTTTTGCTACATTTGGTTCTTTGAGTTGTAACACTTAAACTCGATGGTCGTCTTCTACTTATTTGCCACCTTGTGTTGCGATGAGAAATTCCGCATGTGCGACGATAAATTCCGCACTTAGATCATTCTGCAGACGTCCATTTTCCATTATGCATGTCATTATCTTCATATACTTTCACATGCATAGTGGATTGTCATCATAAGTTGAAGTGGATCTCCACAAGTACAACCTGCCATGTGCATTTGCATTCCAAAAGCAAATTACTTATATGCACATCTTCAGGGGGAGCCCTTGCAACTTATGAAGACAATTCCTTATCCTTTACAATTTCACAGATTATATTCCCCGTTGAAAACTTCAACTAGTTTGTCATCAATCACCAAAAAGGGGGAGATTGTAAGTGCATCTAGTGCCACCCCTAGTTGGTTTTGGAGTATTGACGACAAACCTAGTTGAGGGACTAATTTGTTTGTGAGAATTGCAGGATAACACAGGTAGAAGTCCCTCATTGATTCGGTTTTCCTACCAGAGATGACCCCTAAAAATGTATGAAGACATTGAAGTCAAAGGTGGTATATGAAGATATTCACATTGAAGACTATGACAAGAGAAGACACCACATGAAGCCTATGGAGCTCGAAGACTTAGATCTTTCGTAGTTCTCTTTCTTCTGTGTTGAGTCATAGGAACCACCGTACTGTTAAGTGGGGTCCAAGAGAACCAGTTAGAATGACTGAAGTGATGCTTAAACAAAACCTATGTCTTCGAGTGAAGACTTTGAGAGCGAATCTTTTCCAGAGTCGGGCAAGTCAGCTTTGCTTGAAGCTCAAGTAAAGTTGCCGTGTGAGTTTGAAATCTGACCGTTGGAACATGTGTTAGTTCCTTAGTGACCCAGGGTCATTTCGGACAAATCAGGTCGGGTTGCCAAGTGGCTATAAATAGCCCACCCCTACAACCATAAACGGTTGGCTGCTCAGATTCAGAGTACGGCTTTTGTCGTTTGAGAGCAACCCACCTCGAAGCCTTTGAGAGAGAATTCCTTGCGAGGATAAAGCCCTAACCACCCAGAGCCATAGAGAAGTAGGCATCACTTAAGTCTTCTTGTCTGTGTGATCTGAAGACTTATTACACTTGAGGACTATGCATCCTCCAGCCGGTTAGGTGTCGCGTTCTGAGCATCCAAGAGACATTGTGGATTGCCGATGAACGAAGTCTGTGAAGGTTTGGGAGTCTACCTTGAAGACTTACCAGAGTGATTGGGCGAGGTCTGTGTGACCTTAGCTCAAGGGGAATACGGTGAGGACTGGGTGTCCTGAGCTGCGTGTTCAGGACTGGTTGTCCGGGACTGTGTGTCCTAAGGTTTAAATACCTAGCCGCCCTAACCAGACGTATAGTTGTCACAGCAACTGGAACTGGTCCAACAAATCATTGTCTTCAGCGAGTCACTGGTTTCATCTTCCCTTCCCTTTACTCACTGTTACTCCTTGTGAAGTCATTGTATGTTCTTACTATCTTTTGTCTTCACTGAGTGACTGCATGTTCTATGTGGCTTCACAATATCTTCCTACCTGATCCTTACTCCATTGCTGCTATTAGTCATTGTGCTTTCACTCTATTGAATACTTGACTATGGCTTGCCTAGTGTAGTCTACCTTCCGCTGCAGGGTAATAGGTTTATTTCTATCGTTTGTCTTCATAACTTCCACGTTTTGAAGACTTTCATAAAAATCGCCTATTCACCCCCCCTCTAGTCGATATAACACACTTTCACAAATCACCCGAGCGGTGCCAAAGGCAGAGCGGATAGAGCACTCAAATGAGACAAGGAGGGTCCAGCGAAGCCTTCATGGTCTTCAGCCGAGGGGCCGTGTCAGCCTGCGGCGACCAGTAAGCAAGCAGAGACACCGGGCTGGAAGGCGTAGCATGGTGGATGTCCCTCTTTTTCGGCGCCAGGTGCCCATCATCTTCATCAGAGATCTTGAGACGAGCCCACGGGTCCAGCCCCAGAGCAGGTCGAGCCTTGTTCAGCCACAAGTGATCGCCAACGGTTTCTGGAGGGATCTTGTTAGGATTTCCACGAAGCTCATCAACTTGTCCTTGTCCGATCCGGAGGAGAGAATCACCCAGTTCCTCACCATGTTCCCGATCAACCTCAAGACCCGCGGAATGGAAATCCAGGAGGTGTTACTAAAAATCATAGCATTTCTATATTTGCAGAGGCACCAAAGGACAGCTGAGCTAACAGTATTTAAAACTGAGCACTTTTTGGTAGCAATCCAGAATCTGGCGACAAATTCGAAGGATGAGTCAATCTGACTAGAGAAATATTCCTCAATGTGGGCCCAGAGATGTTTAGCAACTATACATTTAAAAAATAGGTGATAACAAGACTCTTGTTCCAAGCAGTAAACACAATCAAGGGGTTTGATGATGTGTCTCTTCCTAAGGTTATCCCTAGTCATCAATTTGTTTTTGGAGAGAAGCCAGAGAAATACATGAATTTTAGGGGGAACTCTCAATTTCCAGACAGCAGGGATAAACACGGGTTGAACCCCTCTAAAGTTGATAACATGATAGAGGGAGCTGGAGGAATACTTCCCCTTATTGTCCAGCTGCCAAATCAGGGCATTCGGCTCGGCAGTAAAGGTAATGCTTTTGGCAATTTCCTCCAACTGGAACCATTGTTCCATGAGACTATCACTAAAGTTCCTTCTAAAAGAGAGTTTTAGGCATTGACCGTCCCAAACTTCATTGACACTTTTGTTAAGCTCATTGCAGACAAAGTAAATAGGCCAAAATTGGACTGCTAGGGGGATGTGCCAAACCAAGTATCTTCCCAGAACCTGGTTCTGCTCCCATCCCCTATGTTCCATCTGTAGCCAAATTTCACAGCATGCATAATAGATTTTAATCCTTTCCAGAATCTAGAGGTCTTAGGGTTGGAGGAAGTGACAAAAATATTAGGTTTATTTCCTAGGTATTTATGGGAAATAAGAAGCTTCCAGGGTTTCAGGTCCTCCTCATAAAATCTTTTAATCCAAGACCCTAGAAGACAGATGTTAATTTCTTGGAAGTTAGGTATGCCTAGGCCTCCAAAATCTTTTTTCATAGAGACTACGGACCAATTAGCAAGGTGTAGCTTCCTATTTCCCTCAAAATCATTCCACAAGCAATGAGACATCTGAGAATTGAAGAGGTTCACTGCCCATTTAGGAAACTTGAAGAAGGAGAGGAGATACACTGGAATGCTAGCCAAGCAAGCTTTTATGAGGATCAATCTACCTCTATAAGTGAGAAGTTTGCCCCTACACCCACCAATCCTTTTAATGATTTTATCCAGAAGGGGTTGGATATCCTCTCTCCTCAGTTTATCATAGTGGGGAGGGATACCTAGGTACTTAATGGGGAAGTTACCTTTATTACAGACTAGAATAGAGAGGAAGTCAGCTAACTCCTGATCATCCATGTTGATAGGGATGAGTTCACTTTTAGAGTAGTTGATTCTCATGCCTGAGACTTGTTCAAAATAGGTTAGAACAGTTTTCAGATTGCTAGCATGTGTGGAGTCATTGTCTAAGAAAAGGATGGTATCATCTGCATATTGAAGGCAGATGATGCCACCAGGGCAGACCTCAGGACAGAGCCCTGCAATCAGACTATGATCGGCAGCTTTGCTCAGCATTTTAGTAAGAACGACCACTACTAAATTAAACAAAAGTGGGGAGATGGGGTCACCTTGCCTAAGGCCTTTACCAGCCAGGAAAAAATCACTTTCACAGTTATTTAACTTGACCCCAACAGACCCCCCATGAGTAACTTGATGGATCTAACTAGTCCATTTACCCCCAAAACCTCTAAGCTCCAGGAGTTTCATAAGGAAATCAAGGTCAACTTTATCGAAGGCAGTCTAAACTAGAACTACCATCTAGAGAAAAATTCTCACAAACAGAGCCTTCAGATCTGTTTTGGTGAGGGTAAATAAAGAAAGAGCATTCAATGCCATCATTAAGAGAAGTAACATCTACACCAATCTTAGCAGCAATGGCGTTGAAGGAAGGATCATTAAAGTTGGAGAAGGAAGTGTGTTTCATACCCTGGGGTTTTTGCACTTCCAGGTTCTGAACCTCTTTGATCTGTTGAGCCTTTTCAATAATGGTTCTCTTGTCACCAGCTACCCTGGCACTGGTTCTGGTGGCTTGAACAGGACCCCATTTGGGAAGGTGCTTCTCCTTAGGAAGGGCAGGGAAGTCAGAGTTGTATTTTGAGTCCAAATTGTCTGGGATTTCAGTTGTTTCAACAAGTGCCTCTTGATCCTCTTGTAGATCTACAGAACCTTCTAATTCCATCAGATCATCATCTTCCAGGAGCTCCATTTCCCTGAGGAGGTTGAATCCATCAGTTTCATCAAGCACATAATTCAATGTCTTTTCCTGGATGCTGAGTTGAGGAGTGTATGGAGAATCAGGGAGGTGTGTCTTGAGGACTGAAGTGGGTGTAGTTTCTCCAAGCATCTGATTGTGGCCAAAAGACTGTCCTATGATGTCAGGGGCCCCAGAATTGGCGGCAGGGCCTTTATCTGATTCAGATCTAGAGCTCCTATTGGATTCGGCATCTTCAGTAAGATTGGTACCAGTTTCAGCTGCAGAGACATATGTACCAGCAGAGAGGTTGGTGGAGGTGCCAGTTTCAGTGGGGGTTAAGGACTCCACCTCAATGAGTAGCCTGTAGATTTTGTTCCCAACTCCAAAAAGCCTTTCAGCAGGGATTTTGGAGGGATCTTTACATAAGATTTTGACCCTAACATTTTCATAGAATGACTTGAAATTATGCTGCCAATCCACATCCAGTAAGACCCCCAGAGTGGAAGTGATTTGATCCAGCATAGTCCAGTCACACCACTTGGGGGTTCAATTTCCTGATCTTGATCCAAGTTTCCTGGAAGTCCTCTTCAGCCTCAATCCTGCCTTTCCAGACTTCAACATTGACTACAACATTGTCTTTTTTGAGACCAAAACAGGGGTATCTAGCAACTTGAACTACATCTATTTCAGGAGGGAGTTTGACCAAGAATGTCCACTCATCTAGGGCATTGATTGGCCAGGGCCAGTTGGTTTTGTAAATGTCTGCAAACTCAGTGGCAAGTTCCTGCTTGGTCACTTCACCAGATTCTACCAGAACAATCCCCACATTCTTCAGGGAGCCATGATACTGAGCATTTTCATCAGGTGGGTCTATGTGGTAGAACCCTAATCCTGGAGCAGCACTTCCAACATATCTAGCAGAACTATGGATTTTCCTTCTGACAGGGCAATTCTCAACTTTATGGGTAACCATTTTGTAGATAAAACAACTCTTGGGCTTGACACATTTATCTAAATGATGCCCTGGTTCCCCACAGTTGTAGCAGATCACCTCAGAGTATGCCATAAGGCCCGAAGCAGGGGCAGGAGCAGTTTTCTGTATGTCCTATCTCTTCTTTTGCTGATTCTTGCCTTGAGATTTCCCACTGATCTGAGAGTCAGAACCACTAGCAGATTGATCTTGGGCAATTACAGGATCCTGCCCAGATTGTGCCCCCATTTGGGGCAAAGGTGGGCCGTACCACTGCCTAACCGGCGCTCCCCCCCATTGTGATAGGGAAAATTCATCGGAGTTCCTGGTTCCTTCTCATCCTCCAGCCAGATGTTGTCTCTCAAGAAGCAGAAATAACCACCAGACAGCTCAATTGAAGCAGATTGCAAGCCTAATTTCAATCTTCTACAGGTTTGGGGGAGAGGTAAGGTAGGAGATCCACCTGCTCCGGCTCCGGTGGCGTGCTGGTGGGCATGAGTCCAGTCAAGCATTCCCATCTCACAGCATGGCTTGGATCTCCTGAATTCACTTCTCCTTTCGCCCATCGAACGAACGCAATCGACGGCTCCCTGGGGTGGGGCATCCTGTGCTTCTCCGAGAAATCTCCTTCGAAGTAGATCCGCAGGGCTAGATTCAACAGCTCCCAATCCACATGATCCTTGCACATCCGAGCATACCTGCACGAGTGAGAGAACGGATTCGGTCCCTCCTCGGCTTCCTCCCTTGCAGCTTCATCCTCTGCTTCCCTCCATTAGCGCGTGCACTGGGTCCATGAGAGAGCGTCGTCGCGGATCCGCATCGCCCGCTCCCTCCATCTCCTCCCTCGAGTCTCTCGCAGCACCGCCGGCGCGACGGAGTTGAGCGGCTGGAGCATCTGCGGGAAGGCTTTGTAGACATGTGGGAGATGCATCTTGTACATCTTCCTGTCTTCCAGCCATTCCCCCATGGATATGGCCGGCGACTCCATGGGGGGCGCGAGCGGACTTGCTGAGGGGGGCAGGCGCGCCCGGAGTCAGGAGGCTGGGGGTGGCGGTGAGATATATGGCGGCGGCGATGGTGGAGGTAGTGGCGGGGGCGGCGGCGAGGGTGGAGGTGGTGGCGGGGGCGAAGGGGATCGCGAGAGCGGTCATCTATTTGCCAATTATGTGAACTAAACAGTCAACATATAAAATAATTTAAATATATATAATATAGTTAGAAGGGAAACATAAGTTGGACCTGGCGTTCCTATTCTTATATAGAAAAATAGAACAGACCTCTGCGTTTTCTTCAAAAAAATACATAAATTGGGCTACCAAAAATAAAACCTCGGATGGGAGGTCCATAGGCCGGTCGATACATGATGGCCCTAAGAAAATACAAACAGGCCTATGGACCTCCCATCCGAGGTCGTGGGCTGCGCATGTTAAAAATGAAAGCATAGACGGGGCAGCCCAAAACCACGTCCAACACTTGCCAAAACTTTGTCCCTCGTTTTCTCTGTGTTTCGCACACTCGACATTGTGTGGGCATTTTGACTATGCATCATATGAAGATGTGCTATGCATGAATGTTGATCAACATGATGTTAACTGGCTGGTAGTTCCATTTTCGACCATGAATAAAACTTCCAACATGATGTTAACTCTGTTTGAAAAGGCCGTGTTAATATAAATGCTCTGCCTCTGAAAGTTGCAGCTTCTTATCTGAAACTGAACTTGCAGTTTCTTATCTGAAACTGAAACTTGCAGTTTCTTCTCTGAGAATCACATTGTCTGCACTTTTATACTCCTATGAAACTACATTTTTAAGTGCTAAAAATAGATATCTAGAATTCATAAAATACTTCATATGCTCAATACTGCAAATCTGAAATTCAAAAGACATTCATATCTGAAAGTACTCTAAAAATACGCAACACAAAACACAATTCACTACCTACAAATACTGACAACCCTAAGCTCCTCCTGACAATTCACAACCTGCCCGACTATTGGGCTAGGGGGGGGCAGCCCCCTCCTATTCCTCGGCGGCAGACAGCCGCCCCGTGAGACGATGTGAACGTTGAGGGAGACGATGGCGGGGAAGCGTTGTCGGGCCAACTGCTTTTCTCCTCTTCCAGTTGGGTTCGGTCGACGAAGACTCCACTGGCTCGCTCTGGCAGGACACCCTCACAAACGGCACCCTGTAGATGCTCGATCCTCCAATCTTTGGTGGATGCTCCATCTGGGATCGATACTCCCACCACCGCTCCCTCACGATCGGATTCGGTGAATCTGTTTGCTCCATGGCCCAGAGGAGCAGCTCTATGTACTCCGGCGCGACTCCCTCCGGGAGTATCGCCGCCTTTTCGCTCTGTTGCAGATATTTGGCCGTGGATGTCGCCGTCGCCGCTAGTTGGTCCTTGTTGTCAAACCAAGACTGTATCTCCAACATCCTAGCTAGCTTCACAGGGTCGCTGTCTGCGATCCTCACGTATCGGTTGTACTCCTCCATCGATCTACTTCTCCACAGCACCTTCACTCGCAGCGCTGGTTTTGGATTAGAACGGGAGAGGAGCGACACTGGTTTTGGACTGGAACATGAGAGGAGGGGCGGTGGTTTTGAAATGGAAGAGGAGAGGAGCGGTGCTGCATTTAGATTGGAACAGGAGAGGAGCGGCGGTGGTTTAAGAGGAGAAGAGCGGAAGAGCGACGCTGGTCTTGGAAGTATTTTTTTGTTGTTTTGCGTATTTTGGGTCAAAGTTTGACCACGTACTAGATTTGACAAGAAAAATGTGAATGCATGTCACCAAAAATTGTATCGTTTGGTTCATATCTGAATGTACTTCAAATTATATTATTTTTGCAAGGTATAACATATATTTTATGTGCGAAAATCATGGTCAATTTTGACCCAGAATAAAAGGGAGACTAGTTAATGTGGTGTCGCTTTCTTAATTTAAGGGTAAATTGATTTTGATTTTGATCGAGTCACAGCGCGCCGGCCCTCTCGTCCAATCCTAAATCGCTGCCGCACGCTCCTCTCCCTCTTCTCCATTACAAAACCACCTCCTCTCCTCTCCATCATCTCCATTCCAAAACCACCGTCTCGCCTCTCCCTCTTCTGATCTTCTCCATTGCAAAACCACCTCCTCTCCTCTCCATCATCTCCATTCCAAAACCACCGTCTCGCCTCTCCCTCTTCTCTATTGAAAGACCACCATCTCTCCTCCGTTTTCTAGACGCTTTACTCCATGGCGTGGGCACAATCCATGGATACAAAATTAGTATACTGTATACTATTTAAAAGTCGACGGCGGGGCTTTTCCTGCATGGTAGGCGACGGGGCAGTTCCGCCTAGTCGGTTCGACAGAGACGTGAGAAGACGAGGGAGTAGGCTGCTGCAAACGTAGGGCTGTGTGATTTGACAACGAGTTACCGTTGGACAAGTGGGGCCCCGTGATTTGACTTGCCATTATCATTTTAACTGCGGTGCTACGACCGGCGTGAGTCTCCCGATTCTTGACCACCTCCATACAGGTGCCTCTCCCAATGCTCCACCATGTAATAGAGGCTGGCTCTTGCATGAGAGCCCACTTCTCCACTTTTTCCTTGCCTCTCTTTCCTCCACATATGCAAAAATGCCATGTAAATCGCACTATTGTACTTACTTTTACTTGCTCCTACAGGTGCTTAAGCTTGCCACATAGGCATAAAGTCTGATGTGGCAAGTTAATCAAGAAGAGAGAGACTAGTTTGGTGACCCAAGGAAGAAATGGTGCTAAGCGCGTGTACCTAGGTGAAAAGACAATTTTGAGTCTATAGCTAATTAAATGAAGCAAACTTAGCAACACCATTTCATTAGAAGAGGTCACTCCTTGGCAAATGCAATAAATACTAGTACTCCCTATGTCCCATAATATAAGAACGTTTTTGGCACTACACTAGTGTCAAAAACATTCTTATATTATGGGATGGAGGGAGTACGAAGAAAGAGATAGAGAGGAGTAAAAAAATACACTTATAGCCAACCTTATAGCCAACCTTGTTGTAGTATGAGTGACTAAGTGATGACTATGTATGACATGCCAACATCAGATAGCCTAACGCACTGTGTTAAATCTCCAAGGGCGCGACCGCGCGTGCGACGCGATGGTCGTGGTAGGCGCGACCATGATACGGGCTGCTGGCAGCCCTTGGATCTGAGATCAAACGGTCGCATGCTAAGTTGCTGAAAATTCGCAGAAAAACCCTCCAGGATAGGATATTCACCCATAGGTCTAGAATCACGCCATGCAACCATTCGATCTCATATCCAAGGGCTCTCGGAAGCCCGTATCATGGGAGAATGGAAAGCCACTACCCTGCCATTCGCACGCTGGCAGTTCGCTCCTACTCGTCCCCGCACGTCCTTCAATACTACGGCGGTTCGCTCCTAGTCGTCCCGTCCATTCACATTACGGCATCTCCACTAATCCTAACCCTCCTCCCAAATCCATGGAGTCCCAAATCTCCACGATCGCCGGTGAGTACAAGGTTAGAACCATCACCGGCGATGAGTTCGACGTCATCTACACCCGTTCTTCCGCGACGGTGAAAGGATGCCTTTCTCGCTTCAGACGCATGTTCAAAAACTCAGATGATGAGTGGGTTGCTGGGCTAGATGTTGAGTACACCACAGTCCTGGGACCAGAGAAGGATCTAAAGGACGAAGAGAGGAAGAAGCCCGCCGTGATCCAGGTTTGCGTGCATGACTTATGCTTGGTCTACCACATATGCCATGCCGACGTTGAGTGCCGGGATTTTAAGGACTTCCTCAAGAGCAACCTAGTCAAATTCGTTACTGTAGACTTTAAGAATGACAGGGATGTCCTGCATCGGATAGGTCTTGTTGTAGGCAACCCCTTCGACCTCCAGAAGAGTCGGCTGGTGTCCTCTCGTCAGCCTTCAATGCTGACCCTGGCAGGAGCTATGGTTCATCCTTCGTACGGTAAACTGGAGAAACCTCCATACACGTTTCATCATCATGCATGGCAGCGGAATGTACTAGATATAGACCACATCCACTATGCTGCAATGGATGGCTACCTTTGCTTCAATATCTACAAGGGTTGGATGAAGAGCAACAACCAAGTGTGCGGTTCAAGCAAAGAAGTATCGGCCAAGAGGAAGAGGGACAAGGACGAAGTCGAGGACGTGGACGAGGACTCTGAGTAAGGTGGCAGTGTTGTTGCTCATGGTGGTTCTAATGCTGTGTCTACCGGAATAGTTGCAAAGTTTAATCTCAGGTGTAACTTTAACTTTGAAAGATGGTCGTTGGATGAGGCGAATCCGATGGTCCAAAGATGGCAAATTTGAGCACTACTAGCCGTTGGATAACATCTAGATTCCACTAGATTTCGCCACATGTATAATCTAGAAGACTCCATGGTTGAACTTAAGCATAATGCACAAACATCAAAACACAAGCACTTCTTATTTGTTCTAGAATCTTCCATATCAGAATTGCCCAAATGTTTTTCTACATGATTTGCCATTATTTGTTTTTACTTTATGTCTTACGACGCACAATTCCATGAATCTTAAAATAGACTAGCTTTCTTATAAAAACTAGATGATTTTGAATGAAATGAACTATAGGAATGAAACGAACATCTACATCATGCATAGATGACTCAAAGCTTACATGCTATAATGTGGTATTTATTCATAATTTGGTTGCCAAATCTCATGCATGCAATGCACGTGTACCTTACTCTAGTCTAAATGGTGTTTGTGTGTGTGTTGTGCGTGTTGAGATGCAAATTATCTTTTTTTGGGTACACGTTAAGCTTGTTCTTCCAAAATTTCAAGCCGCGCCTTGTTATGCCGAAAATTCAAGCTAGCGTCTCTGTATATCGTGCTGCGAAACTCCCGCCTCTTCAACCCGCGCCTTGTTAGCCCGAAATATTTAAGATATATCTTTGTCTCGTTGTGCTCCGACAACTCCCTCCATCTCAACTCGCGCCTTACTATTCCGAAATTACAACGCGCGCGAAAACTCCCACCTCCTGTGAAATCCTGACACGTGAAATGCCCGTGGTACCCCTGAACCGAAAGAACTGCCTCAAATCGGTGGGGGTACTTTCATAACTTACCCCACATTTCGGACAATCACGTCTCTAAGCCATGGTTCCCCACTGCCATCCCATCCGCCCACCCATTCGTACACCAAGGCCGCGAAAACCCGCGACGAAACCCCACACCCTGCTCCGTCCCCTACCCAGCCGGAGCCTCTTCCCTAACGACGTCGTCTACAGCAACACCTCGACGTCCCTCATCCACCGTACTGGATGAGGATCCGTCGTCGATCTCATCGTCCCGCCGGTTCAGCCACCCCGTCCTCCACCTCCAAGGAGCTGCCCCGACGTTCCCCTCGTCTTTCGTGCCACCTCCATTCCCACACCTCCGTCTTCACCTGCACCACCGGAAGAGCATCATCATCACCATTTCCTCGGGTGAAGCTTCGGCCTAATCGGCGCCACCAAAGAGGTTGTACACTAATCGCCGCATTTTCTTATTGTTCGATCTCACGGTGCTGCCGGCGCTCGGTCCCGAGCCGACACGGCGCGGCTCCATCCACGGCGGCGTCGCCGGCCGCTTCCTCCATGGCGTCACTCCCTCGGCGGTGACATCCACATCAGTAGGAGCTGCTTCTGCTTTAGCTCTCGCTCGCACTGCTACTCTGCTCTTGCTCTCGATCCCCTGCCTGGTCTGCTCTTGCTATTCCTCTTGCTCGCGCTGCTGCTCTCGCTCTTGCTCTTGCTTGCGATGCTGCTCCAATTTAGCTACACTTCAGGCGACTGAATCGACTTTTGGGTCAGTCGATTTTCAGGGGGTGGGGGAGGGGGGCTCGCCGGGGTGAAGGAAGAACCAGTCGCAGTGGGGAGGGGGCTCGCTGGAGAGGTACCCCACTATCTATCTTAGGGTTCAGGATGGGGGCGGTGGTCGCCGGCGGTGGCGGGGCGTTGGCGGGGCGGTGGCGTGGGGATCGCCGGAGAAAAAGCTCGGCACGGGGGGCCTAGAGGGATGGCCGGGGCGGCGGCGGACCGGCGGTTGGGAGTGTTTTCGGGGCAGGCGGGGCGGCGCACCGCCGGCCGCGGGCGGCGGGGGCTGCTGTTTGGCCGGTGGTGGCTGGCGGCTCAGGGGGGTGGAGGTTGAAGATGAACCGCATGCCCTAGATTTCGTATCCAACGGCTGCAAAATTGACTGACCAGAGATGAAAAAGTCAGTTGACCGACATGTAGCCTCACCTTGCTAGTGCATTCAGTTCCGATAGCAAAATTCAGTTTCGATAGTTAAGTTCAGTTTCGACAGTTAAGTTCAGTTTCGACAGTTAAATTCAGTTTCGACAGTTAAGTTCAGAGATGAGCGGCTGATGTATTTTACATCTAGCACTTTGTGGTTATGTATTTTACGTCATGTATTGGAGATGCTATTAGAATTCCACTCAGGTTAACGTTGTTCGTTGTCTCTCTTGTCCTTCTTCAGCCTCGGCGTTGTACAACTCACCGGAGCTGCTCCAACGACGAAACCCTCCATCATAGCGGAGCAGTACCTCGGGCTCCATCTCCAGACGCCTAAGATCTTCTTCCCCTCCTCCGACAGCCAAGTCAGCCGGAGCATCCTCACCGGCCAACCCAATCACGCTGAGATCGACATGGCTTCGCCAAAGAGGTTGTACACTTGTTGCATCTCTTTTTTACTCTACATGTTATATATATTGTCCACTGGGCACTCATAGTAACGGGAAATACGATTATTTTATCCTACTATATGACAAGCAGTGAGGTACCAGGCAACTTAGCTATCCGTGATGGACTCTCTTGAACGCCATCATTATTTATCTCTGCGCGTTTGAGCTGTGCATTTGTTGATGGGCCTGGGAGTTGAGCTGGTATGGTAGTGGCCTAGGTCCAAAGTAATAGAAGTAGCACAAAAACATTTTTTTAGTGTAGTATTTTCCTTGCTCAAGCCTACCTACTAGAATCGCCAGTGCTTGAAAGGAAAAGTGAATGAAAAACATCGGAATTGGAAAGTTTCCTATGGTACTACTTTTCATGAATTTGGTGCAAAGGAATGGAGCAAAGGAAAACTGTAGGATTTGTTCCTTTAGTGTCTCCTTGAAAGAAAAACCATAGGAATTATAATTTCCACTTCTCCTCCTTTTCATATTCCTATTCATCAAGCACAAGACTAAGAGATAGTAGCATAATAGCATTATAACCGTACATTTTCTTGTGGTTTGACTTAATCTCACCATGCTTTTTTGCATCCTGTGATCTTCCAATTGTTGTGAATCAAACACCCAGATTGGCAGAAATCCTGTGTTTTTAAATTCTCTGTTTTGCACGTGCATTCCTATCCTATTCCTGTCTATTTCCTATCCTTGCATTGTTAGAATCCTCAAATTCAAACAAGCCCTTACTCAATTACTTCTGTTACAGATATGTGTCAAAGAAAACCTTGTGTGGTTTGTCCTACTCCTGCGGCGTTGTGTTCCACCCCAGCTCAGCTGCTCCAACGATGGAAGGGTTCACCACAGCAGGGATCCGCTCTTCAGACTGTCTTTTTCCGCCTCAGATCTTCTTCCCCGCCGCCGGCAGCCACGGCAACTGCATTACCATCATCAACTGAGCAGATGACCTTGAGGACTACACGGGTCCGCAAGAGAGGTCGCACTCTTCTGTGTCTGCTTACGTTATGCGTCGCTTAATATGATGACATGCTACATTATCGTCGTGTTCACCTATTAGACTCCGAGTCAGGTCCAAACTAATATTGAAACTTGAGTTTTTAAATGGTTGTGGGGTACATATTGGGGCAGCAATCAGTACTATCTGTCTACTATCTGGTTAATCTCTGGTGTCTACTATGAGTTTCATGTTGGGTGCAAACAAACATTAAAGGAGCCATTATCTGTATTTTTTAACTAAAGCTATTATCTGCCTGCTATCATTGGTTTTGGGTCTATCCACAGTTTGCTACCATCACTCTGGATTTGTGCATGCACTCCTTACATAATCTCACTATGTTTTATTCCTATGCATGCCAGTTATTGTACACAATGGAACTAATCATGTAGAGCAAAAGAGACGAGCCTTGCGTGTCAATAAAATTTCATGCAGACGTCGTTCCATGGTGGGCGCAAAGGCAGCCCCCCTCCACCCATTTCGGATCATAATCAAGAGGAAGATAACTGTTTTGAGGGGGATTCAGAAGGAGAAGACCACTCCTATTTACCCCATGAGGTCTTCGCTCTAACTTGGCATGCTGATGTTGGTAATATCATGCATATGGTGCCTTGCATTGCTTACTGTATACATTAAAGATGTCATCTGCTTAGTTTAGACATGCTTTGTGTCAATGCCATCTGTTTAGTTTCTTTATCGTATATGTGAATCATGCAATGCCATCTTATCTAGCCAGGCATCATATATGTGAATTTTGCAATGCCACCCTGGTTAGCCAGTCATCTTATATGTGAATTATATCATGCCATCATTTTTTTATTACGTGTTAAATTTGTCAACAATTTTAGTACATTCAATTACTCTTCCTGTGCATCAGCCATTCGGCACGGTCATGGAAAAATCTAGAGTGGAATCAAGGTCTTCAGAGCAGACAATGCTATCTAACGAAGCGCATGTCTTGCTGGTTACTGATAGCTCCTCAGAGGAGGATTCAGAGACAGATGACCGGTCATATTTCCCTCCGAGGTGCATGCCCTAACTTGGCAGGGTTATGTTGCTCATATCGTGCGTATGGTATCTTGCATTGCTATGTCGTTTGCTTAGTTTAGACATGCTTTGTGTGAATGCCACCTGTTTAGTGTCTAATTACCATATATGTGAATTATGTAGTGCCATCTTGTTGCAAGACATTATATATGTGAATTATGCAAGGTTATCTTGTTGCAAGGCACTATGTATGTGAATTATGCAATGCCATGCTGTTTAGGCAAGCGTCATATATGTGAATTATATCATGCCGTCCTTTTTTGTATTTCTCATTGCTTTTGTCGACAATGTTTGTATATTCCACTGCTCTTCCTGTGCATCAGCCATTTGAATTGGTGATGGAGAAATCTGGAGTGAAAACAAGGTCTTCAGAGCAGACAATGCTACCTGCTGAAGCAGATATCTTGCTGGTTACAGATAGCTCTTTAGAGGAGGATTCAGAGGCAGATGACCAGCCCTATTATCCCCCTGAGGTGTATGCTCAAACTTGGCAGGGTTATATTACTCATATAATGCATATGTTGTATTGCAATGCTTAGTTTTTACATCATATACACAATATTGAATGTCATCTCCTTAGTTGACACATCATATATGCGATTGCCCACTGCTCACTTCCTTAGTATATAAATCATATATTTGAATTATGTCATTCCATGATGTTTACATAGACGGCATGTATCTGAATTATGGCATGCCAACCCATTTTCTAAAGACATAATGTAGTTATATCATCTCATCATGTTTACACAGTCATCATATTTTAAATTATGTCATTCTATCCATGAATTATATCATGCCATCATGTTTCCGTCGACGGCATGTTTGTGATTTATTGCATGCCAACCACTTTAATAGACACATCGTATAGTTATATCATGTCATCCTGTTTACATAGTCATCATATTTTGAAGTATGTCATTCTATCCTATTTAGTTAGCCATCATACATGTGAAATTGTGTCATGCTATCCTGTTTAATTAGCCGTCATATATGTGAAACTATGTCCTGCTATTCTGTTTGCTTAGACAACATAAATGTGCATTATTTCATGCCCTGTTTTCTTCCCTACTATCCATTGCACCTGTCTATCTTACAATGTTTGTACATTCAATTACTTTTCTTGTTTATCAGCCATTTCAATTGGAGGGAGTGATGGCAGTACTGTGGGAGTAAAAACACGGTCTTCAGAAAAGATTGTGCTACCTGTCGATGCAGATAGAACCACGGTTGTACTTGCCCAAGAACCAGCCCCACCACACATAACCCACACTCATGCAGATTGTACCCCTACCTAGTTGGACAGAGAACCAGCTACACCCCTTCTAACCCCAATCCCAGCAGATAGACACCCAGTTCCCGTTGACACAGCACCGTCTCCACCACAGAGCACCCAAACACGAGCAGTTAGTAAGGCAACTGCAGTGCCCAAATCATGAGGACCACCACTCCGAACCCGAAGTCAACGCTTAAAGCAGAAGAATTGTTCTCAGGTCAGGTTCCGTAGCTATGGTTCATACTACTTTGCTCTTGCATCACTGTATTTACTGATACCAACTAATTTCAAATTTGAAGGATGCAATTGAAACTCCAATGGCGCAACATGTATGTTTTAAACCTATTTCTTCAACGTGTTTGGCTATTTGCTGTTGTAACTTGCTCTATGTTGATTTCAGTTTCAATTGAATAAACAGTTATGTTCTCATGCCATGCACATTACAAGTGTTGTTATTGCTGTGTAGTTTCCCACACTTATATTCTGTCTATGCTGCTTTGTCTTAAATAGATATGATTCGAACTGTATCTATCTTGATTTGGCAACATAAACTAGAATGATATAGACCATACAGTGACCATACTACATAGATATATGTTTGTTTCATGCTGTTATCCTGTCCACCTTACTTCTGAACTGGTTTACCAAAATGAGTTTCATATACTACATTGTAAACCTGAGATGTGTTTGTTTCTCTTTTAGAACGCGGATAAAATATTGGAGAAGAGTACCCTATTATGCAATGGTAAAGGAAGTAATGCAGATAAGGTTCAAGATAGTGAGACATCCCTGTTGGTCTCCAAGAAAGCTGATAAAAACTATATTGAAGACACTGAGACAACCCCAAAGCCCTGTCTTGATGTAGTGTTCGAGTTACTAGCTACCACTACTGGCACCAGCTCTCCGAACTCGTTGCCTGAATCAGTTCGGCTTCTTGAGTCTCAACTTCAAGTTGAAAGACATCGATCAGATGTTATGCGACAGGAAGCCGAAGGACTGAGGAAGTGCCTGCAGAATTCAGATGCATACTTTCTGGTGCAACAGCAAGCGCTGGAGGACTTAAGCGCCAAACAAGAGAAAGTTAATAAGCTTGCTAAGCATCTTGCCAGCGTTATGGGTACCCAGGATATTGTTTCTTGAGCTCTTCTGAAGTGGTTTCAGTTCTGGACTTGTTTTGCTACGGCGTTTATATGCTGCTGTGTTCCCTATATTTGCACTCGTGGCGAACTTTGCTGCCCAGTGGATGTAATATGTGTAATAGCCATGATAGCCTAGTGTAAGTTGCCTGCTTATTTATTTCCTTGTTGTCTTGTTTATTTGTTTCCTTGTAGTCAGTGTCGTTCTTTTTCTGCGGTTTGCTAGTGGCTGCAATAACCTATTTTTAAAAACTAGGCCACAATAACCATGGGCTAATATTTACTGTAGTGACACTGGGCCTCCTACGGGCCGTAGAAATAGTGGGCCTTCTACGGGCTGTAGAAACGATGGGCCTTCTATGGGCCGTATCATCAATGGGCCTTATACGGGCCGTATGATCGATTGGCCAAACATGGGCCAAACAGCCTGCATTCTGGCCGTAAACGGGCTAGAGTTGGAATCGTCCGTTCATGGGTCGACCATAATGGGCCATCGTTAATAGGCCGTATTTGATAACATTATGAAAACGGCACAACGTATTAACGGACCACAAACGGGTCGACTGTAACACATGCTGAATTTGGCCCACAAGCAGAAAATGACAGTAACGGGCCGTAAGTAAAAGAATGCTGGAAAATAGCCCAAGAATAAATGGGCTCTAAGAAGGCCGAAAGATAACATGGGCTGGAAACGGCCCAACGGAATAATGGGCCGTTAATGGGTATAAAGTGATACACTATTCTTTACGGGCCAGTTTCACCATGGGCCGTTAATGGGTGTAAAGTGATACATTGTTCATTACGGGCCAGTTTCACCACGGGTCGTTAATAGGCCAAGAGTTACATAGGGCCTCATATGGGCCAAAAGACGTCATGGGCCATACATGGGCCAGAAGTGAAAACAGGCTGGAATCATATTGGATGGCCCAGATGACGCTACTGGGCCTAATTCAAATAGGGCGTAACGGGCCTTGGGTTAGCGGGCTGTAAATGGGCTATATGCGAACAGGTCGTTAACAAGCTTTCCATGGGCCGGACCGCCACCTTTTGACCAAGTCAAACATGCCGACCTTTTCACAGGAATGGGCCTCTGTTGGGCCGTGCCACGTGTCGACGTATCATAGGCGCCTTCTGTCCAATGAGTGGATGACATCTGTCCCAGCGATGAGCCGACACGTGTTTCCTCCAGCCAATGATGATTTTACACGTGGAAAATCCCCATTGGTCGGGGCTGTTAATGGGTTATCGGATCCAAAACCCGACCCGATAGCTTAACGGTGTTCCGTTACGATGGATGCCACGTGTCGGTCACCCTTGACAGAAGCACTTCTGTGACGTGCGATTTATCGTCATGGAAGTGGACACTTCCGTGATGATAATTTCGATAATGTCATGGAACACTTCTACGACAGCACAGGTATGACTATCTTGATTATGTCATAAATTTGTCATGGATGTACATGCATGACAGAAAACGTGACCTACTGTGACAAACACGTATCATCACGGAAGCGTATTTTTTTGTAGTGTCACACATCATCAGAGAGGCTATGTTGTTGATGTAGAAGCCCTCCGTGATCCCTTCTGGCGGAGTGCCGAAAAAGGCCCCGAGATGGGATTTCACAGATACAAAAGGTGGAAGCACCGCGATGGCTCGTGTCGCATGGCGGACATCGACGGTGGCGGGGCGTGCCTGGGATGTGATGACTAGATCTGGCCGCCAAGCGACGCGACCTATGACGACGCGGGTTGGAGGCTATTGTCTGGCTGGCTGGCGGCTGCAGTGGTTCCCGCTCGCGGGCGGTCTTCTCTGTGGCCATAGTGGGTAAGGACGATAGTGCAGGCTGGTGCAGCTTCGGCGCTGTAGCGGCCAAGGTCTGGTTGGTGGCGTGGGGTGGCGGCATCCCTTCTCCTAGGTTGGAACCAGTGGCGTGCGGGGCTGGTCGGCTGCATGCACGATGGTGGCTCCCCTAACCTAGGGTTTGTGCTCAGGCGGGTCGGATTTGGGCTCGAGGCGATGGGGTGTTCTCCTGGTAGGCGAGGTTTGGGCTCGGCCCGGGATGAACCCGTGAGCGTTGTCCTCATGGGTGTGGTGTGCTATGGTGGTGGTCCCGACACTTCTTCCTCGTCATGCCGCACGACACCGGTGATCTCGGATTTGGCGTCTTGCAAGCTCGGCTTGGCAGCGGCCATCGGTGGTCCAAGGGTCGTGTCTTGTTGGAAATATGTCCCAGAGGCAATAATATTGTATATATTTTTCATGTTCATTATTATGAGTTTATATTCTATGCTATAACTGCTACGATCCTGAAATATGCGTTTCAGTGGAAAACTCATATGCATGTGTGGAATGATAAACGGCAAAGTAAGATTCCTAGTCTCGCCTCTAAGATTAGCTCAAGTGTTGTTTGTGATCATGTTTTCCGGATATCAGGATATTGATAAGTGTAATGATAGTCCTAAAACAACTTTGAGAGTATGATGTTAGTAGAATGATCATATTGAATCGACCGAAACTTGTTTGTTATACTTTGAGATTATATCATCAGAAGTCAATCGTTATAACACGGAGTGTTAATGCGTGTTTGAGTTCCTTAGACCATGAGAGTATCGTAGCCACTTCTTACCATAGGATGGACTTTGGGGTTGCTCAAACGTCATCTATAACATGGTGATCATACCGACAACTTACAGGTTCATCGGAAAGTTTGACAAGGGACTAGATAGCTCCAGAGTGGAATTTGCTCCTCCAGCGGTGGAGAGATATTCTTAGGGCCCTCTCGAGGTGATGACATCCATCATTGTCTGGCCAGACACAGGTGACTATCTCATGGGGAAGACGGAACATGTCAATGAGAAATAAGAACAAAACGGGTAACAAGGAGACCGGTAGTGTGAGCATGTGTATGACTGAAAAGGATATCGATACATCTCACCTCGAGTTTTGTAAAGTGTCGCAAAGCAAAGGGAATAGCACATGATAACCAAAGTCAACTCGAATGACATTCATGTAATCATAGGGATCGAGATGGATGTCCACGATTCCGCTATCGGTCATTGAACAAAGAGTTTTCTTCATGTCTATGTTTACTGAACCTACATGCACTAGTAGAAAACAGGGCTTTGGTCACAACTCAATGTACACATTAGTCCCGGTTGCATTAAGAACCGGGACTAATGTGAGCATTAGTCCCGGTTCAAGCGGCTAGGGCGTCGGGAAGGCATTAGTCCCGGTTCAAATGGGACCTTTAGTCCCGGTTTGAGACACGAAACGGGACTGATGGGCATCACACCCTTTAGTCCCAGTTCGTATCCCAAACCGAGACCAAAGATGAGACATTTAGTCCCGATTTGAGACACGAACCGGGACTACCTTTAGTCCCAGTTCGTGTCTCAAACTGGGACTAAAGGGGTTCGTGTCTCAAACTCTACCCCCCCCCCCCCCGTGTATCACCATTTTAGTTTTGAAAAATACAAAAGAAAATGATAAAAACTTCAAAAATTAAAATCCTTTGAGATGTAGTGATATTACTACATCTACTAGTTAGGAAAATTAAAAAACTTAAATTTGGACATGTTTTGCAAAAAAGTGTCCTTTTCCACCAGTATTTTTATTTATTCCACAAAAATTCTCTGTAAATTTTCAGGTCAATCCAAAAACTTTGATTTCTGCACAAATATAACACTATGGCAATTCTGCTGAAAACAACGTAAGTCCGGGTTAGTTTCATTCAAATCATGCAAATTAGAGTCCAAAAATAAGGGCCAAAGAGTTTGGAAAAGTAAATATGATGGAGACGTATCCGGACGAAGCCAATGTTCTTGCTTTCAATGAGATATTGGAATAAACCCAAAATCTCAGGATCTCGGATGGGCCGACCTCGGCCCATCATCAGGTCGGATTTAGGTCCGGAGGTACGGAATTTTCTGCCCCACCCATCACCCATTTAGTCGCCACGTTTGAGGATTTTACCGACATGCTGGACTACACCTTTGAGGAGACCATTGACATGGAAGAGGACATCGTGGATATGTCATATACAACATCACCTCTAACATCTAGTTATACGGGGAATTGGGATGCCACTTCTACCCACAACGTTTACATGGTAGACACTCCCAAGGATGATTAAAAAGAGGAGGAAAAAGGGAGGAGCCACCCAAAATCTGACACCGAAGGCGCTAAAATAAAGGAGCATGAAACAACGACACTACAGATGGCGCTGATGACGAGGACGCAGGCTAATGCCGACAATGGTCCCGTTGATGGCGCCACTCCCAACGGGGACTATGAGTACCCTGAGGACGACGGCTACAACCCAGATTCCGAGGAAGATTTAAGCCTCGGACCTGATGTATTCGATATACCCGAGGAACCGGTAGATGATCCTTGGTTATAGGCTTTCCGTCGGCGGCTACTCAGCACCGCCAGAAGCATGAAGCTAAAGTCCCAAAATCTCCAAGACGACCAACACAAGCTGACTGATAAGTGGACCGAGGTCCTCAATGCCAAGCAAGAGTTGAAAGGTAGGTTTGCAGGAAATAAATAGTATTATCCACGAAAGAGCCTGCTTCCTGAATTCGACAAGGAGGTCCTTGGCACCTCTCTGTCAGAACATCACTGGGCCTAAGACCGACCCCCCCGGGGCTGAGATAAAGCAGTTGGAGGATATCCACATCCCCCCGAGGTGCCAAATTCGACATAACGAGAGCCAAAGAATATTTATGAGCCTTAGCAGTTGAGTTATCAATTCAACCACACCTGGAAAATAATACCTGTGCATCAAAGTGTTTAGTAGCACAGTATTATGATAGTTTGATTGTAGCCATAACAGCAGCAATAGTAATGATAACAGTAATAATAGCAGTTTTGTACCAATTGTAACAACAGCAGCAACACACTACTAGGGAAAACCTTATACACAGAAATTTAGCAGTAGCGCGTGGAAAAAACGGGCGCTAGTGCTAAGTAGCAGTAGCGCGCGTGCTAAAATCGTGCTACAGATACGATAGTAGCAGTAGCGCGTGCACATGAAAAAGCACTACGGCCAATATTCCCATTGCCAAAACGATAGGCTACGCATAGCAATAGCGGTCTTGAGAGAAGCGCGCTACCGCTAGGACATAAGTAGCAGCGCGTTTCACGCGGAGAGCGCTACTGCTAATGGAAATAAAATGAAATGAAAAACAAATGGAAAAGTAAATGAAAAAGAAAGAAATAGAAAAAGGAGAAAGGAAAAAATAAAATGTAGAGCAAAATAAATGAAAAAGCGAAAAAAGGAGAAAGGCGTAGCAGTAGCGTTTGTTCATAAGAGGCGCTATAGCTAACGTAGCAGCAGCGCATTTCCTAGACCCCCGTTGTAGAAACAGAAAAGGAAATAAGAAATATGAAGGGAATTACATAGCTATAGCAATAGCGCGTTTTGTGAAAATCGCTATAGCTAACGTAGCTATAGCGCGTTTCGCGAAAAGCGCTACCGCTAAGTTTGACTTAACCAAAAAACCGTTTCGCCCCGGCCACCACTTCTCCCCCAAATCCCTCGGCCCACCCCACCGTCGTCTGCCCGATTCACCGTCGCCCCACTTCGCCGCCGTCTCCTGCCGACGTCGACGCCCCCAGAGCCACCAGAGTCGTGCGTCGTCGACGCCACCGGAGCCGCGCGGCCACATCAACGCCACCGGAGCCACAGTCGATGCCACCGGATCCTCCCTCGCCACAATTGCCTCCCTCGCCATCACCGGAGACACCCCTGCCTCCCTCGCCACCACCGGAGCCATCCTCTGTAAGCCTCCACCCCTCCTCTCTCTCTAAATTAGTTAGGTTAATTTAGTTAGGAAAATAATTTAGTTATGTTAATTTAGTTAGGAAAAGAATTTAGATAGGGCTTTGACAGAGACGCCCTGCCTCCCTCGCCGTAGGAAAAAATTGTATATGCTTAACTAGGGCAGTATGGTTAGGGTTGTAGTGTTTAATTACAAATGTTAGGAAAGTAAGGTTTAACTATATGTTAACTAGGGTGGTAGGATTTAGTTTAGAGAAAAAAATCAATATAAAATATAAATTTCTATTAGTGTTGCCAGTCTAGTAGGTTCTTAATTTTTAGTGAATTTTTATTAGGACAAAAATTTAGGACATAATTTGAGTTCTAGGTTCATAATTTGAGTTCTAGGGTTCATCCATCTATATTTGGTTTTTGAATTAACTTTCAGAGAGCATGAGATTTGTGTAGATTTTCTTGAAGTGTCAAAAACTAGGAGATGCAAATTTGAAGTGGTCATGATATATGAAAAATCCTCAGTAGTGTTTGCTCATTGATCATAATCGACATTGAAGTGGTTCGATTGTGCCTGAGGGAGTCCTGGATTAGGGGGTGTCCGGATGGCCGGACTATACCTTCAGCCGGACTCCTGGACTATGAAGATACAAGATTGAAGACTTCGTCCCATGTCCGGAAGGGACTTTCCTTGGCGTGGAAGGCAAGCTTGGCGATACGGATATATAGATCTCCTACCATTGTAACCGACTTTGTGTAACCCTAACCCTCTCCAGTGTCTATATAAACCGGAGGGTTTTAGTCCGTAGGACAACATACAGAACAACAATCATACCATAGGCTAGCTTCTAGGGTTTAGCCTCTCCGATCTCGTGGTAGATCTACTCTTGTACTACCCATATCATCAATATTAATCAAGCAGGACGTAGGGTTTTACCTCCATCAAGAGGGCCCGAACCTGGGTAAAACTTCGTGTCCCTTGCCTCATGTTACCATCCGGCCTAGACGCACAGTTCGGGACCCCCTACCCGAGATCTGCCGGTTTTGACACCGACATTGGTGCTTTCAATGAGAGTTCCTCTGTGTCGTCGCTGTTAGGCTTGATGGCTCCTACGATCATCAATAGCGATGCAGTCCAGGGTGAGACCTTCCTCCCCGGACAGATCTTCGTTTTCGGCGACTTCACACTGCGGGCCAATTCACTTGGCCATCTGGAGCAGATCGAAAGCTATGCCCCTGGCCGTCAGGTCAGATTTGGAAGTTTAAACTACACGGCTGACATCCGCGGGGACTTGATCCTCGACGGATTCGAGCCACTGCCAAGCGCGCCGCACTGTCACGACGAGCATGATCTAGCTCTACCGCCGAACAGTGCCCTGGAGGCCGCACCCGCATCGGCTTCGACCCTTAATTCGGAGCCAACTGCGCCGATCGAGGATGGGTGGTTGGACGCCGCCTCAGGGGCTGCGATCCCAACGGCGATCGAGCCAAACACCAGCCCCAGACTCCGCGAGACTCGTGACTCCAAGGAGCCGGACTCCTCCCTGGACTCTGAACCCTCCGCGCCCCTGCCGATCGAATCCGGTTGGGCGCCGATCATGGAGTTAACGCCGCGGACGTCTTTCAGCACTCGCCTCTCGGTGATATTCTGAAGACACTAATGTCTCTCTCTTTATCAGGAGAGCCTTGGCCGGACTACGGTCAGCATGGTTGGGATACGGACGAGGAAGAAATTCAAAGCCCACCCACCACCCACTTTGTAGCCACTGTCGACGATTTAACCGACATGCTCGACTTCGACTCTGAAAACATCGACGGTATGGACGACGATGCGGGAGGTGAAGAAGAACCACCGCCCAGCTCACCATATGACGTATACATGGTGGACGCACCAAAAGATGACGACGAGGAGCGGAAGGACGCACCGAAGGCTTGTTCCCTCGAGAAGTAGTCAAAGCGGCGACGCAAGCGCCGCCCCAAATCCCGCCTCGACAGAAATAACGATCACACAGACCCAGCGCTGGAGCAGGGCGAACCGCCGCCGGACAACGGCAATCCGGATAATCAAACCGAACAAACAAATTCTATCAAGGATAATAGTCCGGACGACATAACGCCGGACAGGCACCCGGAGCAGCAGAATGCCCGTAAAAGGCTTGTTGCCACTGCGAGAAGTCTTAAAAAGCAGAAGCAAAGGCTCAAGGCTGCACAAGACACACTCCAAATCAGATGGAGTAAAATACTCAACACAGCAGCGAGGTACGGCGACAATCGCCCCTCCAAGAGCTACCCAAAGCGGAAGCTGCTACCTGAATTCGATGAGGAGGCCTCAGATCCCCCACAACCAAATATCAAAGCAGCCACCTGGCCGGATAGACGACCCCTCTACCAACACAGAGCGGCATACAACGCCACTCACAATACAACACGCGACCCATGCGAGGGCTCGCACCGAAAGGACAGCGCAACAAGATCCATCTATGGACCACGCAAGCGCGCCCCAGCATACAATGCAACACAACAAACATCCGAACAACGCGGTACACCCAGCTACAGGGGTGCCGCACACCCCCTATGTTTCACCGATGAGGTGCTGGACCATGAATTTCCAGAGGGATTCAAACCCGTAAACATAGAGGCATACGACGGAACAACAGACCCTGGGGTCTGGATTGAGGACTACATCCTTCATATCCATATGGCTCGAGGAGATGATCTCCATGCCATCAAGTACTTACCCCTCAAGCTCAAAGGGCCAACTCGTCACTGGCTTAAAGGCCTCCCCGAAAGCTCCATTGGAAGTTGGGAAGAGCTCGAAGACGCCTTTCAGGCAAATTTTCAAGGGACTTATGTCTGACCCCCAGATGCGGACGATTTGAGTCATATAACTCAACTGCCCGGAGAGTCAGCCCGAAAGCTTTGGAACAAGTTTCTTACTAAAAAGAACCAGATTGTCGACTGTCCGGACGCCGAAGCCTTGGCAGCTTTTAAGCATAGCGTCCGTGACGAATGGCTCGCCAGACACCTCGGCCAAAATAAGCCGAGAACGATGGCCGCATTAACAAATCTCATGACCCGCTTTTGCGCAGGTGAGGATAGCTGGCTAGCCAGATGCAGCACCAGCGACCCCAGTACATATGAAGTTAGAGGTGGAAACGGGAAATCACGGCGCAACAGCAATAAAAAACGCCGGAATAAAGAAGACAACACGAAGGGCACGACAGTAAACGCCGGATTCAAAAGCTCTCGGCCAGGTCAGCAAAAGCCGCCCCTTAAAGGCACCAGGGATGAACTGTCCAGCCTCAACAAAATTCTGGACCAAGTATGTCAGATCCATAGTACCCCTGGTAAACCTGCTAATCATACCCACAAAGAATGTTGGGTCTTCAAGCAGTCCGGCAAGCTCAACGCCATACACAAGGGGGAGGACACACCAAGTGAAGACGAGGACGAGCCTCCCAAGCAAGACACTAGGGAACAAAAGAAATTTCCACCAGAAGTCAAAACAGTAAACGTGTTACACGTGATCAAGGGAAAAAACAACGCGGCACTCCTAGGAAAATATACCCAAGTGCCTGTCACCGCGAAGTCCTGCCACTGGTCGTCTCAACCGATCACTTTCGACCATCGCGATTACTCAACAAGTATCCGACACGCAGGATGGGCCGCCCTGATATTAGACCCAATAATTGGCGGACATCACTTCACACGAGTCTTGATGGACGGTGGCAGTAGTCTAAACATAATATATCAGGATACAATCCGCGGGATGGGGTTAGACCCAACAAAAATTCGCCATAGCAATACTACCTTTAAAGGAGTAACGCCAGGCCCAGGGGCTCGTTGTACGGGCTCCCTCCTACTATAAGTTATATTCGGCTCCCCCGGTAACTTCCGTCGCGAGCATTTAACCTTCCATATCGCTCCGTTCCAAAGTGGCTATCAAGCACTGCTCGGACGCGTAGCTTTCGCTCGCTTCAACGCAATACCACACTACGCCTCCCTCACACTCAAGATGCCCGGTCCATGTGGCATCATTTCAGTAAAAGGAAATATCAAGCGATCTCTGCCGCCGAAGAGAGTGCGGCTGCCTTGGCAGCCGCACACTAAAGGCGCCCGGACCAGCAAAAGCATCCAATAGGTCGTCAAGACCTCAGACACAACTAATCGAGTCCGGCGCCGCTATCTATACTGAATAAATGGTCACACCCCTATTTGTCAATACAAGGAGCTCAACGCGCGCAGACAAGTGGCAATTTCTTCTCATCTTGAATTATACATGGTTTCTTTAAAAACTATCTTTTCGCACGACAACTTTTTCACCTAAAATTCCTCTCTTTTACAGACGATCATCGTGCTACACCCGTCCAGGATACGGCACAACGGAGACACAGGCGCAGACGTGCAGCAGGGACCCGCTCCAAGGATTCTTTTTAGATTAAGACCCTGCGTAAACTTTTTTTACTGTCTCTTGTTGATACATATCCACCGTTGAGAAGGATGCTGACGTCTTGGCATGTGGCCACGCCAAAACAATGCACGTACCTGGACACAAGGGGCTTCTTACAAAGGCCATTTTTAGGTCCGGTTTATACCACAAAGACTGAATACCTTAGGGAGTGTTCGGCGTCGCGAGTTTGGCCTTATATGCATCAGCTCCGAATCATTGTCTTTGGTCAAATGTTGGGTTTGCCCGGCTCCTGTGTTTTGGTGCCTTACGTTCCGCTTTACCGGCTAAGGTAGCACCAGGAGAACTACTGCGATTGTGCCCTGGTTCATCCGAACGAGCACCTCGGTAGAGAAAGTCGAAAACTGACTGTCATGATATAGCGTGAGAATTAATTGACTAGATTTAATCGTAGGAAACATGGCTAGCAATGATGAAGGACAGGGTTCTGGTGATTGCGACGACATCTACCGGGTGGCAGATGAATTTTTTAGCCTTGCCGACACGCAAACCGGTGCTGAGACTGAGACCGGCGCTGAGACTCAGACCGACATCGAGACCGGTGCTGAGACTGAGACCGGCGCTGCCTCGGGGAGCGGAGCCGGTGTAGAACCGAAAGCAAAGAGGCAACGGCCTCCTAACAAACTCAGGACTACTAGACTGGTGGTCACGGAGGTGGACGACGGCAATTTTGAGCCAAAGGCGCCCGAGGAAGCGCGTCGATGCTACGACAATCAAATAGGCTGCATCGTACGGACAACCGCCACCATCAACGATGAGAAACTACAGAAGATAGAAAATATGAGGAGCTCCCTCCTAAAGAAGTTTCACCAGATATTCTTGTTCCCGGGCCGGAATGAGAAGGATTATGAAGATCCATATGAGGACCCGATAATGAAGAAGATAAACAAACACGCCATGACCAAGTTTAGCGACGCGTTGGCTGCCTGGAAAAATCGAGTGAAAGCAAAGATCATCAACAAGAAGGAACCCTACTCCGAGATTGTAAAGGATAATCCGACAATCACAGAAGAGCAGTTTAAAATATTCAAGGATGCTTCCAAGGCCGAAGCTGCCAAACAAAAGTCTAAGTATATGAAGGGGCTTCAAGAGAGGAACATTGGGAGCCACCACCTCGGAAGCCGTGGTTACGGCGGAAAGAGGTCCAAATGGGCCAAGGAGGACGCGGAAGCCGCGAGTCTGGGCATCCCAAACCCCTTGGCGGATTTCACCGTCCCGCAGGAGCGTGACGTCCTCAGGGCCCGGCACCGTTGGGACCTAGTGAAGAAGGTTTACGAGACAAAACCGGTCATTACGGAGTTCATGAGACTGTTGGTAATTTTAGTTTCTGTTCAATTCGACTGCACACGTTAGTCATATTTGTAAACGATCCTTGTGCCTTTTGCAGAGAGAGCAGCATCGGATTGCGGCCAAAAGCGACTCGCCGTCTGAGGCATTGGCGAGGCCCAAGTGGGGACACTCCATTCAACCGGGCGTTGAACATATTAAAACGACAACCGATGGATACTCGACCGTCGTATGGACGCGTGCACGGTGTCGGAGACGGCGCCACGTGGAAGAAGTACTACCGTGAGACCACGAAGGAGAGAAAGGAAAGACGGAGGTTAACTGAAGAAAACATCGACAAGAAGGTTGAGATGGCGGTTGAGAAGAAATCATCTCAGACAGTCGCAACAGTGGTAGCTGCCGCAAAACAGGTGGTTGCAGATTTGTCTACTTCCTTGGTGACGGGCGTTTTCACTTGGACAAGGCAAAATCCAGAAAAAATGCAGAGGACTTTCCCCTTGCTGACTTCTTGGGGAGCACCTCGACTAGCGTTGCACCAGCACCTGCTCCCGCACCGGACGTGCTCGGTGGTGCTTCGTCTTTGGCTGAGCTCGACGCCCTCACGGTATCTATCACACTGGCCCCCTTCAATATAAATGTATAATCTCCCGTTTTCGTTGGCTTTCGGATGTCTCACGTCGCGGACTTTTCTTTGCAGGCCGACGAAACCCCGTGCACCATATTGTACACCATCGGCGACCAGAAGGTGGACGTGGGGAAGGCGACGATAATAGAGCCAAAGGAACCATTGTTCCACAGCCGGCCGATCCCCCCGAACGTCTTCAAGGTTTCCGTGGCCAGTGTCAAACCGGGCCACGAGAATTTGCCTCCTCCAATACTAGTGGGGGATGTCGACGAGACACCGCGGCGGCTTGGTGATTGTTGCAATGGGTGGGTCCTATTGTGGCCAAAGAGTCTTCTTTGTATGGAGGCGGCCGGGAGCACACCCACGAGCACGCAGCCTCAGCAAGGTATGAACATCAACACCCCACCTACCCAATTAGCGTCGGGTGTCGGGTTGGGTGATAGCGGACGGGGTAAGGAGGAGGCTCCATTAGTTGTTGATGACGTCGCCATGGATGAGGATGAGGACGAGATGGCGCTGAACAGTATGTCTATACTGGCGCCTCCTCGGGGTTTGAGCGTCATGAGTCGGTGTCTGAATTGCCGTCTCAATGTTTTATGGACAACCTTCCGGTAGTAAAGAAGTCTAGGAAGAGAGCGAGGAAAGGCAAAAAAGTTGATTCTATGATCCAGCCGCCTCAGCAGCCTCGGCTTCAGGACCGTATAGATATCCCCGATGCGGATAAATGGCATATCCCCGGTCAACCAATCCTACCTGCAACAGCGCTACGGGTCAGATTCGGCGATCTAAGGAGACTTCATGACGATGTGCTGCGGGTAGAGAAAGGCCTCATCGCCTCGAAAGATCCAGGATACCCACTCTACGTGGTTAACATTCCGCGGCAAATGTCGTACGTCGACAGCTTCCCCGTGGATAAGTTTTTCCTCCGATTCGATTACATATTCGACATGTTTCACGTGAAGAAGCTAGATTTTACGTTTGTCCGCCTTTATGCCTTGCACATGAACTATATCTTCAGGGTTGAGCAGATATCTCATATCTGTGTCGCTGACCCGTACTACATGCACGAGGGCTTCTTGGGAGTCTGCGCAAAGCACCGTGAATACGCGAGGGATTACATTGTCAATTTCATGCTCGCCAATAAGGACAAGGAGGCGATTCTCGTGCCTTATCATCCCATGTAAGTCATCTGCGCTGCTATCCTTCCTTCAATTTCAATCATTCATTTGCATGGTGGAGGCTAATTAATTTGAGGTGTACTTATTTTGCGCAGCGGCGAGCGCGCCGTCCTCATCATCCTCTACCCCCGATTCTCCCACGCTCTTCACTTGGACTCGTCGAAGAACATTCACAAAAAAGATTACACCCACATCAAGGACGTTCTTGACAGTGCTATGTTTTACTACCAATCAAGGGGTGGAGAGGTCAGGGACAAGAAGAGAAGGGGCGGCAGGGTCGCCTTCGGCCATAAGACCGACTTCTGCTGCATCCAGCAACCGAACGATTCTCTTAATGATGGATTCTATGTCCTGCACCACATGCTGGAGTACAGATGGGATCACCAGAACCTTCGCATGTCACCTAGATCCGGCGATGCCCATATTCTGCAATGGGCAAAGGACATAGGAGATATCGAGGATCATCGACTTCGAGCTGAGTTCTATAACATCCAGCGCGAACTTGCCCAAATCATCATGAAGGAGGTCGTCGGAAAAATGGGGATGTTCTACGAAGAAGGACAAATGTCGCGAGAAGACGTCCGAACATGGATAGCCTCTCAGCGTCTCGACATGAAGCCTTTCACTAAGCTCGAGGACTATCTCCCTGACTTGGATGGATGGAACGACATGTTGGAGTGATTGTCGATATATGACAATGTGTCCGTTTAGTCCATACTTTTTGTATGAAAAAACTTTGAGTTATGCACGGTGAAACTTTATTTGTGATGTAATTAAACCGTCCTCCTCCTCGACTAGCAAAAATCACTATAGTTAGGGCATTTTGGGGTACGATGAACTTTGTTATTTATGCTTATGATATGTTGTTTCTATTTTTGCCAAGTCTGTCTCTTTCTGTTGCTCAACTATATATGTTGCATATCATCGACTCATGTGACGATGCCGCTGCATAGATCATAGATGGCGAAGAAGTGCTACGCCAGCAGTATATATACGACAAGTGGCCGGAGTGTCAGGCCCAGGTGTACCGGTTTCCGGTTTCCGAGCGACAGGCAGTAGTTAGTTTAGGTTCACGCTAATGCGAGAGAGGGATACGAACTCATGTACTCAAAGTGATAGCTCTTCTCGCGTATATCATTGTTTAGATGGATGACAATGTATTTGCAAGTAATCGAGACTTGTATCGCTATTTTCGAGATGATGACGAGAGACCACTTTGTGTTGGATGATGATTATGATGATGACATGATTTGATGAGACTAATTGTATGTATATGCTATGATTACATTTGTATGTGTATGATATGCTAAAGATTATTGTATAAAGCCTATTCAAATACAAAACAAATATGCAGGGAAAAAAACTAATAAAACTAGTAGTAGCGAGGGGGGAAAATTTAGCAGTAGCGCCGCCTTACCAGTAGCGCTTCCCAGTAAACAGCGCTGCAGATAATATCAGCAGCGCCCTTTTCTAAAGAGCGCTACATCTATTCATGTATAGCAGTAGCGTGGGACAACAGGCGCTACTGCTATACGTTAGCTGTAGCGTCTTATTAGTACCGCCGGTACCCACGCTACTGAGAGGCCCAAAACCCGCGCTGCTGCTAGGCTTTTCCCTAGCAGTGACAATAGTAACTTAACAAAGATCATATGAGCAAAGCGTAGGCATTGAATCAACGATGGATATTTGTGTTGGATGAAATTCATGATACAACAGTCACAACCTAGAGCGATACACGATATGTCTAATTCATCAATTCAATATAGGCATATATTTCGTATTTAGTCATACATGCTTATAATAAAAACTTGCATGCCATCTTTTATCCCACCCTCCCGTGGTAGCGGGGTTCATAAGGAAACTAAACTATTGCACATTTGCACGTATGTGTCCGAACCCATGTATCTCTGTACGGGGCTGATGGGCTGGGGTCAATTTTTTTCACCAGGGCTTTTTATGTTTACTAGGCCATTGATACAAGGGATTGGGCCTAGGTCATCGGGGACAATTGAGCTGGCCCAATACTGTGGAAAACCCTATTCGCTGCTCGCTGTCACAAATTGTCGGGGATTCGCATAGTGGCATGGATTCGAGTGACGAGACATGGGCCGGCCTACTTCCAGCTTTACACAATGCGTCGAACTGTTCTCGGAACCTTCCTGAACCGTGTTTGTTTTCCTGTGTTGTTTCTTTTTAGGTTTTTCCAGTTTTCATTTAGTTTTTCTTTTTATGCTTCTTTTTCTGTCTCACCTTTTCTTTTATTTTCTTTTCATTTTATACTGTCACATTGTTTTCTTTACAAAAAATGTTGAATAATTTAAAAATGTTTGAATTCTCCAAAATTTGTTCAAAATTTGAAAAAATGTCCAGTTTTGAAATTTTCTTCGGAAATATATTTTTTCGAAATCAAAAAAAGTTAGGACTTCAAAATTTGTTCCATTATTTTAAAAAAATGTTTTAAAATTTTATAAACATTTATAATTAAAAAATCGCTTCACATTTGAGAAAATGTTTGCATTTTTTAATTTTGTTCACAAATTTGGAAAATGTGCAAAGATTTTGTAAAAAAATGTTATCATTTCAAATTTGTTCGGTAATTTCGAAAATTGTTCTTGTTTTCGAAGTTTGTTCATGTTAAAAAAATCATAAATTCGAAATTTGTTTGGAGAATTTTTAAAATGTCCGAATTTTACAAAAATAAATGTTAATAATTTTGGAAAATGTTCACCTTTTCAAACTTTGTTCTTAAAAAAAGAATTGGAATTTTGAAATTTTTTTGAGGTTTTACAAAATATTTTGTGAAAATTTCCATAATATTTTAAAATAATTTAGAAATATATACGGTACAACAAACAAGGTGCTACAGTGAATACGCCGTTATACTCACTTCTTAATTGTTTTGCGATACCATATGTGAGTAGTAGCTGTTGGATGTAGTGGCTAGCATCACTCGTAGACAATCTGGTAGTCACAAGTTCGATTCCTTCCTCGAGCTCTTTCCTTTAGGATTTTTGTCGCGCTGGCCAGCTTCGGTACCTTGGAGTGGGCAGGCCCATTCGCGGCGGCCCTTGTGCGTTGGCGCGCTATTGGACGCAACGAGCGTCCAGTAGGATGTCCCCAATGCTGTAGCTTCACCCCTGGTGAGAAAGGCAAGATTCATAAGGCATCTGCAACCATTATTTTTGGTCGCTCAAGTTTCCCAAAAATATAATCTGGGTTCCTCTAGATTTTTTGGTGGACATTTGGTGCTTCAATTCTCAAAACCGAGTAAACTTCGCCCAAAACCAGATTTTGACCATGTTGACCGGGTTTGACCGCCATGTAATCTGTTCTTGATGAAACATAAATTAAAAAAAATAGAAAAAAAAGATAAATCTAATTCTTTTGGCATACAATATGCTCTAGTGCACAAGGTGCACGCAAATTTTCATGGTCTTTAGGCACTAGAGGAGCACCTGGCAAAAATAATATAAGTATACTCAATGGGAATACTAAATTCAAAAAATAATAGCAAAACACTTGGAAAAAACTAAAAAAATTGTGCCAACCAAGATTCTTGGGTTTCCTAGGTGCTTGCAACGTTTTGTTGTCAAATGAGATCCGAGGAGCTCCAACAAAAATTGGCTATTTTTTGTGGTGATTGTTGAAACCGGCGTTCACCTCGCCGTCTTCACCGTCAGTGCCGGGGGAGTTCCGACGTTTGTTCCTGTGATTGCGCTGGGACTTGTTGTTCCTGTCCTTCACCTTGGGTCGACCGGGGTCCTTTTGGCTCCTCTTCTTAGCGAGCCACTACGTAGCAGAACCGAGTCATCATCTCCATGACTGTAGACATGGTCTTGCGCTTGGAATGACCGATGTCCCTCGTAAGGAACTCGCTGTTGGCATTGTGGTTGAACCCGGTGATGGTCTCAACGTGGTTGCACTCGATGATCTCAGTTTTCTTCTTGAGGAATCGGGTCCAGTAACCACACACCATTTCCTTCTTCCCCTTCCTCATATTCGTCAGGTCACTACTGTCTGTAGGTCGGACATATGTACCTCGGAAATTCCTCAGGAACTTAGCATGAAGGTCTGCCCAGCCCCTGATCGAGTTGGGGGGGGGGGGGAGGGTGTGCAACCAATCCTGAGCTGATCCTTTCAACATGAGGGATAAGTGCTTCACAATAAGGTAATCATTACCATTAGCCACTTGAACCATGAGGATGTAATAGCCAATCCAAATCGCAAGATCCGTGGTGCCGCAAATTTGTGAGTTTTAAGTGTGACGGGAAAGGATGCGTGATGATCTTGTCCGAGAAGCAAGGAAGGCACATAGCAGATTGGCCCCCCTAATTCTCAGAGAGCATCAACGATATGACGTGCATCGTTGATGCCAACATCCTTGACGTACTTCCAAAAAACCGGCATGTGCCTATCCCTAGCCTAGTTGCATAGTTGAGCCGCCTGCTCGACTGACGTCTCGTGGTGGTGCGAGGGACGTGGCGCATTGTGCCTGGCCTTGTAAATCTTCTTACGAGCTTCATCCGAGGGCAGTATACAGGCGCTGCTAATTGGTGAAGTAGCTCGATTTCTCCTGATGTTGGGAGTCCGAACTGCCCGCGTTACGTGACGCCTTGGGAGCGTGCTTCCCTGTATTGGCCCACTGGCTGTCACGGCTAGGAAGTCGATCTCCTAAACCGGGGTGCAGGTCTTTAGCCCACGTGCATTTAGAAACCGCACTGTGGTCCATGACGTCCAAGTCCTCAATTCGGTTCCGGCCATGCTTGCGCGATTCCTTCTTGGCTTCCTTCCGCTTGCTCTCACCCTTAAGATTTTCCTCGTATTGAAGGACTTGGTTCCGGTGGTCTTCGATTGCCTGAATCCGTCCGAGGAGTTGGTTGTTATCTCGAGCTACCTTCGTTGCCGACCTGAGTAACCTCTCCCGGGCTTCATCGTGACATGGGGTGCCAAGCGATTCATCTAGTATGTCCTCGTCGTAGGGACCGAACTCGCTCATCGACCGAGGCTCTCCATCCATAACATGTGGTTCTGTTCGCGGAGGGACTTCGCGGCCGTTGGCGTTGGCATTGCCATTGCCGTTGATGTTGTCATCACCGTTGTTACCACCACCGTTGGTGTCGTTTGGCGTGTCACTTGTGCGAGGGCGCTTTGGCTGATAGTCGGCTATCCATAGAATCACGGACCTCCTCTTCTGTGTCTTCCGCCTCATTAGTGGCTCCTTCAAGATGGGTGGCGGGTGGGTCAAAAAATCGACTTGTTCCAGCATCTGCAATATCCGTTTTGAGATCAAGATCGCGAGATCCGACGTCTACTCCTCTTGGATCTAGCGAGATGCCAAACCCGAGAAGATCAGCTCTCCACGTCAATCTGTGGTATACACCATGTTGTCGAATCTTAAGATCCCTCTTGAAGTGAAGGTCTCGACCTGGCTGAGATGGCCAGCCGAGTCAGCGGAGAAAGTGGTGAAGCTCTGCCCTAGTATGAAGATTGTGTTGTATCTGATCTGAGTGTTCATCCGAACTCCCATCACGTCACAACGTTCACCTAGCAGGACCAGCATGGGTAACCATTGTCGAAGCTAAATCCGACAGATTCCTCACTAGGGCATCCTTAGCCAAGCTACTTGGCAAGATGGTAATAGAGGCAAAAGTTTTTACCCAGGTTCGGCCTTACTTGATGGAGATAATACCCTACATTCCGCTCTTTAATTTTTTTTGCGTTGGGGTGTATACTATGACGAGCCTGCCCCTGGCTTATATAGCATAACGGGGTCCTAGGGTTTACACAACTAGGTTAGCTACGTCTAGAGGAGGTAGAACTCTCCACGACTCCGCCTTCTTGCCTTGTACGCCAAGCCTTCTGGAGTCACCATGTATATCGGCATGGGCCGCCCAAAGTGGCTTAGGACGGAACCGCTAAGGGGTCCAAAGGCCCACCAAGCCAGGTCGGGAACCGCTGTCACAAGAGGCCCCTTAGCCGGGACACCGTCAAAATAAAAAAACAAAAGTGTTTTCTACAACGAAAAAGGAAGTTGAGTAATTGGCACTTAAATTGAAAGATGAATAAAACTCTTGAAAAATCTGTTTTCCGTTAGGTGCCCTATTCACTCGGACGGAGGGAGAATTCAACAAAAATCCATCTCTGCACCTGAGCTCACCTGCACCCGCGCTGGCGAAAAAAATCAAAACAAATACTAGAAAAATTCAAATAATTCCATTTTTTGTGGGGTAGATAATTTGACGCATGAGGTCCACTCCAATTTTCAAGTCATTTGGACATCTGAGGAGCTCTTAGCAAAAAAGACAAATTAGGGGCCTGTAAAAATGTTTACTGTTCATGTACTGTTTTGACCCGATTTGTCTTTTTTTACTGAGAACTGCTCAGAATTCCAAATGACTTGAAATTTGTAGGAGGCCTCACGCATCAAATTTTCTACCGCACAAAAAAAATTGAAATTTTTTGAGGTTGTTTTGAATTTTTTACAAATTATTTTCTAACCGGGTGCAGATGAGCCTGGGCACCGAAACACCCTACTCAGAATTCGGGCCCATCAATGGTTCATTTTGCTGCAAAGCATCATTGAAGATTGGCAACCTACAACTGATCGATCTGGACAGATGAGACTATTCTTTTAATTCCTCCGTCTACTGATCTGTAAAGATGTACAAGCCCTCAAGAGGATTCTCGCGTTTTGTTGAAAAAGCTCTGGAAATCAGGCACCATGGTTAGGCGCAAAGTCTGTTTCTGGCCACCGTCAACACAAGGAGTCCGCCCTATGTTTTCAATTGTTTGTGCTGGGCGTTGGGTGTGCTGCAAAATGCACCGGTTTCTTGTCGGTTTCAGGAATGGAATCGGTGCGGATAAGCTCCTTGATGTGAAGCAAAAGAGAATCGAATCGCGTGAGAACGACTGGAGGAACAAAGCCGTGCCTGGCGTAGCGGCTGCCGGTCATCCAAAACAGTGCGTCGGCCATGGCGCCATGGCTGCTGCCGAGCGAACACAACACAACACACACGGTGCACCGGAGCAAGGTTGTATGTCGCTGAAAGTTCATCATCCATTCTTTTCCCCTCACTTGATCACCTTGGTTTGCTACACACAAGTCACAACCCAAAGACGACACCCCAGCCGGCGATGGATGCCCGCATTCCTCTGTCCATTTTCCGCTACACGCACTGACTTACACGCACATACAGACACAACACATACAGGTTCCTCACAATTCTTATTCTGCTCTACGGAGTCCTTAGGCGAGAGCCCCCTAGTTACGCCTATGCGAAAATTTGGTAAATGCCGAGCTGGGCTGGGACCTTCGGGCCGGCGCGATCGGCCTTCGCCATGCTCAGGCCGACCGGCGCGCGGCGCGGTCAGTGACCGCCGCCGCTGACGGCCCGGAACTGGCGCCTGGAGATCTTGGGCAGCAGGAATATGCCGACGATGCCGCCGATGAGCGCGAAGGCGGACGCCACGCCGAACGCCGGGATGTTGCCCTTGCCGAACAGCTCGTCCCACGGCCCCGCCCCCACCGCGATGATCACCTGGGGTATCACGATGGCGATGTTCAGCACGCCCGTGCACAGCCCTGCACCGTCCAAACAAACCCTCAGTTAGTTACCCGTCAACACCGGAGCAAAATAAATCTCAAGTGGCCAACACTGAATGAAGAATGAAGCTCAGGAGCATCCGCCCGCACACACCTTGGCCACCGCCTCTGTTCGCCGCCAGCTGCGCCGTCACCGCGAAAGGGACACTGTACAGAATCTGCAGCGGTGCAACAGGAACCCCCACTCGTCAGAAATGATAAAAAAAAGGAGGTAGCAAAATCAAGTGGCGGAAGGGAAGCTGATGCTGATGCTTACGGCGAGAGGGATTCCGAGGAAGGCGAAGAGGGCGAGGGAGACGATCTTGATCTCCTTGCTGGCGGTGATGGCGTGCTGGATGTACCCATGCAGGTCCTGAGTGGCCCACCAGCTTATGATGCAAATGGCGGCCATGGAGAGGCAGACGAGGAAGTTGCTTGACACCCACACCACCCGCGGGCCTAGCCTCTTGCACAGCGGCTCGATCAGGAACGAGCTGAACCCCAGGACGACCTGCATGCATGCACGCGCAACTGTCAGTGCTCCAAGTTTCTTCTATCACAGCTCCGCTCCTGGAGCAGACAGAATGATGATGGAGGAAGTAGTGAATCTTGATTACCGAGTTGAGTAGCAGGCCGAACGCCCCGGCCCTGACACCTGCCTGGAACGCGTTGGCCTCGTCGGGGGTTCCCTTGGGGTCACCGTGGTAGATCTCACGACCCATCCAGTCGGTGTCGTACAGGATGAAGGGGAACCAGGACAGCTGCAGGCACAAACATGTACAGGCCGGGTCAGCAACAATACTGAATACAGTGAGAGAAGCCCTGGCATGTGTGAAGCACGTACCCAGGTGAGGCCGGTGACGAGGAGCACTGACGGCATTCCAGGAGGCAAGTTCTTGAAGCCTTTGAAGACGGCGAGCGGCCCGGTGGGCTCGACTTCAACCTGGCCATTGGCCTTTGTTGGGAGGGGCGCAATCGCCTTGTACGGTATCTCCTTGGCGAAGATCACGGTTATCACCAAACAGAAGGCCAGGAACAGCTGAAAACACACATTCACACCGAAAAAAAGGACTAAGTTTCAACAATGGTGCACAGAAATGGTCATACATAGCAGGAGGATTTATCGATCCAAGTTTGCTCATTCTCAAGTTTATTTATGACGTGCTCGCATATTGGATGTAATAACGTTTTATATTATTGGACGGAGGGAAGGAGTAGTAATAAACACTAGGGAGCGACTTACCACTGCCACCAGAAATGCGCCTTTCAGATTTGCGCAGGCTTCACAGCAAGCCCTTGTCCGGAGGAACGGAAACCACCTATGAAATTAGCCAAGCGAAAAATGCAACTTGTCAGTATATTAACTACTAGTATTTACTTATGTGTGGAGCAGAACAGAAGAGAAGGGTTGGCTTACTTGTGCCAGTTATTTGTGGAACCAGATGAGTATCCTAGGATATTTCCCAGTGCCATCCAAGAACAGAAGATTGAATTTGCTGCACTGGGTCCATGCTGGGCTGTTGAACAGAAAGAAAAAGGAGTTCAGACCTCAGATACCATTTGATTGTTCGGCATAACAGGCAGGCGCTAGTTTAACAATTATATTTGCCTGAGCCAACTAGCATAACTGAACTGTCATGAAAAATTACCTGATAAATCAGCCATCAGAGCACGCGCTGGTCCCTGTAAGTTCCATGGCAAAATCAAGTGAGATTAGTCATGGCGTTTTGGTTTGGGCGAAATTCTTGAACATGATCTGAAAGCACTTACTTGCACTGTGTTGTTGGAGAAGTCAAGGAGCCAGAATCCAAGAACATACACAATTGCAGCGTGCCAACGAGGCCCATGATAGAGACTGTAGTTATCACGTCAAAATGTCAGACCAGTTTGCAATGCTCAGTTGCTATGGAAAATGCAAAGCCAAGCCCAGGCAACGAGCACATCACCTGCACTCTTCCTTGCTGTCACCCAGAGCAGCTCCAATGTCAGCCGAGAAGCCGACGACCACGACCTGCGTAAGGCAGAGTAAATGTAACTTTTATTATGGAAAAAATAGAAAAACTTATGAACCCTAAGAAGATAACCAAGGAACGGTGCTACTCACAGCAATGCAGATGAGGATACATCCTGTCAGAATGAACGGTCTGCGTCTTCCCCATCTTGAAGTGCACTTGTCACTGTAGAGCCCAACGCATGGTTGAACCTGCAGGTCAGAGGATGCACACTGATTAAGTACCAAGGCTACTCGAAGAAATAACAGTTATAATTTGTTGATGTAGCTACAGAATCTGATAACTGCTAACTGCAGTTTTTTCTGCACAGAGTGCTTCAGAGATGATTTACAGTTCAGTACGAATTAGGTATAAAAGTATATAGCACCAGTACTATGATGAAATGGAATCTTATGCTAGTTATCACATTTGCAGGGCATATTTCATCACAAGAGCTATGTTGAGGTTGGTACTCACCACTAATCCAGCAATAGGGCCGCAGAGCCACATGAATGAAGTCAGAGCATGCGAAAGTCCCAGAGTCTGCACAAATATTGCAAAGTTCACATAGTCAGTGGACAGTAACAGGTAGTAGCATTTGCAGTATCAGCAACTCTAATTTCCATCAGTTTCTTGGCACAAAAAGCAAACAACAACACCAGCAAGTTGTTAATGAATTTTACAGTACTTCTTTGGTATGAAAACTGAAGCACAAAGACTGACGACCATAGTGACAGTTTTGTTCCCCTGATCCATACACCGCATATAGAAGATTTTGCACAGTTCAGATATGAAAACTGAAGCTCGAACAGCCCCTGTACCCTCAGCTAATCAACCACACATGTCCTTATTTACCCAAGCAACCCCTCTGCTGCAACTGTGCCACAGAGGACACATCTGGACTGGACTGTGAGTTCCTCTCCAGTTTGACCGCTCACATGTGTGCAGGAATAACACTCCATATGGCCAGGCAAGTCCACTTGCCAAGCTGTATATTTATACGTATTGACCATGATGTATGCATGCATGCATGCATCCACCTACCCATCTTGATGGCACTTGGCTCGAGAAGGCTAACGTGACCAGGATGAAATTGTTGTATGTATCCAGAAATATATAGCTCACGGGATACACCTAGCTAGCAACAACAGTGTATGTGTGTGTGTGTGTGTGTGTGTGTGTGTGTGTGTGTGCGCATGGACCATACTGATCAATCAAGTACACTTCGTTCTACGTACGGATACACTCATAGTACTCGTACAAATACACATAGCTTCTACTGGTACTCCTTCTCAGGGCTGAACTGAAACAAAGACCGTACTAATTCCTCGTCTTTGTTTATGGCAACCTTGAGGCGCCGACGAGCGGTCAATTAGGCTCGAGATTTCCCTATCAGGCCATGCAGTTTCCCCCCAGAAATTAAGGCGCACGGCGGACCGACCATTGACCACCGTCCGCGTACTTTAGCGAGGCACCATCATATGTACATATCCCGTTCGATCCCCAGCATGTAAGGAGTGCTATTGAATGACAGCAACGCGTGTGCTTCAGCAGAAGAAGAGCATGTAGCATGATGTTGCCAGGTTAATTACTCTACTCATTAGTGTTTTCTGATATGATATTAATCATTTAGGAGTAATAGCTATTATGTATTAAAGGAGTACAATTCATCAGACAAAGGTGATGGTGTATATCTTGTCCTCAAGTGCACGGCATGGCTTGGGAGTTTGACTTCTATATGTCTGTGGATTGAAGTTGGTGTGCGGAAAGGTTTTAGGCTTTTTGCACACACAGAAAATTGAGGCTTTTTGCCAACATCGACGATAACCATTTGGGTGATGACACTAGATGGCTAGCCTTGACACGAGAAGATGGGTCGAGAAGCTGCACATCCTACATGACCACACCATCATATATACGAGCGAACAACATATCGTCATCGAATAGATATATCTTTTGATCTCGAAGGATACGAAAATAGATAGACTTCTAGCCACGGCCACACGTGTACTTACTAATACGCTGCCAAAAAGCTGTTGGAAAAAGAACAAAACCAGTGCCAAGAAACGAACAAGCTTCACATCTCGGTCAAACCTCACGCTTCTCTGAATAGAAACTGCTGTGTTGAGCTTGAATCTACCGTTTCAAAAAAGAAAAGAAAAATGAAAGCTGCACAAACTTCAGAAATGATAAGCATGGAGAATAAAGGTTCACAGATGGAAATAGGAGCTGGCACAGAAAATTATGAACTCGCCATCTCTTAAAATTTTGCAGGCATGTTTTAGGTTTCTCTTGAGACCTCTGCAGGTTTATTTAGAAAGCAAAACACTAAAACTATGGATCGAATAGCTTTTTCGTCCCCGAGGCGCGCATGCACGGCCGGGACGACGACGCAGCGCATGCGCGCACACTGGCATGGACATGGCCTCACGGCGCGCGCGTGAACTCAGCTGTACCCGGGTTGCATGTACGTGTGGTATACCTGGACGTAGGGGGTGAGCAGGGAGAGCTGGAGCGCCCATCCGTACTGCACGCCGCCGGCGACCATGCCGGCGAGGATGAGCCTGCCGAGGCTGATGTCCACGGCGGGGGCGTCCGCCCCGCCGGCGCCGGCGCCGCCTCCGCCGACCCCCACCGAGAGCTCCACCTCGCCGTTGCCGCCGCCGCGCGCCATCGTCGCAGGGGGGCCGCCCGGACGATCACCGCCCCGTTCGTTCGCCTATCAACTCTACGGCGCGTCGGATCAACGCCGGGGAGGAGGGAGGACGTCGATCGGATCAACGCCGGGGAAGAAGGGGCTGACGGGAGGAGGAAGAGGAGGAGACGAGAGCGGAAAGCGCGAGTGAGAGAGAGAGAGAGGGGTGGTGTGGTGTGAGGGAAGGAGCGTGGAGTGAGGAGGGGTGGTGGTGTGGGAGCGATAGAGGGGGGAGGGGCGGGGCATTTAAAGGCCGTCTGTCTGTGTGTGCCGGTCGGAGTGCGACGCAGGCCGCGCTGGTTAACCAGGATGCGGCCTCCCGTCCGTCCGTCCGTGCTATCCATCACCCTGCCCCGGCCGGCCCTGGCGCACTTGTGTAGTATGGTACTAGGTTCTAAAGTAAAATTGATTGTTGCTATGCTATGTTTTTAATGAGGCCATATCCTGATCTTTATCTATCCCTGTACACTTTTCTTGATAAGATTTATCTATCCGTGAAGATGCACACTTGGTTTATCTATTGTAGTGCACCTTTTCCTGATAAGATTATCTATTTATTACACTTGGTTGGGGTTTTTGGGCATCTATTTGATGTTTCTATTTCCTTTCTACCAAAGTCGGTTTTTTTTACCATCGAATCATGATCCAACGGTAAAGGGCTTAAGTCATTTTTTTCTCGGTTTGTGTCTCCACTCGAATTCCCCGATCCGTACCCAGTGCGCCACGGGTCCGCACGAGACAAATGTGAGAACCATCGTCATTTGAACTCTGCCCATTACACACCCATGTTTCCCGTGGATGAACACTGCCACGCCGTGTTGTTGCCTCATCTGAACAATCGGTCGCCTCGGTTGGCCAATCTCATTGCCCAACCTATCCCCCCATTCCGGAGAGCAGAAGGAATTACAGTTCTTTTCTTCGTCTCTGCAGGTAACACATGTCATAACCCGCTCCCATTGGCGATTCCTCAAGCCAGCGTGTATGGAAGGATACGCTCGACTTATCTCTAATAACACCGGTAAGACCATTTTGTCCAGCACTCCTAACCCTAACTATAAAAAAACTAACTACAGTCAATGTGTTCGTCTCCATGGCTCTTTTCCTCGGGCTTCGGCGATCTCGCTACTGTAGGGTACGATAGATAACGAAAGCATGAAAAATGATATTCTTTTTTTTACTTTTCTTTTGTGGAAAAGGAGATTCGGTGACAAAATTCAACCGATGTTGTGCACATACGCCCACGCCCATCATCGTGCATACACACCCACCCACATCCAAGCATGACCACAAGCGTCAATTGAAGACTATACCCAACCATTTTCACTCAAATAGTACCACAACTCTGTTTATGCTTTCCCTATAAAAACAAATAACCTCTGCTCATGTGCCATCGCTGTGTTGCTATACTCCGCTTACGTCCAAATGGTAAACGGAGGTTTCCAACGTGGTCCATCGCACACGACCGTGACAACACCCAGTTTATGTTTGTCCAATTGCCCCGAGAATTTTCCCACATTTCCTAATGCAAACGCTTAGATTCCACCATACTCGACAAAACTACAAGCCATCAATCTTCACCGCCTATGCGAGTTAGGAGGACAGTGGTATCCTCAGCTCGCATTTATCTTGAATTTATTTCAGGATTTTCGGCGATGCATGTTCAATGGGAGAATACGTTTCCACCGACTATGATGTATCGACAATGATTTCGTAAAATCTCAAGATTATATATCGGCTCATTTTTTCAAGGGATGCGTGTATCGCGTATACATGAGCTCTCCACCGTCCATGGCGCCGTTATGTACGTTACTCCTACTCCACCGTGCTGTCAAAAAAAGAAACGTGCGTTACTCCAACGCGCGTCTCCGGGCCGGTGCGAGGGGGGGCTGCGTCGTCTCGTCGGCGTCCATCGACCGACCGGGGCGGTTGGCGACGAGCGGTCGCGTGATCCCCGCGACCGAGGCGCGTCGCGTCGGCCGTGCTCCCGCGGTGACGCGCGGGGCGCACCGCTACGTGGCGGCGTGGGTGGGTGGGAGACGACCGGGGTACACGAGACACGTCCGTCCGTCCGTCGTCAAAGGCGACCGACGCCGCGCGGATGCGGGGCAGTTGTACTAATCAGAGGGGCCGGTCGCCATTAGTGCCTGCTAATCTTGGGCTTTCCCTTCTCAACCGATTTTTGGCCGGCGAGTGACGTCTCCGGACCGTGGGCGGCGTACCTACGTGCCCGCGCGCCTCGCACCTTCGGTCGGTTGGCAGCAGGCGCACCGCACACATGAACGTATTTCGATGAATGTAGCACATATAATTACTTTTTTTATAGCTGATATAATTACTCTCTTGAACATATTACAGACGCAAGCGCTCATATATATACGCGCATACACTCCCTATGACGCCTTGTAATCGGCGGAAACGTTTTCTTCCGTTGAATGCGTGTCACCGCGAACCAACCTGTGATTGAGATGGTTAGGCGGACAGTGATATCCCCAACCCACCAGGGTTCAAATCCTGGTGCTCGCATTATTTCTGGATTTATTTCAGGATTTCCGGCGATGCGCTTTCAGTGGGAGGAGACGTTCCCGTCAACGACGAGACGCCTACGTTGACTTCGTAAATCTCAAGATGCGTGTGTGCGTTCATAGGGATGAGTGTATGCGCGTGTATATGAGCGCTTGTGTCTGTACTGATGCTCAAAAAAAAGAATGCGTGTCACCGGTAATATCACTGTTCACCTAACCATACAACCACAAGTTAGTTCGCAATATATATTTACTCTTTTCATCGTTGTAATCTCATGATAATAACATGTCTTGGGAACTTTTGTACAAATATTGCGCCTCAACCACAGCACTGCCAATAGGTCGTGCTGTACTGCTGTATGCGCCATGATGTGGTCCGGTACAACGTACGTGTGCGTGTCGTGCGCGCCCTGCACGCATGCAGAGTGACACTTGTGTTGCCAGCCATGTGCGTTGCGCAATGTTCATACATCTCTAAAGTATACACATCCATCATAATTGAGATTTGCTTTTTGTAAGTAGGACGACGCGCGCGATCTTGAGAAATATATGGACATTAGTAGAAAATATATTCATATCTGGACGGGCATATATGGGGCCGGCAACCAGTTCCCACTTTATTCGCTCTAAGCACCGATCATTGACGCCACTGATTAATTCGTCGAGATACACGGATATATTTCCAGGATATGATCGCCCGATCGTCCGTTGCGCCGGGTCAGCTAGCTGCATGCTAAAATCCAATTCGGCGCAGCCCGGCACCGATCAAGACTCACGAGCCAGCGAACAAAAGCCAACATAAATACGTGATGATGCGATGAGATCACGATCGACGGTGCGCATATCGGGCAGGGAGGAGTAGACGGTACGTTTTTGCCTCTCTCTCTTTCTCTTTTGGAGATTCACTTCTCGGGCGGTCGGTCTCAGCGGCCCGGCTTTTGTTCGCTTGCCCGTAGAATTACATCCGGGTTGATATATGCAGTGCCCCATGTGTCGCCCACGCGTCGACCCGTCGTCCAGAACGAAAACGATCGAGATGCACCGGCCGCACCGGCACCGGCGGCATGTCACCGGCCACATGTACGTGGATCGCTTCGCTTGGGTCTTTCGTTGAGAGCCACATCGGTGCTGAAAGATCGCCTATTCTGGTCGATCCCACACAGAGTTGATAAGTTCCAGTTTAATGCTTGAAATGCCCCTCTCGGCTAGAACCGCGTATAGCAGACGCATGATGCGCCGATTCGTAGTACGTGCATATGCCATCGACCACTTGGACGTGGATCGCCGGGCTTGGGCCTCAGGAGCTACTTTTCAATGCCAAAAAAATGAATTCTTGTAGAGAAAAATGGTAGTTTGGACCCTAGTATCTTTAATAGAAATTGCAGTGGGAGGCCTCTCTTTTTCTAACAAATAAATAGAAATGAATTCTTGGTTTGACACAACTTTTTGATGAAATGGTATTCACGGCTAGCATATAGTATCACAGTATGCGGCTTCACTTTTTTTTTGCGGGTAAGTATGCGGCTTCATTTCGTCCACGCCTTTCCCGCGAGAGGCCGGGCGAAACCTAGCGCCACGAGCGCCTAAGACCTCCCATTTGCTCCTCCCCCTTGGGGTCTCCTCTCATGGTGGGCCATCAGGCAGCTCTCACGCGAGGATGCCAGGCTTGACGCGGGGCTTGGCAGCAGGCTGGCGTGCGGTGGTGCGACTGCTAGATGGAGAGGATCTCCACTCGTCCTCTCATCGCGGTGCAGCGGAGATCTCCTTTCCTCCTCTCATGGTGGGTCGTGGTGCGGCTCACTCGCGAGGCGGGGCTTGGTGGCGGGCTAGCGTGAAGTGGTGTGGCGGCTCCGCGTTGGCTGCATGGAAAAGAGGGCAGGTGCGCAGGTCTGCTCTCCATGATGGCTTGGCCGGCTCCATATTTGACTGTTGAGTGTGGGTTGTATGGGTTGTTGGGTGCAAGCGGCGTCGGCCGACGACTTCTGCTTCTGTTGCATGGTGGACAGTGGCTGCGGGCGGTGCTCAGTTGTGGCCCTGATGCCGACGGACAATGGATGTCGGGGCTCCGCCTTTCTCTAGGAGTGTACGAGTCGTGGGGAGACAACGAGATGGTGGCACTCATGTGTGCAAGCTCAAAGGTGGTTGCGGCCGCACTGTCGAGGTTGCCCGGTGATCGGAGATACCGGTTCCTCCCCATTGAGAACTGGTGGGTCCATCTCTAACGGGGTGCTATTTATGGCTTCCTACGGAGGTGCTGCTAGCGGGTGGTTGGCATCATATGAAGGAAATATGCCCTAGAGGAAATAATAAAGTTGTTATTTATATTTTCTTATATCATGATAAATGTTTATTATTCATGCTAGAATTGTATTAACCGGAAACTTAGTACATTTGTGAATACATAGACAAACATAGTGTCCCTAGTATGCCTCTACTTGACTAGCTTGTTAATCAAAGATGATTAAGTTTCCTAACCATAGACATGTGTTGTCATTTTATGAACGGGATCACATCATTACAGAATGATGTGATGGACATGAACCATCCGTTAGCTTGGCATAAATGATCGTTTAGTTTTATTGCTATTGCTTTCATCATGGCTTATACATGTTCCTCTGACTATGAGATTATGCAACTCCCGAATACAGGGGGAACACCTTATGTGCTATCAAACGTCACAACATAACTGGGTGATTATAAAGATGCTTTTCATGTGTCTCCGATGGTGTTTGTTGAGTTGGCATAGATCGAGATTAGGATTTGTCACTCCATGTATTGGAGAGGTATCTCTGGCCTCTCTCGGTAATGCTCATCACTATAAGCCTTGCAAGCAATGTGACTAATGAGTTAGTTGTGGGATGATGCATTACGGAACGAGTAAAGAGACTTGCCGGTAACGAGATTGAACTAGGTATGATAATACCGACGATCGAATCTCGGGCAAGTAACATACCGATGACAAAGGGGAACAACGTATGTTGTTATGCGGTTTGACTGATAAAGATCTTTGTAGAATATGTAGGAGCCAATATGAGCATCCAGGTTCCGCTATTGGTTGTTGATCGGAGATGTGTCTCGGTCATGTCTACATAGTTCTCGAACCCGTAGGGTCCGCACGCTTAACGTTCGATGACGATTTGCATTATGAGTTATGTGATTTGATGTACCGAAGTTTGTCTGGAGTCCCGGATAAGATCACGGACATGACGAGGAGTATTGAAATGGTCGAGAGGTAAAGATTCATATATAGGAAGGCTATATTCTGACACTGAAAGTGTTCCGGGTGATACCGGATCACCGGAAGGGGTTCCGCGCAAACCCCGGCAAAGATATGGGCTTAATGGGCCAAGTAAGGGAACACACCAGCCCACAAGGGGTTGTTGCGCCCCCTATAGGACCAGCCATGTGGGAAGAAAGAAAAAGGAGAGGAGGAAAAGGAAAGTATGAAGTAGGACTCCTACTTCCTTCCCCTCCCCCTCCTTCCTTTCCCCCTTGTCCAAATATGGTAAGGGGAGGGACGAATTGGACTAGGGGCCCAAGTAGGATTACTCCTACTTGGGTGGCCCTAGGCTGCTTCCCTCCCTCTCCCACCTTTATATGCGTGGGGAGAGCACCCCTAGAACACACATCAATTGTTCCTAGCCGTGTGCGGCGCCCCCCCTCCACAGTTAACACCTCGGTCATATCATCGTAGTGCTTAGGCGAAGCCCTGCGCCCGTAACATCATCATCACCGTCACCACGCCGTCGTGCTGACGAATCTCTCCCTCGGCCTCAACTGGATCAAGAGTTCGAGGGACGTCACCGAGCTGAACGTGTGCAGATCGCGGAGGTGTCGTTGATACGTCCATTTTGCATCATGCTTTTATATCGATATTTATTGTATTATGGGTTGTTATTACACATTATGTCACAATACTTATGCCTATTCTCTCTTATTTTACAAGGTTTACATAAAGAGGGAGAATGCCGGTAGCTGGGATTCTGGGCTGGAAAAGGAGCAAATATTAGAGACCTATTCTGCACAGCTTCAAAAGTCCTGAAACTTCACGAAAGCTATTTCCAGAATATATAAAAAATACTGAGCGCAAGAAGTTCCAGAGGGGGGCCACACCCTGGCCACGAGGGTGGGGGGCGCGCCCTACCCCCCTGGGCGCGCCCCCTGCCTCGTGGGCCCCTTGGTGGCCCTCCGATGCCCATCTTCTGCTATATGGAGTCTTTCGTCGAGGAAAAAATCATAAGCAAGCTTTCGAGATGAGACTCTGCCGCCACGAGGCGGAACCTTGGCGGAACCAATCTAGGGCTCTGGCGAGCTGTTCTGCCGGGGAAACTTCCCTCCGGGAGGGGGAAATCATCACCATCATCACCACCAACGATCCTCTCATCGGGAGGGGGTCAATCTCCATCAACATCTTCACCAGCACCATCTTATCTCAAGCCCTAGTTCATCTCTTGTATCCAATCTTTGTATCCTAACCTCAGATTGGTACCTATGGGTTGCTAGTAGTGTTGATTACTCCTTGTAGTTGATGCTAGTTGGTTTACTTGGTGGGAGATTATATGTTCAGATCTATTATGCATATTAATACCCCTCTGATTATGAACATGAATATGCCTTGTGAGTAGTTACGTTTGTTCCTGACGACATGGGAGAAGTCTTGCTATTAGTAGTCATGTGAATTTTGTATTCGTTTGATATTTTGATGAGATGTATGTTGTCATCCCTCTAGTGGTGTCATGTGAAGGTCGACTACATGACACTTCACCATTGTTTGGGCCTAGAGGGAGGCATTGGGAAGTAATAAGTACTCCCTCCGTCCCGAAAAACATGTCGCACGGGGGTTCAAATTTGAACTACCACATTTTTTACAAAAACACCCTCCTGCAACTTTGAATTCTCTCAAAGCAACCCGCACGCAGGCCCAGGTCGCGGGAAGATCCTGCCGCCGGCCGGGCTCCAGGCCGGTGGAGCTCCTGCCGCTGCTGCCGGTGGAGCTCTTGCGGCTGCTGCATCTTATCCTGCAGATTCTCCCTGCTGCTGGCCGCTGCTTCTGCACAAGAGTTGCCCCCACTCCAAAAATGAGCCCGTCTCCTCCCCCTCCGGCAGCGGCGTCCGCACAGGGGCTCGGCGCCGTCGCACCTCCTCAGTCCTTCCCGAGCATACCAGGAGCTTTGCCTCGCCGATACCTACGCCCTCCTTGAGCCACGCTTGCTGGGAAGCCGCTGATCGACGGAATCGATCCCGTCTCCTCCCACTCCGGCCGCCGATTCCGCACACTAGCTCAGCGTCATCGCTCCTCCTCTAGTTTCCCCGAGCGGCTCAACAGCTTCAGGGTGATCATCTGGTCCTCCAGGTCACTTTTCTCCTGTCGATTGGTTGCTGGTTCGCCTGGCCGTGGTGGTCTGCCGCTTGCTGCCATTGGAGCTCGTCAGTAAGCTCCTCCAGTGACCAAAAACCGGCGTCGCTGCCATTGGAGTATCACCCACGCTCGGGTGCGTGTACGCTCGCCCATGCTGCATGCTTGCTGGTGGAGCTCGTGCTCGTGCTGACCTGCTGTTCTTCGCTGCTGATCTTCTCTGAAGAAGGTACAGTACAATCTCTGGTCTTCTGCTGTTCTTCCCCTGTCGATTGATCTGTAGCGACTGTTGTTGTTGTAATCTCTTCGTCATGCTGTTGCTTGCTGTATCAAAAATTAACTCATAAGATATGTGACTTAGATCAGTCATTCAAGATAACACTTTTATGCATGGCACATGAGTACATACCTGATAACTAAGTAACTGACCTGTGTTAAAAAATGTACTTCATTCCAATTTAGCATGGATTAGTAATCTCTACCACTGGAGGAGTACAAAGTTCAACAGCTAACAATAGTAAGGAAAATTTCAGTTTCGACATCAGTATAACATCAAACAAAACTCTTGCAAATTTTCAGTTTCGAAGTGTCAAAGCATACATGCGCTAACATGCACCTGCAGTAAGTTCTGATCAGTTATCTTTCGATAAAGGGCCGAAACCCAGTTCCTTCACCAAGTTTTGAACCAGGAAACTAACAACTAGTGGTCTGTTCGACGGTATACAGTCTCATACAACTATAAGTGTTGCAGGATGCACTCTGATTTCTCTAGGAAAGCCAACTAGTGCCATTATGCCACGAACTTTCAGAAGCCCGAGATAAGGGTCAAATGGGTGGTCACCAGAGGCAGTATCGACAATGAAATCCAGAGAATTTTTCAGGGACTGCAAAAGTAAATCATTTTATTCTCACTTAGTACAAGCAGAGTGAGAAGAATAACAAGTAGAATTCAGCTATACTAATTGTCTCTCGCACAAAATAGTATAGGCAGAAGTATCGATTGCAGAATGAGCTCTGTTCCTTTGTGCATTTGTTATGCTTTTTCAGTTGGAATCTAACATAAGGTAAGGACTAAGGAGATATGTACTTGTTGTGGTCTGTTGTAAGTTGTTTCACACTTAGCTTTAAATAAAATAGATTAAACATGTTCAGTACCTCCATCTGTGTTTTGTCTGATGATACCACAAAATTATCTGCACCAAGAAGGCTGATAGCTTCATCTCTTTTCGATTCACTTGTACCCAAAACTGTCACATTCAGTCCAAAGGCTTTCCCAAATTTCACTGCCATGTGAACCAACCCACCAAGACCAATGAAAGAGTTTTGGCAAATTTGCTTTGCAACCCTCAGATGTCAATTTGAATCTACTGATATTTTCTTGACACTTTGAATCTATTGTAAGTAGAGTAAAATTCAGTTAAAACTACTGTAAGTAGAGTAACTTCAATTAAAACTATTGTAAGTAGAGTAAAATTCAGCAAAACTACTCTAACTAGAGTAAAATTCAGTAAACTGGATTAGTTTGACATGAAGGTACACTGAATGCATTTCTCTGGAACTAATTTAGATTTGAGTTATTTGAATTAATTTGGGTTATTTGGATTTATTTGAATTATTTGAATTGATTTGGATTAATTTTAGTTATTTTAATTAATTTGGGTTAGTGGACTGAAATTTTTGCTTGACAACTACAACAACTAATGAGGCAAGCAAGGCCTTTGCTAATCCCATATCATCAGTAGATGATATGGTATGAGATTATCTTCTACTGCAATTGCAATCTAGCTTTAGTAAAAAAGCAAGAGTCCCTTGTATGGAGTTAACTGAAGACTGAACATGTTCTAAAGTTTTGAAATAAGAGGTCCATTTAGCATGGAACAAATAAAAGGACAGTGGATGGCAAGAAATTGCTTCTATTTAGTTAAGAGGTCCATTTCATGCTATCAAGGACACTTCCAGTTTTTCTTTAGTTTCATCAAAGGTTCATCAATACAGATGCTAAAATCTAGCATATCACATGGGATGGATCAGCTAAAATAAGAAAGACCATCTTTGGTACAGTAAATAAATATGCAGCCATAGCATGGATAGATTAGATAATGAGAGGAGTAGCACTGGATTGTTGGAATGCAGTTTTGTTTTTGTATGCTAAACCTGTAGTACACTGTACACATGGAGTATACTGTTGGAGTTTAGTGTGGCATATACTGGTGAGTCCTTTTGGTCAAGCATATATCTAGAAGTTTAGTGTGGCATATACGAGCTACAATGTCTGTCTCTACAGGTCTAGAAGTTGATGTCTGTCTCTACAATTGATGATGCAATCCATCTTGAAAATCTAACAACAACTGGTGTCTGTCTCTACAAAGATCAGTTGATGTCTGTCTCTACAATGAGCTGCAACCTTGAACCCCTAACCAGTCATGGACTCATCACTCATGGTCAAGCATACTGAATGGTTTTTTTCAGTTCACTTCACTGCACTAGGTACCCATCCTGGCTTTCTTCAGTTAACGCAAAGCTTATTTGCACAGGTTTGTGACAGAAAATGGCCACACTAAATCATCCAATTCGTAACAATACGCCACAGCTAGCTAAGGATTTAATATTATGAACAAGACATGGAGTTCAATTTACCTGAGGAAATTTGGGACCTATCCTTATCGCTTCCTCGGCATCTGCGAGGGCGCCGGCAGTATCCCCAATCGCTATTCTCGCCTCACTCACCCAACTCCATTAACTGTAAAATTACTGATCTGATCAAGAATTGCCAAGAACAGAGTTAGCCTGTCAGTCTTTTCAAATTACAGTGACAATGAACAGAGCTAGCCTGTCATGTTCCAAACTGAAAGGTTCTAAACTACAAACTGCAACTGCTGATGTGGTGTCAAAAGGTTTGCCTTTATTCTTTGGCGATGACCCGGAAACGGCGAGATTGAGGGCCGGAGAAAGGCCGCCGAGGTTCACGCTGAAGCTGGCCGATCTGGTGAAGGGGTCGCTGGACTTTGTGGGCTACAACCACATTCCAGATAAAGGATGGCAATTCCACTGCCATCATATTTGCTGAATGATACCTTCGCAGACAGTGGATCCATCGGCTTCAGTAATTGTCAGTTCTCCTCCTATATCTTGAAATTCAGACTCTTACGTTCTGCTGATGCGCCATGTGTGTATCTCTGCACGCATTTCCATCCTTCAGAAATGGGAGGCCGACTGGCGATCAGGTAGTTGAAATAATACATGAACATTTAGACCAACAGTTTTCTGCGGTAATGTTGCATTTGGGTTTCTGGAGTTTACTCGCATGCATCATGAGTTCATGACTGAGGTGGGTGAGTGGGGCGCTGGCAGTATCCCCAATCGCTATTCTCACCGGCATATGGAGTACTTGGCGGCCAAACAGATGTAAAGATTGGCCGCCGGCCGAAAAGAATGATTCAGTGAATGACAATGCTCTGCAGCACAAACAAGTCAGTCATTTCTAAATCAGAATAGCAAGCAGAGAGCTGCAGTTTTGTCCATGGCGTTTTGGTGAGAGAGGAACCAGAGCAAGCACGCACGGACCTTGGTGAAGAGGGCCTCCGCCCGCATGGCGTCCCCCTTGGCAAGCGCGGCCTCGGCCTTCTCCCGCGCCGCAACCAGTCAAGCCAGGGAGAAATGGACAAGAAGAGCTACGGTGTGGCGAACCCGCGACGAGGCAGAGGCGGCGAGGAGGCCCGCAAGCTCTTGACGTTGGCCGACTGGAGGATCTCGCCCTCGCATCGCGGTGTCGGCGTTACTGTCATCGTCGATGGCGAGGACGACACCCGGCTGCTCGTCGGCCTTTAGGTTGTTGTTGGTGGTCCGAATCCGGCGCCTGCGGGCTCTCCGACGGTGGTTCCGACGTAGCCGAAGCAGAGCGTGGCGGTAGCTGTGGGTTGGACTAACATGGGATCCAAATCAAGGATTTTTTGAGAAAGGGGGAGCTTGGGGAGGCAGGCGAGGGTAGCTGCGGTGGCAGAGCAAGAGGCAGCTGCGGCGGGAGAGCGGGGGAGCAGGGGAGCTACGGCGGCTGAAGAGCGGGGGAGAAGGGAAGCTATGGCGGCGGGGAGCAGCGAAGCAGTGGCGGCGGAGAGCAGCGCAGCTACTGCTTCTATCGGAGGAGGAGGACGAGGAGCGCGGGTTTGGTCGGGAAAAACGAGAGGTTTTTTTTTTTGCAAAAATGCCGCCGCGACATGTTTTTCGGGACGGAGGGAGTAGATGATGGGTTGCTAGAGTGACAGAAGCTTAAACCCTAGTTTATGCGTTGCTTCGTAAGGGACTGATTTGGATCCATATGTTTCATGCTATGGTTAGGTTTACCTTAATACTTCTGTTGTAGTTGCGGATGCTTGCAATAGGGGTTAATCATAAGTGGGATGCTTGTCCAAGTAAGGACAGTACCCAAGCAGCGGTCCACCCACATATCAAATTATCAAAGTACAGAACGCGAATCATATGATCGTGATGAAAACTAGCTTGACGACAATTCCCATGTGTCCTCGGGAGCACTTTTCTCTATATAAGAGTTTGCCCAGGCTTGTCCTTTGCTACAAAAAGGATTGGGCCATCTTGCTGCACCTTATTTACTTTTATTACTTGCTACTCGTTACTAATTACCTTATCACAAAACTATCTGTTACCGATAATTTCAGTGCTTACAGAGAATACCTTGCTGAAAACCGCTTATCATTTCCTTCTGCTCCTCGTTGGGTTTGACACTCTTAATTATCGAAAGGACTACGATAGATCCCCTATACTTGTGGGTCATCAAGACTCTTTTCTGGCGCCGTTGCCGGGGAGTGAAGCGCCTTTGGTAGGTGGAATTTGGTAAGGAAAAATTTTATATAGTGTGCTGAAATTTACTATCACTTGTTACTATGGAAAGTAATCCTTTGAGGGGTTTGTTCGGGGTATCTTCACCCCAACCGGTAGAGCAAATAGTTGCTCCTCAACCTACTGAAAATGAAAATGTTTACTTCGAAATTCCTTCGGGTATGATAGAGAAACTGCTAGCTAATCCTTTTGCAGGAGATGGAACATTGCATCCCGACTTACACTTAATCTATGTGGATGAGGTTTGTGGATTATTTAAGCTTGCAGGTATGCCCGATGATGTTATCAAGAAGAAGGTCTTCCCTTTATCTTTGAAGGGATGTGCATTGACATGGTATATGCTATGTGATGATATGGGATCATGGGACTACAAGCGATTGAAATTGGAATTTCATCAGAAGTTTTATCCTATGCATCTTGTTCATCGTGATTGTAATTATATATATAATTTTTGGCCTCGCGATGGAGAAAGCATCACTCAAGCTTGGGGGAGGATTAAGTCAATGTTATATTCATGCGCCAATCATGAGCTCTCAAGAGAAATGATTATTCAAAAAATTTATGCTCGGCTTTCTGACAACAATCGCTCCATGCTCGACACTTCTTGTGCTGGTTCCTTTATGATGAAGACTATTGAATACAAATGGAATTTATTTGGAGAGAATTAAACGCAACTCTGAAGAGTGGGATCTCGACGAAGGTGAAGAGTCAGGTATAGCACCTAAGTTTGATTGTTAAATCTTTTATGGATACCGATGTTTTTCGTAAATTTAGCACTAAATATGGACTTGACTCTGAGATAGTAGCTTCTTTCTGTGAATCCTTTGCTACTCATGTTGATCTCCCTAAGGAGAAGTGGTTTAAATATAATCCTCCCATTGAAGTGAACCTAGTTGCACCTACTAAAGTTGAAGAAAATACTATCACTTATAATGATCCTATTGTTCCTACTACTTATGTTGAGAAACCACCTTTCCCTGTTAGAATAAAGAATCATGCTAAAGCTTCAACTGTGGTCAACAAAAGTAATATTAAGACACCTAAACCCCCTAACCAAGTTAAAGTTGAAAATAATGTTGCTATGGTTAAAGATCTCTTGGCCGCTAATATTGATGGGCGGGTTATTTACTTCTGCGATGAGACTGCTAGAATTGCTAAACCTGGTGCTAAAGATAAACATAGACCTGTCGTAGGCATGCCTGTTATTTCTGTTAAAATAGGAGATCATTGTTATCATGGCTTGTGTGATATGGGTGCTAGTGCTAGTGCAATACCTATTTCCTTATACAAAGAAATTATGCATAATATTGGACCAGCTGAGATAGAAGGTATTGATGTTACCATTAAGCTTGCTAATAGAGATACTATTTCACCAATTGGGATTGTTAGAGACGTTGAAGTCTTGTATGGGAAGGTTAAATACCCTGATGATTTTCTTATTCTTGGTTCCCCTCAAGATAGCTTTTGTCCCATTATATTTGGTAGACCCTTCTTGAATAATGTCAATGCTAAGATAGACTACAATAAGGATATTGTTTCTGTTGGTTTAGGGGATATGTCTCATGAGTTTTATTTTTCTTAATTTCATAGACAACCCCATGATAAAGAATTGCCTAGTAAAGATGAAATTATTGGTCTTGCTTCTATTGCCGTACCTCCTACTGATCCATTAGAACAATATTGCTAGACCATGAAAATGATATGTTCATGAATGAAAGAAGGGAAATAGATGAAGTATTCTTTAAACAGGGACCTATTTTGAAACACAATTTGCGTGTTGAAATCTTAGGGGATCCTCCTCCACCCAAGGGTGATCCCGTGTTTGAGCTTAAAAAATTACCTGATACTCTTAAATATGCTTATCTTGATGAAAAGAAAATATATCCTGTTATTATTAGTGCTAACCTTTCAGAGAAGGAGGAAGAGAAATTATTGAAAACTCTAAAGAAGCATCGTGCTGCTATTGGATATACTCTTGATGATCTTAAAGGGCATTAGTCCCACTCTATGTCAACACAAAATAAATTTGGAGGAATACGCCAAACCAGTTATTGATCACCAATGACGGCTGAATCCTAAGATGAAAGAAGTAGTAAGAAAGGAAATATTAAAGCTCCTTGAGGCATGTATAATTTTATCCCGTTGCTGATAGTGAGTGGGTAAGTCCTGTCCATTGTGTCCCTAAGAAGGGAGGTATTACTATTGTTCCTAATGATAAAGATGAATTGATCCCGCAAAGAATTATTATGGGTTATAGGATGGTAATTAACTTCCGCAAATTAAATAAGGCTACTAAAAAAGATAATTACCCTTTGCCTTTTATTGATCAAATGCTAGAAAGGTTATCCAAACATACACATTTTTGCTTTCTAGATGGTTACTCTGGCTTCTCTCAAATACCTGTGTCAGCTGATGACCAATCAAAGACCACTTTTACTTGCCCTTTCGGTACTTTTGCTTATAGACGTACGCCTTTTGGTTTATGTAATGCACCTGCTACCTTTCAAAGATGCATGATGGCTATATTCTCTGACTTTTGTGAAAAGACATGTGAGGTATTCATGGATTATTTCTCCATTTATGGATCCTCTTTTGATGATAGCTTAAGAAACCTTGATCGAGTTTTGCAGAGATGTGAAGAAACTAATCTTGTTCTGATTGAGAGAAATGCCACTTTATGGTTAATGAAGGTATTGTCTTGGGGCATAAAATTTCAGAAAGAGGTATTGAAGTTGATAAAGCTAAAGTTGATGCTATTGAAAAGATGTCGTGTCCCAAGGACATTAAAGGTATAAGAAGCTTCCTCGGTCATGCCGGTTTTTATAGGAGGTTCATTAAGGACTTCTCAAAAATTTCTCGGCCTCTGACTAATCTATTACAAAAAGATATTCCTTTTGTCTTTGATGATGATTGTGTAGAAGCATTTGAAATAGTTAAGAAAGCATTGATTTCTGCACCTATTGTTCAGCCACCTGATTGGAATTTACCCTTTGAAATTAGGTGTGATGCTAGTGATTATGATGTAGGTGTTGTTCTAGGGCAAAGAGTTGATAAGAAATTAAATGTTATTCAATATGCTAGTAAAACTCTATACAATGCCCAGAGAAATTATGCTACCACTGAAAAGGAATTCTTAGCAGTTGTATTTGCTTGTGATAAGTTCAGACCTTATATTGTTGATTCTAAAGTAACTATTCACACTAATCATGCTGCTATTAAATATATTATGGAAAAGAAAGATGCTAAACCTAGACTTATTAGGTGGGTTCTCTTACTACAAGAATTTGATTTGCATATTATTGATAGAAAGGGAGCTGAGAACCCCGTTGCAGACAACTTGTCTAGGTTAGAAAATGTTCTTGATGACCCACTACCTATTGATGATAGCTTTCCTGATGAACAATTAAATATCATAAATGCTTCTCGAACTGCTCCATGGTATGATGATTATGCTAATTATATTGTTGCTAAAATTTATACCACCTAGTTTCACATACCAGCAAAAGAAAAGGTTCTTCAATGATTTGAGACATTACTTTTGGGATGACCCACATCTTTATAAAGAAGGAGTAGATGGTATTATTAGACGTTGTGTACCTGAGCATGAACATGAACAAATCCTACGCAAATGTCACTCCGAGGCTTATGGAGGACACCATGCTGGAGATAGAACTGCACACAAGGTATTGCAATTCGGTTTTTATTGGCCTACTCTCTTCAAGGATGCCCGTAAGTTTGTCTTGTCTTGTGATGAATGTCAAAGAATTGGTAATATTAGTAGACATCAAGAAATGCCTATGAATTATTCACTTGTTATTGAACCATTTGATGTTTGGGGCTTTGATTATATGGGACCTTTTCCTTCCTCTAATGGGTATACACATATTTTAGTTGTTGTTGATTACGTTACTAAGTGGGTAGAAGCTATTCCAACTAGTAGTGCTGATCATAACACCTCTATTAAGATGCTTAAAGAAGTTATTTTCCCAAGGTTTGGAGTCCCTAGATATTTAATGACTAATGGTGGTTCACATTTTATTCATGGTGCCTTTCGTAAAATGCTTGCTAAGTATGACGTTAATCATAGAATTGCATCTCCTTATCACCCACAGTCTACTGGTCAAGTAGAATTGAGTAACAGAGAGCTCAAATTAATTTTGCAATATATTGTTAATAGATCTAGAAAGAATTGTTCCAAGAAACTTGAAGATGCATTATGGGCCTATAGAACTGCATATAAAAATCCTATGGGTATGTCTCCATATAAAATGGTTTATGGTAAAGCATGTCACTTACCTCTCGAACTAGAACATAATGCATATTGGGCCATTAAAGATCTCAATTATGATTTCAAACTTGTCGGTGATAAGAGGTTATTTGACATTAGGTCACGTGATGAATGGAGAACCCAGGCTTATGAAAATGCTAAGATGTTTAAAGAAAAGGTTAAAAGATGGCATGATAAAAGGATACAAAAGCATGAGTTCAATGTAGGTGATTATGTATTGCTATAAAACTCTCGTTTAAGATTTTTTGCAGGCAAACTTCTCTCTAAATGGGAAGGTCCTTACGTTATCGAGGAGGTCTATCGTTCCGGCGCCATAAAAATCAACAATTTCGAAGGCACAAATCCGAAGGTGGTGAACGGTCAAAGAATTAAACATTATATCTCAAGTAATCCTATAAATGTTGAAACTAATATTATTGAAACCATAACCCCGGAGGAATACATAAGGGACACTTTTCGGAACGTTTCAGACTCCGAAAAGGAATAGGTATGTGGTACGGTAAGTAAACCGACTCCAAAATAGTTCTAATGACAATATTTATTCGTTTTGGAATATTTAGAAAAATAGAAAAATAAGAAGCAGTCCGGAAATGACACGAGGCTCCCACGAGGGTGGGAGGCGCGTCCTACCTCCCTGGGCGTGCCCCCCTGCCTCATGGGCACCTCGTGCGCTCTCCGGACTCCGTTTTCTTGCACGATACTTCTTTTGGTCGGTAAAAATTCACTATATAATCTCCCGAAGGTTTTGACCACCGTATCACGCAAATATCTCCTATCTTTATTTCGAGCTATTTCTGCCGCAGATTAGAGCAAGATATCTTCTCAAGAGTTAGTCAGGGAGAGTCGGGTGTCTCATCCGACACCAGGTCCAGGGGCAAACAGCGATGCCTATCACTTTGGGCCCTCAACGGAGGAAGAGATGGAAGCTGACTTGAAAAGGATAGATGCCATGGAGGAGGATCAAGCAGTTACTTCTCGTTTCCGGGCAAGATTCATGATGGGGGAACCACATAACTCAGCTATTCCAAACTCGGTTATCCCTTCCAATGTTAGATTTCTTTCTTATGAAAATATGAAAAGGAGTGTTACTTTTTCTCCCGCAGCTATGAAACATCCTTGGGTGAAGGGAGCTTTAGCCGTCACTAGCAAGCTCCGTAAGGAAATAATGAACCTCAAACAGCTAGTCAATAAGCTCGAGGAAGAGAATTGTATCCTGAGGGGCATCATCGCCAAGAATATCACATCACCACCCCCGAAGAAGGAGACATAATCACACGGGTGTGGGCACTCCCCTTGGCAACTGCCAAGCTTGGGGGAGTGCCCCTGTATCGCATCACCATCACTTTTATCTTTACCGTTTTTCTTAGTTCGATCCTTTTAGTAATATCTTGATCCAGTAGAATAAAGTTTTAGTATGATCTAGTTGTGAGTTTCTGCTTTATGATCCCTCTATGTAATCGAGTCCGTGAGCTATATAATAAAGATTAGTGTTGAGTCAAGGGCTTGATTATTTTGCTATGATCTTGAGGGAATTAAATAAAATAAAAGAGAAAAAAATAAACAAAGAGATCATATGGATCTTATGGAGAGTAATGAGCTCGCATATAAAGAGTATGATGAATAAAAGTTGTTGAGAGTTGACAAACATAGTTTTGGTCATCGTTGCAATTAATAGGAAGTAATAAAGAAAGAGAGGTTCACATATAAATATACTATCTTGGACATCTTTTATGGTTGTGAGCACTCATTAAAGTATGACATGCTAAGAGTTGACGTTGGACAAGGAAGACAACGTAATGGATTATGTTTTCTTCCATCTGAGATAAATTATATTGTCATGGATCATCCAACATGTTGAGCTTGCCTTTCCTTCTCATGCTAGCCAATTTCTTCGCACCAAGTAGAGATACTACTTGTGCTTCCAAATATCCCTAAACCCAGTTTTGCCATGAGAGTCCACCATATCTACCTATGGATTGAGTAAGATCCTTCAAGTAAGTTGTCATCGGTGCAAGCAATAAAAAGAAATTGATCTCTAAATATGTATGGCTTATTAGTGCGGAGAAAATAAGCTTTATACGATCTTCTGATATGGAAGAAATAAAAGCGACGGACTGCATAATAAAGGTCCATATCACAAGTGGCAATATAAAGTGGCGTTATTTTGCATTAAGATTTCATTCATCCAACCATAAAAGCGCATGACAACCTCTGCTTCCCTCTGCGAAGGGCCTATCTTTTACCTTTAGCTTCTACCTTACATAAGAGTCATGGTGATCTTCACCTTTCCTTTTTACATTTTATCCTTTGGCAAGCACAATGTGTTGGAAAGATCCTGATATATATAGCTAATTGGATGTGAGTCTTCATGAACTATTATTGTTGACATTACCCTTGAGGTAAAACATTGGGAGGCAAAACTATAAGCCCCTATCTTTCTCTGTGTCCGATTAAAACTTCATATCCATAAATATTGCGTTAGTGTTAGCAATTGTGAAAGACTAAAAGATGGTTGAGTATGTGGATTTGCTGAAAAGCTCTTATATTGACTCTTTCCTATGTTATGATAAATTGCAATTGCCTCAATGACCGAGATTAGAGTTTGTTGGTTCTCAATGAAGTTTATGATTCATACTTGAAATTGTGATTGCATTGTTATTTTAGCATAAGAGATCATATGACAATATATATATATATGTTGCTGTTCTAAGAATGATCATGATTTCCTCATGTCCGTATTTTATTTTTATCGACACCTCTATCTCTGAACATGTGGACATATTTTTCGATTTTGGCTTTCGCTTGAGGACAAGTGAGGTCTAAGCTCGGGGGAGTTCATATGTCCATTTTACATCATGCTTTTATATCAATATTTATTGCATTATGGGCTATTATTACACATTATTTCACAATATTTATGCCCATTCTCTCTTATTTTACAAGGTTTACATAAAGAGGGAGAATGTCGGCAGCTGGGATTCTGGGCTGGAAAAGGAGCAAATATTAGAGACCTATTCTGCACAGCTCCAAAAGTCCTGAAACTTCACGGAAGCCATTTCCAGAATATATAAAAAATACTGAGCGCAAGAAGTTCCAGAGGGGGGCCACACCCTGGCCACGAGGGTGGGGGGCGTGCCCCCTGCCTCGTGGGCCTCCTGGTGGCCCTCCGATGCCCATCTTCTGCTATATGGAGTCTTTCGTCGAGGAAAAAAATCATAAGCAAGCTTCCGGGATGAGACTCCGCCGCCACGAGGCGGAACCTTGGCGGAACCAATCTAGGGCTCTAGCGGAGCTGTTCTGTCAGGGAAACTTCCCTCCGGAAGGGGGAAATCATCACCATCGTCACAACCAATGATCCTCTCATCGGGAGGGGGTCAATCTCCACCAACATCTTCACTAGCACCATCTTATCTCAAACCCTAGTTCATCTCTTGTATCCAATCTTTGTATCCTAACCTCAGATTGGTACCTGTGGGATGCTAGTAGTGTTGATTACTCATTGTAGTTGATGCTAGTTGGTTTACTTGGTGGAAGATTATATGTTCAGATCCATTATGCATATTAATACCCCTCTGATTATGAACATGAATATGCTTTGTGAGTAGTTACGTTTGTTCCTAAGGACATGGGAGAAGTCTTGCTATTGGTAGTCATGTGAGTTTGGTATTCGTTCGATATTTTCATGAGATGTATGTTGTCATCCCTCTAGTGGTATCATGTGAACGTTGACTACATGACACTTCACCATTGTTTGGGCCTAGAGGGAGGCATTGGGAAGTAATAAGTAGATGATGGTTGCTAGAGTGACAGAAGCTTAAACCCTAGTTTATGCGTTGCTGCGTAAGGGGCTGATTTGGATCCATATGTTTCATGTGCTATGGTTAGGTTTACCTTAATACTTTTGTTGTAGTTGCGGATGCTTGCAATAGGGGTTAATCATAAGTGGGATGCTTGTCCAAGTAAGGACAGTACACAAGCACCGGTCCACCCATATGTCAGATTATCAAAGTACCGAACGCAAATCATGATCGTGATGAAAACTAGCTTGATGATAATTCCCATGTTTCCTCAGGAGCGCTTTTCTCCATATAAGAGTTTGTCCAGGCTTGTCCTTTGCTACAAAAAGGATTGGGCCATCTTGCTGCACCTTATTTACTTTTATTACTTGCTACTCGTTACTAATTACCTTATCACAAAACTATCTGTTACCGATAATTTCAGTGCTTGCAGAGAATACCTTGCTGAAAACCACTTATCATTTCCTTCTGCTCCTCGTTGGGTTTGACACTCTTACTTATCGAAAGGACTACGATAGATCCCCTATACTTGTGGGTCATCAGCCGTGCATTCGGTACTTGCATCAGTTGGATCGTGAAGACGTTTGACTACATCAACCACGTTACTAAATGCTTCCGCTTTCGGTCTACGAGGGTACATGGAATCACTCTCCCCGCTCATTTCTATGCTTCTCCTAGATAGATCTTGCGTGATTGTAGGAATTTTTTGAAATACTACGTTCCCCAACAGTGGCATTCAAGTCAGGTCTATGCATAGATGTTATATGCACGAGTAGAACACAAAGGAGTTGTGGCGTGGGTATATACATATTGCTTGCCGTCACTAGTTGTTTCTTGATTCTGCGGTATTGTTGGATGAAGCGGCCCGGACCGACATTACATGACCGTGTTCATGAGACTGGTTATACCGACGTGCTTTGCACACAGGTGGTTGGCGGTGTCTGTTTCTTCAACTTTAGTTGAATCAGATTCAATGAACAGGTTTCTTTCTGAAGATCAAAAAGCAATCACTATACCACGTTGTGGTTTTTATGCCACAGGTAAGAACAGTTCTTGCTAAGCCCGTAGCAGCCACGTAAAACTTGCAACAACAAAGTAGAGGACGTCTAACTTGTTTTTGCAGGGTATGTTGTGATGTGATATGGTCAAGACGTGATTATATAAATTGTTGTATGAGATGATCATGTTTTGTAACACAATTATCGGCAACTGGTAAAGGAAATATGCCCTAGAGGCAATAATAAAGTTGTTATTTATATTTCCTTATATCATGATAAATGTTTATTATTCATGCTATAATTTTATTAACTGGAACCTTAGTACATGTGTGAATATATAGACAAACTAAGTGTCACTAGTATGCCTCTACTTGACTAGCTCGTTGAATCAAATATGGTTAAGTTTCCTAGCCGTAGACATGAGTTGTCATTTGATTAATGGGATCACATCATTAGGAGAACGATGTGATTGACTTGACCCATTCCGTTAGCTTAGCACTTGATCGTTTAGTATGTTGCTATTGCTTTCTTCATGACTTATACATGTTCCTATGACTATGAGATTATGCAACTCCCGTTTACCGGAGGAACACTTTGTGTGCTACCAAACGTCACAACGTAACTGGGTGATTATAAAGGTGCTCTACAGGTGTCTCCAAAGGTACTTGTTGAGTTGGCGTATTTCGAGATTAGGATTTGTCACTCCGATTGTCGAGAGGTATCTCTGGGCCCACTCGGTAATACACATCACTATAAGCCTTGGAAGCATTGTAACTATTGAGTTAGTTGCAGGATGATGTATTACGGAACGAGTAAAGAGACTTGTCGGTAACAAGACTGAACTAGGTATTGAGATACCGACGATCGAATCTCGGGCAAGTAACATACCGATGACAAAGGGAACAACGTATGTTGTTATGCGGTCTAACCGATAAAGATCTTCGTAGAATATGTGGGAGCCAATATGAGCATCCAGGTTCCGCTATTGGTTATTGACCGGAGATGTGTCTCGGTCATGTCTACATAGTTCTCGAACCCGTAGGGTCCGCACGCTTAACATTTCGATGACAGTTATATTATGAGTTTATATGTTTTGATGTACCGAAGGTTGTTCGGAGTCCCGGATGTGATCACAGACATGACGAGGAGTCTCGAAATGGTCGAGACATGAAGATTGATATATTGGAAGCCTATGTTTGGATATCGGAAGTGTTCCGGGTGAAATCGGGATTTTACCGGAGTACCGGGAGGTTACCGGAACCCCCCGGGAAGTTAATGGGCCATAGTGGGCCTTAGTGGAAGAGAGGAGAGTCGGCCAGGGCAAGGGTCGCGCGCCCCTCCCCCCTAGTCCGAATAGGACAAGGAGAGGGGGCGGCGCCCCCCTTTCCTTCTTCTCCTCCACTCCCCCAAGTCCTAATCCAATTAGGAAAAAGGGAGGGAGTCCTACTCCCGGTGGGAGTAGGACTCCTCCTGGCGCGCCCCTCTCCTGGCCGGCCGCACCCCCCCTTGCTCCTTTATATACGGGGGCAGGGGGCACCCTAGAGACACAACAATTGATTAGTTGATCTTTAAGCCGTGTGCGGTGCCCCCCTCCACCATAGTCCACCTCGATAATACTGTAGCGGTGCTTAGTCGAAGCCCTACATTGGTAGAACATCATCATCGCCACCACGCCGTCGTGCTGACGAAACTCTCCCTCAACACTCGGCTGGATCAGAGATCGAGGGACGTCATCGGGCTGAACGCGTGCTGAACTCGGAGGTGTCGTGCGTTCGGTACTTGATCGGTCGGATCGTGAAGACGTACGACTACATCAACCGCGTTGTGCTAAATGCTTATGCTTTTGGTCTACGAGGGTACGTGGACAACGCTCTCCCCTCTCGTTGCTATGCATCACCATGATCTTGTGTGTGCGTAGGAATTTTTTTGAAATTACTATGTTCCCCAACAGTGGCATCCGAGCCAGGTTTTATGCATAGATGTCATATGCACGAGTAGAACACAAGTGAGTTGTGGGAGATATAAGTCATACTGCTTACCAGCATGTCATACTTTGGTTCGGCGGTATTGTTGGATGAAGCGGTCCAGACCGACATTATGCGTACGCTTACGCGAGACTGGTTCTACCGACGTGCTTTGCACACAGGTGGCTGGCGGGTGTCAGTTTATCCAACTTTAGTTGAACCGAGTGTGGCTACGCCCGGTCCTCGCGAAGGTTAAAACAGCACCAACTTGACAAACTATCGTTGTGGTTTTGATGCGTAGGTAAGAACGGTTCTTGCTAAGCCCGTAGCAGCCACGTAAAATTTGCAACAACAAAATAGAGGACGTCTAACTTGTTTTTGTAGGGCATGTTGTGATGTGATATGGTCAAGACATGATGCTAAATTTTATTGTATGAGATGATCATGTTTTGTAACCGAGTTATCGGCAACTGGCAGGAGCCATATGGTTGTCGCTTTATTGTATGCAATGCAATCGCCCTATAATGCTTTGATGGAGATCAAGGTAGCGATAGTCATAGAAGCATAAGATTGGCGAGACGACCATGATACTATGATGGAGATCAAGGTGTCGCACCGGTGACGATGGTGATCATGACGGTGCTTCGGAGATGGAGATCACAAGCACAAGATGATGATGGCCATATCATATCACTTATATTGATTGCATGTGATGTTTATCTTTTATGCATCTTATCTTGCTTTGATTGACGGTAGCATTATAAGATGATCCCTCACTAAATTATCAAAGTATAAGTGTTCTCCATGAGTATGCACCATTGCGAAAGTTCTTCGTGCTGAGACACCATGTGATGATCGAGTGTGATAGGCTCTACGTTCAAATACAACGGGTGCAAAACAGTTGCACACGCGGAGTACTCAGGTTAAACTTGACGAGCCTAGCATATAACAGATATGGCCTCGGAACACGGGGACCGAAAGGTCGAGCGTGAATGATATAGTAGATATGATCAACATAGTGATGTTCACCGTTGAAACTACTCCATCTCACGTGATGATCGGACATGGTTTAGTTTATATGGATCATGTGATCACTTAGAGGATTAGAGGGATGTCTATCTAAGTGGGAGTTCTTAAGTAATATGATTAACTAAACTTAAATTTATCATGAACTTAGTACCTGATAGTATCTTGCTTGTCTATGTTGATTGTAGATAGATGGCCCGTGCTGTTGTTCTGTTGAATTTTAATGCGTTTCTTGAGAAAGCAAAGTTGAAAGATGATGGTAGCAATTACACGGACTGGGTCCGTAACTTGAGGATTATCCTCATTGCTGCACAGAAAAGTTACGTCCTGGAAGCACCGCTAGGTGTACCACCTGCGCCAGCAACTGCAGACATTGTGAATGCCTGGCAGTCATGTGTTGATGACTACTCGATAGTCCAGTGTGCCATGCTTTACGGCTTAGAACCGGGACCTCAACGACGTTTTGAACGTCATGGAGCATATGAGATTTTCTAGGAGTTGAAGTTGATATTTCAAAAGAATGTCCGGATTGGGAGATATGAAGTCTCCAATAAGTTCTACAGCTGCAAGATGGAGGAGAATAGTTCTGTCAGTGAGCATATACTCAAGATGTCTGGGTACTGCAATCACTTGATTCAACTAGGAGTTAATCTTCCGGATGATAGCGTCATTGATAGAATTCTTCAATCACTGCCACCAAGCTACAAGAGCTTCGTGATGAACTATAACATGCAAGGGATGGATAAGACAATTCCCGAGCTCTTCGCAATGCTAAAGGCTGCAGAGGTAGAAATCAAAAAGGAGCATCAAGTGTTGATGGTCAATAAGACCACCAGTTTCAAGAAAAAGGGAAAAGGGAAGAAGAAGGGGAACTTCAAGAAGAACAGCAAGCAACTTGCTGCTCAGGAGAAGAAACCCAAGTCTGGACCTAAGCTTGAGACTGAGTGCTTCTACTGCAAGCAGACTAGTCACTCGAAGCGGAACTGCCCCAAGTATTTGGCGGATAAGAAGGATGGCAAGGTGAACAAAGGTATATGTGATATACATGTTATCGATGTGTACCTTACTAATGCTCGCAGTAGCACCTGGGTATTTGATACTGGTTTTGTTGCTAATATTTGCAACTCGAAACATGGGCTACGGATTAAGCGAAGATTGGCTAAGGACGAGGTGACGATGCGCGTGGGAAATGGTTCCAAAGTCGATGTGATCGCAGTCGGCACGCTACCTCTACATCTACCTTCGGGATTAGTATTAGGCCTAAATAATTGTTCTTTGGTGCCAGCGTTGAGCATGAACATTATATCTGGATCTTGTTTGATGCGAGATAGTTATTCATTTAAATCAGAGAATAATGGTTGTTCTATTTATATGAGTAATATCTTTTATGGTCCACCCTTGAAGAGTGGTCTATTTTTGTTGAATCTCGATAGTAGTGATACACATATTCATAATATTGAGGCCAAAAGATGCAGCGTTGATAATGATAGTGCAACTTATTTGTGGCACTGCCGTTTAGGTCATATCGATGTAAAGCGCATGAAGAAACTCCATACTGATGGACTTTTGGAACCACTTGATTATGAATCACTTGGTACTTGTGAACCGTGCCTCATGGGCAAGATGACTAAAACGCCGTTCTCCGGTACTATGGAGAGAGCAATAGATTTGTTGGAGATCATACATACAGATGTATGTGGTCTGATGAATGTTGAGGCTCGTGGCGGATATCATTATTTTCTCACCTTCACAGATGATTTAAGCAGATATGGGTATATCTACTTAATGAAACATAAGTCTGAAATGTTTGAAAAGTTCAAGAATTTCAGAGTGAAGTTGAAAATCATCGTAACAAGAAAACAAAGTTTCTATGATCTGATCATGGAGGAGAATATTTGAGTTATGAGTTTGTCTTCATTTGAAACAATGCGGAATAGTTTCGCAACTCACGCCATCCGGAACACAACAGCGTAATGGTGTGTCCGAACGTCGCAATCGTACTTTACTAGATATGGTGCGATCTATGATGTCTCTTATTGATTTACCGCTATCATTTTGGGGTTATGCTTTAGAGACAGCCGCATTCACGTTAAATAGGGCACCATCGAAATCCGTTGAGACGACGCCTTATGAACTGTGGTTTGGCAAGAAACCAAAGTTGTCATTTCTGAAAGTTTGGGGCTGCGATGCTTATGTGAAAAAGTTTCAACCTGATAAGCTCGAACCCAAATCGGAGAAATGTGTCTTCATAGGATACCCAAAGGAGACTGTTGGGTACACCTTCTATCACAGATCCGAAGGCAAGACTTTTGTTGCTAAACTCAGAGTTTTTCTAGATAAGGAGTTTCTCTTGAAAGAAGTGAGTGGGCGGAAAATAGAACTTGATGAGGTAACTGTACCTGCTCCTTTATTGGAAAGTAGTTCATCGCAGAAACCGGTTTCTGCGACACCTACACCAATTAGTGAGGAAGTTAATGATGATTGACGGTGTCTTGGACTAGGGAGTACTCACCACGTCATCTCCCGATCTATTAGATTGGGCCGAGGACCCCCATGGCCATATACTCATGGGCCAGTTCGGATAGCTGCCGCATACAAGGAATATTCCACAAGACTTGGCGATCAAGACAAGGACTCCTCCCCACCGGCGTATTCGGCTAGGACTCTTTTTATCCTAGGCCTCTGGTGCATTATATAAACCGAGGCCAGGCTAGTCGATAGATCATATACAACAATCATACCATAGGCTAGCTTCTAGGGTTTATCCTCCTTGATCTCGTGGTAGATCTACTCTTGTACTACACATATCATCAATATTAATCAAGCAGGACGTAGGGTTTTACCTCCATCAAGAGGGTCCAAACCTGGGTAAAACATCGTGTTCCTTGCCTCCTATTAGCATCCGGCCTAGACGCACAGTTCGGGACCCCCTACCCGAGATCCGTCGGTTTTGACACCGACATTGGTGCTTTCATTGAGAGTTCCGATGTGTGTTCGGCAAAAGGTCGATGGCTCGCCTGCAGAACAACTGCGACTTCGGCATCTTCGCCACCAGCTCGACTGGTCACCTTGGTTCGACCAAGGACTGCGCCCTATCTCCGATCGTCATGTTCGGATGAGGGCCTTCATCAACGTCAACTCTGATCTCTATCAAGATCATGGAGGAATCATCCAGGGATCTCGGGGGCTCAACGTCAACATTGCCCTCGGGCGACCGTGCTGTTTTTCTGGACAGCGAACTTGTATCCGCCGCCACCACCTCCTCAAGTGTCGTTTTAACGATTGCTTTGGTGGGATTGTGCGGAATTGGGTCTACAACAACCCTGGAAAATTTCGTCGAGTTCCGATGGAGGAATCTCTGGCAATCCGCGATATACCGGAGCCCTGTCAAATCTTGACGGGAATCTGGACGAGTTTAGGGCGTGGTGTCCAGCTTCTAACTCGGACGTCCTTGGGAAGATCCAACCGTTGATCGGCTGCGGAATTCCTATATCTACCACCCCTCCGAATTTCAGCTCGATCCGACCGTCCAAACTCCGGAAACCTTCCGTTTAGTGCATCACTTTTCGGATCTGTTTTCTGCGTGAAAACGAATCCGACCCGAGTTCGTTTTTTTTATGAACGGGATTTCGGACATCCTTTTTGAAGGAAGTTTTGTATGGGGTATTGTGTTTTGTTCCCGAACACATCCCACTAACTTTAAAATCTTTTGAAGATGATCTTCAATATCATGCTGGTGTCAAACCAGTCCGGCAATATTGCTCCACGGCTGCCGACCTACGCTAGACACGTCGTCATTTTATTGAGCCGAGCTCAACTTCTTCGGATCATCACCTCGGCAAGCTGAACAACAGTTCGGCATCGCAAAGAATAAATCATCACCAACATCGCCGCCCCACGGGTTACACAAAGCGGGCACACCGGCATCGCCGCACGGTCACTTCATCAAGCCGGCATTGACCACGTCACGACCTGCATCGGCAGGGCCGCACTATTGCTCCTCCGAGCCGGTGTCCATCACGCCGACCTACTTCGACATCTCGGCTGGACCGAGGGCTTCATCATCTCTTCATCAACGTGCTCCGGTAACGGGAGTGCGGATCAAGTCTCAATTTTGGGAATCACCTTCCTTCGGATTGCTACAACAAATAAACCAGGTGCTATTAATCCTAGTATTTTTTGCTTGTTTGGGTTTAATTTTTCCCAAGGAATTATTACTCTGGTTTGTCCATCATATGTACACAGGTCTATCAAATGGTGGCCGCATTAACGACGGTTGCATGGTGGTCCGGTCATTCTCCGTACATAGTCCGGCGAATGCCGCATCCGGAACTCGGACCGACCTGTGAATTCAGGCTTTGCCACGCCCTTACCGCATCATGTCGACGCCCTGCATCGACATTGACTTCGGCGCCAGGCCATATTTCTTTTATTACTCACTTTGCATAAACTATTGATTATGCAACGATTTTTTTATTATTATTACTATTATCTCCGGTTTGCACTATTTTATGTGGCACAGGAAAATGATCCAGCCGGACTATATCCTTTGGCGTCACCTTGGCTGGACGGGGGGCTTCGTCAACACTTCATTACCCCATGCCGGGGACTTCGGCATCACTCTTCCGGCCTGCATTGACCGTGCTATGTCACCACTTCGGAGTGCCGAGCTCTTTGCTCCGCCACCTCGGGACCGGCTTGAGGGATGGCACCTTGTCCCGCATCAAGCTCGGACCGCGTCATCAATACCGAACACATTAACCAGCTAAGTTGCCTTCATGCTCAAAGTTTTAAATTTTTAACTTGTGTTCGGCTCGACCAAGCATTATACTTTTTTGGAAAAAAGTTGCTTGTAAAATTTTTTCCTTGTCCAAACTTTGTTTGTGACGCACAAATTCAAATACCCTGTTTACTTGGGGGCTTCCTTCATGAAGCTTTTTCCTCTTGCATATGATTATACTTGTACGGCTTCGTTCCTTGTTCGTGTATTACGCCACAATATGCACCATATTGACTTAAGCGATTTGCAAGCTGGGTTGCCTCGCTCCTGTGTTTACCCCTACGTTCCCGATTGTTCGGCTAGGGAGTAAAGGGAGCACCTCTGCGATTGTCACGATCGGGTCACCCGAGCCGGACCTCAGACTGGGTGAAGCCGAAAGCTAGCGCTCTTATAGTTTTCAATGATGGTCGACACACAACGGAACTCATGAGTACAAAAAATCTATTGCACAAGTCTCATAATAACAATGAGCACCGAAGAAAGGTATCGGTGGGGGTACTATTTTCTTCGAAGATGCTTCTTACACTTCACGGTAATATAGCATAAGTTCCCTGAGCGCGCTTTGTCTGTTATAGCCTTATGGCTTGATTGCCTGGTTATTGGAAACACCGTCGATATTCTCGACCGATGGAGTACATAACACTTTTTGGTCCTTGACCAAAGAGGGAGAAGCTGACGGTCGGTTAAGACGCGTTTAAAGTTCGGTTGAACATAGATATGATATAAATACTTCGGTACATGCAATCATTCTTCTACCCAAGTCACTTGGGGGCTCTTAAGTTTATTTGAGCCGCTTTATAATAAGTGTTCTTCTTCTTAGTCGTTGCAAAGTTTTATTATTATTATTTATCACTCCTTTTTTTGACACGAGTGTGCGGTCACTAGCCGGGGAGCCTAATTTCTCTCTCAAAGCCGTTAGAGTTTAGTTTGCTAAACTGGCCTGATGAGAAGTACTCCGCCCTCGGGATAGGAGGTTGAAGCCGTAGGCTGACCCGCTCGAAGTCTTGAGATAGGATATATCATGTTAAAGCACGACAGAAGCACTTCTTTTTTCTAAGACCAACTTTCGGATTGGCACCGAACACTTGATATTGTTCGGACGTCATGTTTTTACTGACGTTTCTTGGTTTTCCAAGCTTTTTGGCACTTTTAAACTATTTGTGCTTTTCCAGCATAGTCTCGCAGTGCAACGCCGGACATCTTTAGGGATTCGGCAAAAACATTCTCAGATATTGCTATATATGCATCGGTTTCGAATTGTGTCTTCGGTCAATAGTTGGGTTGCCCGGCTCCTGCACTTGCTTCCTACGTTCCGTTTTGTTCGGCTAGGCGTGCAAAGGGAGAACCACTGCGATTGTGCTTCCAGCTCACATGGTTAAGCACCTCAGTGGAGAAAGCCGAAAACTGACTTTCACAAATAAGTGTAAACTGGTCAGCGATCCGATGACTATGTTAAATGATGGGCCGCTCATAACATTGGCCGAAGTGTTTACGGCTTGACCCCAACTGTCGCCGAACACTACCGGGGGCTATTAACTGGCCTCCCAACTAAATCCTCGATATTTTGCTCTTACATTAGAGCTGAGGTTTAATGATCATGCTTAGCATGACAACCCAAAGAAAGGAACCAATAGCGGGACTATTTTCTTTGGAAGACATTTCTTCTGTTAAACAGTAATATAACATATCTCTCTGCGTACCTTTGTTTATAAAACCGTGTGGCCAGATTGCCTTGTTTGTCGTAAATCTTTGCCCTCATAAAGGATTTATAAAGTAGGACAAACACTCCTCGGCTACTGGCCGAGGAGGTGGAAGCCGATGGTCGGTCAACAAAGTTTTGTACAATGCGGATCCGAGCATTAATGACGTAAAGTACTTGGATACATAGAGTCATTACACATAATTTGTGTTTTTACTATGGATATTGATCCTTAATTCGGCCACACGTGCCCGCATTAAGGCTCGGGGGCTACTGGGCTTCGGGCTTATTATTTACAAATATTAAAGGGGCACATCGATCCCCTGATCTGGTGTTGCCACCCGACCAGTGTCTCGGGGGCTACTGCATTGCCTGTTCAATGCAGAAAATTTTAAGTGCAATACAGTTGCCGAGGAGATTTTGATCCTCAGGTTGGTCGGCCGCACCCAACTTGAGTCTCGAGGACTAAGCACGCCACTTTTTGTGTCCCTAAGTATTCTGCCGAGCTAGGACTTGATCCTCAGGCCGATTTTGCAAATCAACCTGAGTCTCAGCGGCTACTGGGATCAGCGGTCTTACATCATCCTTCAGGTGCATCTCGGGTTTTAGACCGATACACACCTTGAGGGCTACTGGCCATATATCTCGGCAGAGAATAAATTGTAATAATAAAAAATATTGACAAAAAATCGGCCCATAGTCGGGGTGGTGCACCACCTCGGCAGCAGTCCGGCATAAAGCTCGGGCGCTAGTGGCTGGCTCCATAGAGGGCATTTCCGGCATTAAGCTCGGCTAAACTCCTTCAACTTTTTTGAACCAAGGTGATATGACACCTCGGATATAGTCCGGCGTTGGAGCTGGGACACTGTCCGGCGTTGGAGCTCGGATATAGTCCGGCGTTGGAGCTCGGATACATAGTCCGGCGTTGGAGCTCGGATACATTCCGGCGTTAGAGCTGGGAAGTGGTCCGGCGTTGGTGCTCGGCTGCAAAAGATGCCTCGAATGCAGTCCAGCATTGGAGCTCGGACGCAAGAGGACGCTGCCGCCCGGGAACAATTTCAAACCCGAGGTGTGGCATAAAAATAACAAGGCATTGATAAAGGCCAGAAACTTAAAGGGGCTCCTCGGATACCCGACGTGTAAACTCGCCCAATGCATTTCGGCGATCCTCAAGATCGAAGATGAGAAGATTTGTTGAACCAGTTTTCGAGACCGTCAACCAAAGATGAAGAACAGTTCGGAAGAATCGAGGAGCATCCCTAACTTGAAGACCGGTTCAGGGGGCTACTGACGGTGTCCTGGACTAGGGGGTACTCACCACGTCATCTCCCGATCTATTAGATTGGGCCGAGGACCCCCATGGCCATATACTCATGGGCTAGTTTGGACAGTTGCCGCATACAAGGAATATTCCACAAGACTTGGCGATCAAGACAAGGACTCCTCCCCACCGGCGTATTCGGCTAGGACTCTTGTTATCCTAGGCCTCTGGTGCATTATATAAACCGAGGCCAGGCTAGTCGATAGATCATATACAACAATCATACCATAGGCTAGCTTCTAGGGTTTAGCCTCCTTGATCTCGTGGTAGATCTACTCTTGTACTACCCATATCATCAATATTAATCAAGCAGGACGTAGGGTTTTACCTCCATCAAGAGGGCCCGAACCTGGGTAAAACATCGTGTTCCTTGCCTCCTGTTACCATCCGGCCTAGACGCACAGTTCGGGACCCCCTACCCGAGATCCGCCGGTTTTGACACCGACAATGATGATCATGAAACTTCAGATCAAGTTGTTAGTGAACCTCGTAGGTCAACCAGAGTAAGCTCTGCACCAGAGTGGGACGGTAATCCTGTTCTGGAAGTTATGTTACTAGACCATGACGAACCTACGAATTATGAAGAAGCGATGGTGAGCCCAGATTCCCCAAAATGGCTTGAGGCCATGAAATCTGAGATGGGACCCATGTATGAGAACTAAGTGTGGACTTTGGTTGACTTGCCCGGTGATCGGCAAGCAATTGAGAATAAATGGATCTTGAAGAAGAAGACTGACGTTGACGGTAATGTTACTGTCTATAAAGCTCGACTTGTTGCAAAAGATTTTCGACAAGTTGAAGGGATTGACTATGATTAGACCTTCTCACCCGTAGCGATGCTTAAGTCTGTCCGAATCATGTTAGCAATTGCCGCATTTTATGATTATGAAATTTGGCAAATGGATGTCAAAACTGCATTCCTGAATGGATTTCTGGAAGAAGAGTTGTATATGATGGAACCGGAAGGTTTTGTCGATCCGAAGGGAGCTATCAAAGTGTGCAAGCTCTAGCGATCCATTTATGGACTGGTGCAAGCCTCTCTGAGTTGGAATAAACGCTCTGATAGTGTGATCAAAGCATTGGTTTTGTACAGACTTCTGGAGAAGCCTGCATTTACAAGAAAGTGAGTGGGAGCTCTGTAGCACTTCTAATATTATATGTGGATGACATATTGTTGGTTGGAAATGATATAGAATTTCTGGATAGCATAAAGGGATACTTGAATAAGAGTTTTTCAATGAAAGACCTCGGTGAAGCTGCTTATATATTGGGCATCAAGATCTATAGAGATAGATCAAGACGCTTAATTGGACTTTTACAAAGCACATACCTTGACAAAGTTTTGAAGAAGTTCAAAATGGATCAAGCAAAGAAAGGGTTCTTGCCTGTGTTACAAGGTGTGAAGTTGAGTAAGACTCAATGCCCGACCACTTCAGAAGATAGAGAGAAAATGAAAGATGTTCCCTATGCTTCAGCCATAGGCTCTATCATGTATGCAATGCTATGTACCAGACCTGATGTGTGCCTTACTATAAGTCTAGCAGGGAGGTACCAAAGTAATCCAGGAGTGGATCACTGGACAGCGTTCAAGAACATCCTGAAATACCTGAAAAGGACTAAGGATATGTTTCTCGTGTATGGAGGTGACAAAGAGCTCATCGTAAACGGTTACGTTGATGCAAGCTTTGACACTGATCCGGACGATTCTAAATCGCAAACCGGATACGTATTTACATTGAACGGTGGAGCTGTCAGTTGGTGCAGTTCTAAACAAAGCATTGTGGCGGGATCTACGTGTGAAGCGGAGTACATAACTGCTTCGGAAGCAGCAAATGAAGCAGTCTGGATGAAGGAGTTCATATCCGATCTAGGTGTCATACCTAGTGCATCGGGTCCAATGAAAATCTGTTGTGACAATACTAGTGCAATTGCCTTGGCGAAGGAATCCAGATTTCACAAGAGAACCAAACACATCAAGAGACGCTTCAATTCCATCCGGGATTTAGTCTAGGTGGGAGACATAGAAATTTTCAAGATACATACGTATCTGAATGTTGCAGACCCGTTGTCTAAGCCTCTTCCATGAGCAAAACATGATCAACACCGAGGCTCCATGCGAGTTAGAATCATTATTGTGTAATCTAGATTATTGACTCTAGTGCAAGTGGGAGACTGAAGGAAATATGCCCTAGAGGCAATAATAAAGTTATTATTTATTTCCTTATATCATGATAAATGTTTATTATTCATGCTAGAATTGTATTAACCGGAAACATAATACATGTGTGAATACATAGACAAACAGAGTGTCACTAGTATGCCTCTACTTGACTAGCTCATTGATCAAATATGGTTAAGTTTCCTAGCCATTGACATGGGTTGTCATTTGATTAACGGGATCACATCATTAGGAGAATGATGTGATTGACTTGACCCATTCCGTTAGCTTAGCACCCGATCGTTTAGTATGTTGCTATTGCTTTCTTCATGACTTATGCATGTTCCTCTGACTATGAGATTATGCAACTCCCGTTTACCGGAGGAACACTTTGTGTGCTACCAAACGTCACAACGTAACTGGGTGATTATAAAGGTGCTCTACAGGTGTCTCCGAAGGTACTTGTTGGGTTGGCGTATTTTGAGATTAGGATTTGTCACTCCGATTGTCGGAGAGGTATGTCTGGGCCCTCTCAGTAATGCACATCACTTAAGCCTTGCAAGCATTGCAACTAATGAGTTAGTTGCGGGATGATGTATTACGGAACGAGTAAAGAGACTTGCCGGTAACGAGATTGAACTAGGTATTGACATACCGACGATCGAATCACAGGCAAATAACATACCGATGACAAAGGGAACAACATATGACAAAGGGAACAAAGGGAACAACGTATTTTGACTGATAAAGATCTTCGTAGAATATGTGGGAGCCAATATGAGCATCTAGGTTCTGCTATTGGTTATTGACCAGAGACGTGTCTCGGTCATGTCTACATAGTTCTCGAACACGTAGGGTCCGCACGCTTAACGTTTCGATGATAGTTATATTATGAGTTTATATGTTTTGATGTACCGAAGGTTGTTCGGAGTCCCGGATGTGATCACGGACATGACGAGGAGTCTCTAAATGGTTGAGACATGACGATTGATATATTGGAAGCCTATGTTTAGATATCGGAAGTGTTCCGAGTGAAATCGGGATTTTATCGGAGTACCGGGAGGTTACCGGAACCCCCCAGGAAGTTAATGGGCCATAGTGGGCCTTAGTGGAAGAGAGGAGAGGCGGCCAGGGCAAGGGCCGCGCGCCCCTCCCCCTAGTCCGAATAGGACAAGGAGAGGGGGGCGGCGCCCCCCATTTCCTTCTTCTCCTCCACTTTCCCCCCAAGTCCTAATCCAACTAGGAAAAAGGGAGGGAGTCCTACTCCCGGTGGGAGTAGGACTCCTCCTGGCGTTCCCCTCTGCTGGCCGGCCGCACCCCCCCTTGCTCCTTTATATACGGGGGTAGGGGGAACCCTAGAGACACAACAATTGATTAGTTGATCTTTTAGCCGTGTGCGGTGCCCCCCTCCACCATAGTCCACCTCGATAATATTGTAGCGGTGCTTAGGCGAAGCCCTGCGTCGGTAGAACATCATCATCGTCACCACGCCGTCGTGCTGACGAAACTCTCCCTCAACACTCGGCTGGATCGGAGTTCAAGGGATGTCATCGAGCTGAATGTGTGCTAAACTCGGAGGTGTCGTGCATTCGATACATGATCGGTCGGATCGTGAAGATGTATGACTACATCAACCGCGTTGTGCTAAACACTCCCGCTTTCGGTCTACGAGGGTACGTGGACAACGCTCTCCCCTCTCATTGCTATGCATCACCATGATCTTGTGTGTGCGTAGGAAATTTTTTGAAACTACTACGTTCCCCAACAATTGGTTTGTTGGATCTCGATCGTGGTGATACACATATTCATAATATTGAAGCCAAAAGATGCAAAGTTAATAATGATAGTGCAACTTATTTGTGGCACTGCCGTTTGGGTCATATTGGTGTAAAGCGCATGAAGAAAATCCATGCTGACGGGCTTTTGGAATCACTTGATTATGAATCAGTTGATGCTTGCGAACCATGCCTTATGGGCAAGATGACTAAGACTCCGTTCTCCGGAACAATGGAGCGAGCAACAAACTTGTTGGAAATAATACATACTGATGTATGCAGTCCGATGAGTGTTGAGGCTCGCGGCGGGTATCGTTATTTTCTGACCTTCACAGATGATTTGAGCAGATATGGGTATATCTACTTGAAGAAACATAAGTATGAAACATTTGAAAAGTTCAAAGAATTTCACAGTGAAGTGGAAAATCATCGTAACAAGAAAATAAAGTTTCTACGATCTGATCGCAGAGGCGAATATTTGAGTTACGAGTTTGGTCTTCAATTAAAACAATGTGAAATAGTTTCAGAAACTCATGCCACGTGGAACACCACGGCGTAATGGTGTGTCTGAACATCATAACCGTACTTTATTTGATATAGTGCAATCTATGATGTCTCTTATCGATTTACCACTATCGTTTTGGGGTTATACATTAGAGACAGCTACATTCACATTAAAAAGGGCACCATCTAAATCCGTTGAGACAACACCGTATGAACTGTGGTTTAGCAGGAAACCTAAGCTGTCGTTTCTTAAAGTTTGGGGTTGCGATGCTTATGTGAAAAAGTTTCATCTTGATAAGCTCAAACCCAAGTCGGAGATGTGCGTCTTCATAGGATACCCAAAAGAGACAGTTGGGTACACCTTCTATCACAGATCCGAAGGCAAGACTTTTGTTGCTAAGAATGGATCCTTTCTAGAGAAGGAGTTTCTCTCGAAAGAAGTGAGTGGGAGGAAAGTAGAACTTGATGAGGTAACTGTACCTGCTCCCTTATTGGAAAGTAGTTCATCACAGAAACTGGTTCCTGTGACATCTACACCAATCAGTGAGGAAGCTAATGATGATGATCATGAAACTTCAGATCAAGTTACTACCGAACCTCGTAGGTCAACCAGAGTAAGATCCGCACCAGAGTGGTATGGTAATCCTGGTCTGGAGTTCATGTTACTTGACCATGACGAACCTACGAACTATGAGGAAGCGATGATGAGCCCAGATTCCGTGAAATGGCTTGAGGCCATGAAATCTGAGATGGGATCCATGTATGAGAACAAAGTGTGGACTTTGATTGACTTGCCCGATGATCGGCAAGCCATTGAAAATAAATGGATCTTCAAGAGGAAGGCAGACGATGATAGAAGTGTTACTATCTACAAAGCTAGACTTGTTGAAAAAGGTTTTGACAAAGTTCAAGGTGTTGACTATGATGAGATATTCTCACTCGTAGCGATGCTTAAGTCTGTCTGAATCATGTTAGCAAATTGCCACATTTTATGAAATCTGGCAATTGGATGTCAAAACTACATTCCTTAATGGATTTCTTAAAGAAGAGTTGTATATGATACAACCAGAAGGTTTTGTCGATCCTAAAGGTGCTTACAAAATGTGCAAGCTCCAGCGAGCCATCTATGGACTGGTGCAAGCATCTCGGAGCTGGAATAAACGCTTTGACGAGTTGATCAAAGCATATAGTTTTATACAGACTTGCGGTGAAGCCTGTATTTACAAGAAAGTGAGTGGGAGCACTACAACATTTCTGATAAGTATATGCGAATGACATATTGATGAACGGAAATAATTTAGATTTTTTCTGGAAAGCATAAAATAGTATTTTGAAAAGGAGTTTTTCAAAGAAAGACCTCGGTGAAGCTGCTTACATATTGAGCATCAAGATCTATAGAGATAGATCAAGCCGCTTGATAAGTTTTTCAATGAGTACATACCTTGACAAGATTTTGAAGTAGTTCAAAATGGAGCAGTCAAAGAAAGAGTTCTTGGCTGTGTTACAAGGTGTGAAATTGAGTAAGACTCAAAGCCTGACCACAACAGGAGATAGAAAGTGAAAGTGCGTTATATCGACTAGAGGGGGGTGAATAGTCGATTTTTGTGAAATTCTTCACTGGGGAATTTGCCGGTTGGAAATTCCTTAGCGAAGAACTACTAGCAGCGGAATAAGTACTCAAAAGTAAACATAACAGAATACAAGCATAGTCATCATGATGAAATGAAGACAGGCACAGAGTACAGGAAGCGTAAGCACAGGATAACACGGGATGAAGACAAATAGACTGAAGAAATTGAACTGAGGAAATTGAGAAAGTCTTTAGTCAAAGTCTTCAAACACAGATATGAACAAACACACAACACGGTTATGAGGAAATAAACTATTTGAGGGAATAGAACCAGTAAGCTTGGTGAAGACAATGATTTGGTAGACCAGTTCTAACTGCTGTCTCAGTTGTACGTCTGGTTGGAGCGGCTGAGTATTTAAACTCGAGGACACACAGTCCCGGACACCCAGTCCTGAACACGCAGCTCACGACACCCAGTCCTCACCGTATTCTCCTTGAACTAAGGTCACACAGACCTCGTCCAATCACTCGTGGTAAGTCTTCAGGTGACTTCCGAACCTTCACAAACTTGGTCACTCGGCGATCCACAATTCCTTTGGGATGCTCTAGACCGTGACGGCTAACCATCTGGAGAAGCACAATCTTCAAAGGTAACAAGCGTCGGATCCACGCAAGATCAATCTCTTCAGTGATGCTCAATCACTTGGGGTTTGTAGGTGTTTGGGTTTTGGGTTTTTCCTCACTTGATGATTTTCACTCAAAGTCCTTGGAGGATGGGTTGCTCTCAAATGACAAGTGTCAGTTTCTCTCGGTGCAGCCAACCAGCTAGTGGTTGTAGGGGGCGTCTATTTATAGCCTAAGGAGCAGCCCGACATGATAAGACATAAATGCCCTTCAATGATATGACCGTTAGGTGGATAGATATTTTGGGACAGCTGGCGCATAGCACAGCAACGGTCGGAATTTGGAGTAGCGAAATCCTCAGGGCTATCATGTTCCTCACTGTGTAGGCAATCCGCACTGGTGAATTCCTAACTCCTTAGTCAGAACAAATTCCTCAGAGACCAGAAGAACTTCGTCTCTGTCGCTCAAGAATATGACTGGACTGTATGAGATTTCCAATGGCTTCACTCGAAGGGATTGGTAGGTGTAGGATTTTGAGTTGAGCATCACATGGAAATTTTTCCTTAGTATTTCCTCGACCCCCTTTAATAGTACGGTGTTTCCTATGACTCAAGAAAGAGAAAATGAAACTACGAAAACAAAAGTCTTCATGCTTCATGTTCCTCGAATGAATACCAAGTCTTCAAGGTCACACCAATTTCTTCACTTTCAAAGTCTTCAGAAAGTCTTCAGAGATTTAAAGTATTCAGTCGAAGAACTTCATTTTTAGGGGTCGACTTTCTCTGTAAATATCAAACTCCTCATAGACTTATAGACCTGTGTACACTCACAAATGCATTAGTCCCTTAACCTATAAGTCTTCAATACACCAAAATCACTAAGGGGCACTAGATGCACTTACAATCTCCCCCTTTTTGGTGATTGACGACAATATAGGTTAATTTTTCAACGGGGATAAATGTATGAAGTGTAAATACTAATATTGAGGAATTTGATTGCAAGATATAGAAGAACTCCCTCTGAAGATGTGCATAGTGAGGAATTTGCTTTTGAAGCAATGCACACTTGAAGAGTTGAATCATGGAGATCTCCCCCTATATCTTGTAATTCATACACGCATTTTACATATAACAGTGAAGAATTTGAAATGCATGATGAAATATGGTGACTGATGTAATTCAGCATGCGTGCATTAGCATATATGAGGAATAAGCATGCAGTAAAACATATCAAAAGTATCAGAGCACCATCGGCTTAAGTTTACAACTCGATACAATAAAGTCTCAGAAAAACGAGAGTTGTAACTTGAAAAAAAATTGCCCATATAGAAAGAACCGCTTGCAGACTAACTCAAAATTCTCCCCCTTTGTCATCAAATGACCAAAAGGATCGAATATGAGGACTAACGCCCCTGAAGAAAATCAAGTTGATGAAGGAGCGCCAGCGTTGTTGGGGTCGTTTGTCGTAGTAGGGCCTGCCGCAGTGTCGTCCAAGTCTTCATTTTCATCAGTGTCGCGCGATGAATAATATGAGCTGGCCACTAAGGAAGGAACCTTGACCTTCTTGAATTTCTTCGGTGGAGGTGCAGACCAGTCAAAATCTTCCTTGAGACCCAATTTCTTCAGATCGTCTTCACCATACAGATGTGACTGAATGGCCCAGGTGCGACCGAACACTTCATGGAGGTAGTAATGGTTTTTCTTCACTGCATTGTGTGTAGTAGTCATGTTGTGAAGAAATGAACCAAACTGACACTTAACCCATTTATGATTTCGATCCACCTTCTGGTGAAGACTAAGCAGAAGCTCACGATCAGTCATCACACGAGGAGCAGTGGCTTGAGGAGTAGACTTGGGTGCATTGGCAGAGTCATATGTGGTAGAGTCATCATTGGTGCAATAAGAGGCAGCTTTGCGAAACTATCCATCCAATGGACGAATGCCTTCATCTATAACAGCTGGTGCCTTGCCCTTTTCATCAACTGAGGAATAGGTCTGCTTGAGGACTTCAATCGGGGGCAAGTAGCTGAGGTGATTCTGAAAATCATCTTTGTAGTTGAGTGAAGACCTTGTCCTGAGGAATCTCATAATCCAAGGTGCATAATGCTTCAGCTCAAACGGAGACAGTGCAACATTTGCCAGAGTCCTCATGAAGAAATCATGATAATTGACAGGAATGCCATGAACGATGTTGAATACCAGATTCTTCATGATGCCAACAATTTCCTCATCAGATGAGTCGTGGCCTTTGATAGGACTCATTATCCTCGTAAGAATACGATAGACAGTTCTGGGCACATAAAGTAATTCCTTAACGAGGAATTTGGTTCTTGGGGCCTGACCTGGCTTCAAAGGTTTCATCAGAACCTGCATGTAGTGATTTGTAAGCTCAGGTTCACTGTAGATGCAACGAGCTTCTTCAAGGGGAGGACTGAGTGGTAAGGCACGAAGCAATTCAGAAGCTGGTGCAGTGTAGTGAGTGTTTTCAGACATCCAGTCCAGTACCCATGAATTCACATCTTCAGAATCTCCTGTGATGTGTAGCATTTCATAAAATTGAAGAATCAGTTCTTCATTCCAATCGCAGATGTTAGAGCAAAAGTTTAACAGTCCGGCGTCATGAAGAACACTGAGGACTGGTGCGAAGCACGACAGAGATTCCATATCCACATGAGGAATATGCTCATGGTAGAAGATTTTCTCTTTGTTGAACAGCACTGAGGAATAGAAATTAGCTTGACTACCAGTCCAGAAATGCCTCTTCCTAATGCGAGCAGATTTATAAGGGTTGTAGTCTTCGAAGAATACATGCTCGCCGAAGAAATCATCAGCCTTGAACTTTTGCTTGCGTGAGAATGGATCCTTTGGCTTGGGCAGAGGAGTGTCAGTGAGTTGCATCACGACCTCAGGAATCGCAATCTCAGGTTCTTTAGGCTGAGGAATTTCTGGTTCCTCTTCAGTGGCAGTCTGCGTCTTCAGATGTTCAACAGCAGCAGTTTCTTCAGCACTAGTGGCTGGAATTTCCTCATGTACAGATCAAGTGGGGTGAGTTTCTTCAGAGCCCATTTGAACAGTTTGTGCGGGGGACTAAGGTATTTGCTGCAACAGTGTGAACATTAGAGAGTTTGGATGCTGACTTTCCCAGAATTCATCACTTATTATGGGTGTGGAGCAGACAACGTCCACATCTTCATCTTCCATTTCTTCACCGCCAGCCTCTTCAGCTGTGAACTGAGGCATGGGCGAGGAGATGACAGGTGTTGAAGGGATCGTATATACCTCAATTTCTTCATCAATCTGCTCTGACGAAGCAGCAGAATGATTTTCTTCATCAGATATGCTAGGGATCTCATATTCTTCACCAAAAGGAACAAGGTCCTTTGATGGCATGGTTGAGATTGGAACAGCATCAATGGGATTAGCAAATGAACTGGTCAAAGGCTCCATCTTCTTCGGAGCTGAAGAATCTGAAGTAGCTGATGATTTCCTTTTCTTCACTGCTGCACACTCTGCAGCCTTGGTCTTATTCACATCTGATGCAGATGGAAGGATCGGAGTTGGTGTTGGCGCAGGAGGAGCAGAGGAATCTGGTCGATTGTCTTCAGGCACAATTGATGCAGTTGCCCTGATTTCTTCAGTTTCTTCAGGCACACCACTAGTGGATGCCCTGGCAATTTCTTCAACGGCTGGAATGCAGTCATCAACCCTGGAACTCACATTTTCTTCAGCAGCCTGATTTTCATCAGCGGTGTTGGCATGTTCTTCAGTCGGCTGAGCGGATGCTTCAGCCTGAGGAACTTCCTGTTGCGTTGGGGCAGCATCATTGGAAGTGAAGTTATCCGCAAGTTTCACAAAACGAACCTTGGCTCCAAGCCAATCAGCATGGTATGCGTCAAATTCATCACTGAGTTTCTTAATCTCAGATTGAGTAGTGACAAGTTCTTCAGTTGTCATAGAGACAACGTTTTTCTTCAGATAGCGCTCCTTTTTGTACTGTGCTTTCTTGATCTGCCTGGCCTTCTCATATTTCCATTTTTCTTCTTGGATGAAATGGGTCAGCATGTGACTTTGGCCAGGAGTCAACTTGAAATCAAGCATGGGAGTGTTGGGGTCCTTGTGCCAAACATCAATGTATTCGAGGATCAACTTGGGATCCAAAAGCAGTGGCACATCTGTTCCCTTGGCTCTAGCGGCCCTTACTTGCCTATATCTGATGATTTCAGCAAGTTCATCATCATCAGCTTCGTCTTCATCAGACGGTACTTGGAAGGCGACTTGCTTCTTCTAAGGACTAGGGTGAGGACCTCGTCTAGCAGTGGCTTTGTCTTCAGTAGAGAGGGTCCCGTTGAGGAATTTGGTGCAGCTGAGGAACTAGCTGAAGCTCCTGAGGCAATTGAGATACCTGTAGTCCTTTGGCTCGAGGCAAGATGCACAGGTGCTGAGGACTTTGTCGGAACAGCCGAGGACTTTGGAGGAGCTGAGGAATTTGAAGGAGCAGGAGCAGCATGAGGAATTGGCCGTGAGGGCTTTGAGGATTCTGGTCGTGAGGGCATTGCTGAGGAACTTGGCCTTGAGGACACTGTTGGTGAAGCACTTGGCTTGCGTGCAGGCTTCTTTGACATAGACTTCTTCGGCTTGACAGCAGAGGCCTCAGTAGAGGCAGCAGCAGCAGCAGAGTCTTCATTGAATTTCCTCACTGCTTCTCTGGCTTGCTTAGCCAACTTGGCTTGGCGCTTGGCCCATTCATCAGGATAGTCCTCACCACGCTTGAGGCTGGTGGGGTCAGCTATTTGGCCAGGTGCCAATGGAGGTCTTGGGCATGGAGGATTTAGTGTGAATTTCTTCATGTACTTGGGAGTGAAACATCTGTACTCCCTCCACTCTCTAGCCCATCTCCTCTCTATCTTCTGAATGCGCACCTTGCGCTCATTCTTTGTTTCCTCAGGAGGTGTGCAGTACCCAGCATATATTTCATCAGGGATCTCAAACGCTATATTGACCTCAGGCCTCTTTCCTCCTTTTTGTGGCTTCTTACCGTCAGCCATTTTCTTCAGTTGAGGAATTTGGACAATTGAATTCTCTGAAGAGGTATGCAACTTTTCTTCGAGGAACGCTGCAAATGAGTTAAGTTGATGAGAACCTAGTGATTCAGCAGCTGACATGAGTACCTGTGAACAGAGTATAGTTGCGAGGAATTTGGAGAGGTATATGCGTTCTCAGAAGGTTTTTCAAAAAGGAACAAGTTTGAGGAATTTGACCAGATGAGTCTTGAAGAATTTCACTAAGCGTTCTTTGTGAAACGAATCAAGAATAGATGAATTGTGAGGTGTTTAGTGTGTGAAGATATGAAGAGAAACACCTTTGAAGATTTTGTAGATAATCATTCGAATCAACGAGGGCAGTAAAAGTAACTTTTAATTACCCTGGATGAAGAACACGATGAATAGTGAAGTGGAGAGGTGAAGTTCGTCTGTGTAGATCTTCCACGCCCTAACTCGGCAGAGGAAGACGGCTACGGTGACGGCGGAGTGAAGATTTCCGCGGCCGGCGCGAGTACGGCGGCGACGAGGTCGAGGCAGTAAAGCTCTTCCTCACCGGCGACGATGAAGTAGCGGCGGCGCTAGGGTTTGAGAAGCTCGAGCTGGAGAGAGGTCGAGCGGAGTAAAAGAAGTGAGGCAGGGAAGGAGGGGTATTTATAGCCACGGTGAAAAACTGTTCGCTCGAAGAAATTGGACGAACGTGCCCCTGACCCTTCTCATTCGCTTGACATGTGTCACCCATGTACTGAGAGGTGGAGATCGTGTGCGATCATGGGTGAATGGATAAGTGTATTGTGGGATGCGGAATGGTTTGAGCGGCAAAGCCGAAAATTTAGACATGATAGGTTTTAAAGTTTCGTTCGTAATTTCTTCAGCTGACAAGGACATAGTAAAGATTTTGAACGAGTTTCAAATAGAACGCATATGAAGAATTTGTGAACAGATTGGGTTGAGTATATCATAGAGGGGAAGGGTCCGATCACATTCACTTAGCAGAAAAATCAACTTGAAGAATTAGCAATAAGTGAATGTTGTAGAGGACATAAACTCATATATATATATAGCTAATGAAGAAAAATGACGGAAACAGTGAATACAATGCAAAGTTGAATATGAACAACTGAGGAATTTCAACTTTTGGTGGTGGCGTGACCCACGTATAAGAATGATGATTTCAGACACCACGTACAATTATCGTAGGGTTCTGAGAATCAAATTCTTCGTTAATTTCTTCACACTAAGAGTGTTATTCTTCATTGATTGAAGAAAAACGTTTCTTCATGTGTTGCACATCTAAGTCATCAATTTTGCATAAGTGTTAGGATGAGTGTCCTTTTCAAAGAACATTCGAAGATTCTAAGATATTTAGCTCACACCGCAACTTGCTAAATCTCTTCTCATCCAAGGGCTTTATGAAGATATCGGCTAGCTATTCTTCTGTCTTCACATGCTCAATAGAAATGTCGCCCTTCAACACATGATCATGAAGAAAATAATGACGAATCTGAATGTGCTTAGTCTTCGAGTGCTGAACTGGGTTGTGAGCAATCTTGATGGCACTCTCATTGCCACAGAAGAGAGGCACATTCTTCATGTTGACGTCGTAGTCCTTGAGAGTTTGCTTCATCCATAGCAATTGAGCACAGCAAGAACCAGCAGCAATGTACTCAGCTTCAGCAGTAGATAGTGATACGTCTCCAACGTATCTATAATTTTTTATTGCTCCATGCTACTTTATCTACTGTTTTGGACTATATTGGGCTTTATTTTCCACTTTTATATTATTTTTGGGACTAACCTATTAACCGGAGGCCCAGCCCAGAATTGTTGTTTTTTTACCTATTTCAGTATTTCGAGGAAACAGAATATCAAACGGAGTCCAAACGGAATGAAACCTTCGGGAACATGATCTTCTCACTGAACGTGATCCAGGAGACTTGGACCCTACTCCAAGAAGTTTCCCGGGAGGTCACGAGGGTGGAGGGCGCGCCCCCCCTGGGCGCGCCCCCCTGCTTCGTGGGCCCCTCGGAGCTCCACCGACGTGCACCTTCCTCCTATATATACCTACGTACCCCCATTAGACCAGAGAGGGAGCCAAAAAAACCTAATTCCGCCGCCAGAAGCCTCCGTAGCCACCAAAAACCAATCTAGACCCGTTCCGGCACCCTGCCGGAGGGGGCAATCCTTCTCCGATGGCCATCTTCATCATCCCGGTGCTCTCCATGACGAGGTGGGAGTAGTTCTCCCTCGGGGCTGAGGGTATGTACCAGTAGCTATGTGTTTGATCTCTCTCTCTCGTGTTCTTGATTTGGCACGATCTTGATGTATCGCGAGCTTTGCTATTATAGTTGGATCTTATGTTTCTCCTCCCCCTCTTCTCTCTTGTAATGAATCGAGTTTCCCCTTTGAAGTAATCTTATCAGATTGAGTCTTTAAAGATTTGAGAACACTTGATGTATGTCTTGCCGTGGATATCTGTGGTGACAATGGGATATCACGTGATTCACTTGATGTATGTTTTGGTGATCAACTTGCGGGTTCCGCCCATGAACCTATGCATAGGGGTTGGCACATGTTTTCGTCGTGATTCTCCGGTAGAAACTTTGGGGCACTCTTTGAGGTTCTTTGTGTTGGTTGAATAGATGAATTGATATTGTGTGATGCATATCGTATAATCATGCCCACGGATACTTGAGGTGACATTGAAGTATCTAGGTGACATTAGGGTTTTGGTTGATTTGTATCTTAAGGTGTTATTCTAGTACGAACTCTAGGGCTGTTTGTGACACTTATAGGAATAGCCCAACGGATTGATTGGAAAGAACAACTTTGAGGTGGTTTCGTACCCTACCATAATCTCTTCGTTCGTTCTCCGCTATTAGTGACTTTGGAGTGACTCTTTGTTGCATGTTGAGGGATAATTTTATGATCCAATTATGTTAGTATTGTTCAGGGGACTTACGCTAGTGAAAGTATGAACCCTAGGCCTTATTTCCTATCATTGCAATACCGTTTACGCTCACTTTTATCATTAGTTACCTTGCTGTTTTTATATTTTCAGATTACAAATGCCTTTATCTACCATCCATATTGCACTTGTATCACCATCTCTTCGCCGAACTAGTGCACCTATACAATTTACCATTGTATTGGGTGTGTTGGGGACACAAGAGACTCTTTGTTATTTGGTTGCAGGGTTGCTTGAGAGAGACCATCTTCATCCTACGCCTCCTACTGATTGATAAACCTTAGGTCATCCACTTGAGGGAAATTTTCTACTGTCCTACAAACCTCTGCACTTGGAGGCCCAACAACGTCTACAAGAAGAAGGATGTGTAGTAGACATCAAGCTCTTTTCTGGCGCCGTTGCCGGGGAGGCTAGGTAAGTGAAGGTATATCTTTAGATATTGCAATTGAATCTTTTTGTTTCTTGTTTTAGCACTAGTCTAGTTTATAAAAGAAAACTACAAAAAAATGGAATTGAGTTTGCATCATACGCTTCATCTTTTTAATATCTTTCGTGAGTATGATGGAAAGGAAAATTGTGCTCAAGTACTAGAAGAAGAATTACATAGAATTCTTGGCATAAAATATGTGAATGATGAGCATGATTGCAATGTTGTTAGTATGAATTATTTGAATATCCATGATGCTAATGATATGCAAAGCCACAAGCTTGGGGAAGCTATGTTTGATGAAGATGATATTTTTTGTCCCCCAAGCTTTGATGAGCAAATTTACTATGATGAAAGCATGCCTCCTATCTATGATGATTATTGTGATGACACGTATGCTTTAAACAATAATGATAACCATGAAACTTGTCATCTTGATCTTAATTCTCAATCATATGATAGTTATTTTGTTGAGTTTGCTCCCACTACTATTCCGAATGAGAAGAATTTTGCTTATGTGGAGAGTAATAATATTTCTATGCAAGTAGATCATGAAAAGAATGCTTTAGGTGCTGGTTATATTGTTGAATTCATTCATGATGCTACTGAAAATTATTATGAGGGAGGAACATATGCTTGTAGGAATTGCAATAATATCAAGTTTCCTCTCTATGTGCTTAAAATCTTGAAGTTATGCTTGTTTTATATTCCTATGCTTGTTGATTATTGTTCCCGTAAGTTGTTTGCTCACAAAATCCCTATGCATAGGAAGTGTGTTAGACTTAAATGTGCTAGTCATATTCTTCATGATGCTCTCTTTATGTTTCAATTCTTATCTTTTATGTGAGCATCATTGAAATCATAATGCCTAGCTAGGGGCGTTAAACGATAGCGCTTGTTGGGAGGCAACCCAATTTTATTTTGTGTTTTTTGTTTTTGTCTCTGTTTAGGAATAAATAATCCATCTAGATTCTGTTTAGATGTGGTTTTATCTTTTAATTAGTGTTTGTGCCAAGTTAAACCTATTAGATCTTCTTGGAAGATAGTTATTTGATCTTGCTGTAATTTCCAGAATCTTTGCGCTCAGTGCCCGAATTGTCAAAAATCACCAGAACGTGGTAAAATAGTGATTCCAATTGCTGCTGATCAATAAACAAATTTCCCAGGTCTTCTAATTTTGGTAGAATTTTTTGGGTTCCAGAAGTTTGCGTTAGTAATAGATTACTACAGATTGTTCTGTTTTTGACAGATTCTGTTTTGCGTGTGTTGTTTGCTTATTTTGATGAATCTATGGCTAGTAAAATAGTTTATAAACCATAGAGAAGTTGGAATACAGTAGGTTTAACACCAATACAAATAAAGAACAAGTTCACTACAGTACCTTAAAGTAGTCTTTTGTTTTCTTTCTCTAACGGAGCTCACGAGATTTCTATTGAGTTTTGTGTTGTGAAGTTTTCAAGTTTTGGGTGAATTCTTTTGATGGATTATGGAACAAGGAGTGGCAAGAGCCTAAGCTTGGGGATGCCCATGGCACCCCCAAGATAATCCAAGGACACCAAAAAGTCAAAGCTTGGGGATGCCCCGGAAGGCATCCCCTCTTTCATCCACTTCCATCGGTAATTTACTTGGAGCTATATTTTTATTCACCACATGATATGTGTTTTGCTTGGAGCGTCTTGTATTATTTGTGTCTTTGCTTGTTAGTCTACCACAATCATCCTTGCTGTACACACCTTTTGATAGAGCCATGCATGAATTGAAATTTGTTAGAATACTCTATGTGCTTCACTTATGTCTTTTGAGCTTGATAGTTTACTCTATGTGCTTCACTTATATCTTTTTGAGCGTGATAATTTTTGCTCTAGTGCTTCACTTAGATCTTTTAGAGCACGGTGGTGGTTTGTTTTAAAGAAACTTTATCTCTCATGCTTCACTTAGATTATTTTGAGAGTCTTTAATAGCATGGTAATTTGCTTAATGTTAATATACTTGGTATTCAAGATATGTGAAACTTTCTTTTTAGTGGGTTGAATACTAAGATAAGTTTGATGCTTGATAATTGTTTTGAGATATGGAGGTGATAATATCATAGTCATGCTATTTGAGTAGTTGTGAATTTTAGAAATACTTGTGTTGAAGTTAGCAAGTCCCGTAGCATGCACGTATGGTTAAAGTTGTGTAACAAATTTGAAACATGAAGTGTACCTGGCTTGTGCATCCTTATGAGTGGCGGTCAGGGACGAGCGATGGTCTTTTCCTACCAATCTATCCCCCTAGGAGCATGCGTGTAGTACTTGATTTTTGATGACTTCTAAATTTTTGCAATAAGTATATGAGTTCTTTTGACTAATGTTGAGTCCATGGATTATACGCACTTTTACCTTTCCACCATTTGCTAGCCTCTACGGTACCGTGCATTGCCCTTTCTCACATTGAGAGTTGGTGCAAACTTCGCCGGTGCATCCAAACCCCATGATATGATACGCTCTTTCACACATAAACCTCCCTATATCTTCCTCAAAACAGCCACCATACCTACCTATCATGGCATTTCCATAGCCATTCTGAGATATATTGCCATGCAACTTCCACCATCATCATCATCATGACATGCTTTACTTTTGTCATATTGCCATTGCATGATCTTGTAGTTGACATCGTATTTGTGGCAAAGCCACCATGCATTATTTTTCATACATGTCACTCTTGATTCATTGCACCATCCCGGTACACAGCCGGAGGCATTCATATAGAGTCATATCTTGTTCTAGTATCGAGTTGTAATCATTATGTTGTAATCAATAGAAGTGTGATGATCATCATTATTAGAGCATTGCCCAATCAAAAAAAAGAGAGAGAAAGGCCAAAAAGAAAAAAGAAAGGCCCAAAAAAAAGTGAAAATAAAAAGGGCAATGCTACTATCTCTTTTTCCACACTTGTGCTTCAAAGTAGCACCTTGTTCTTCATGTAGTGAGTCTCATATATTGTGCTTCAATGTAGCACCATGATTTCATATAGTGAGTCTCATAAGTTGTCTTGTTCATACTAGTGGGAATTTTTCATTATAGAACTTGGCTTGTATATTCCAACGATGGGCTTCCTCAAAATGCCCTAGGTCTTCATGAGCAAGCAAGTTGGATGCACACCCACTAGTTTTCTTTTGTTGAGCATTCTTAGCTCTAGTGCATCCGTTGCATGGCAATCCCTACTCCTTGCATTAACATCAATTGATGGGCATCTCCATAGCTCATTGATTAGCCTCGTTGATGTGAGACTTTCTCCTTTTTTGTCTTCTCCACACAATCCCCATCATCATATTCTATACCACCCATAGTGCTATGTCCATGGCTCGCGCTCATGTATTGCGTGAAGGTTGAAAAAGTTTGAGATTATTTGAGTATGAAACAATTGCTTGGCTTGTCATCGGGGGTATAGAAGTTGGGAACATCTTTGTGTGACGAAAATGAAGCATAGCCTAACTATATGATTTTGTAGGGATGAACTTCCTTTGGCCATGTTATTTTGAGATGACATAATTGTTTGATTAGTATGCTTGAAGTATTATCATTTTTATGTCAATATGAACTTTTGTCTTGAACCTTTCGGATCTGAATATTCATACCATGATTAAGAAGATTTACATTGAAATTATGCCAAAGTATCACTCCGCATCAAAATTTCTCTTTTTATCATTTACCTACTCGAGGACGAGTAGGAATTAAGCTTGGGGATGCTTGATACGTCTCGAACGTATCTCTAATTTTTGATTGCTCCATGCTACTTTATCTACTGTTTTGGACTATATTGGGCTTTATTTTCCACTTTTATATTATTTTTGGGACTAACCTATTAACCGGAGGCCCAGCCCAGAATTGTTGTTTTTTTTGCCTATTTCAGTATTTCGAGGAAACAGAATATCAAACGGAGTCCAAACGGAATGAAACCTTCGGGAACGTGATCTTCTCACCGAACGTGATCCAGGAGACTTGGGCCCTACTCCAAGAAGTTTCTGGGGAGGTCACGAGGGTGGAGGGCGCGCCCCCCTGCTTCGTGGGCCCCTCGGAGCTCCACCGACGTGCTCCTTCCTCCTATATATACCTACGTACCCCCATTAGACTAGAGAGGGAGCCAAAAAAACCTAATTCCGCCGCCAGAAGCCTCCGTAGCCACCAAAAACCAATCTAGACCCGTTCCGGCACCCTGCCGGAGGGGGCAATCCTTCTCCGGTGGCCATCTTCATCATCCCGGTGCTCTCCATGACAAGGAGGGAGTAGTTCTCCCTCGGGGCTGAGGGTATGTACCAGTAGCTATGTGTTTGATCTCTCTCTCTCGTGTTCTTGATTTGGCACGATCATGATGTATCGCGAGCTTTGCTATTATAGTTGGATCTTATGTTTCTCCTCCCCCTCTTCTCTCTTGTAATGAATCGAGTTTCCCCTTTGAAGTAATCTTATCGGATTGAGTCTTTAAAGATTTGAGAACACTTGATGTATGTCTTGCCGTGGATATCTGTGGTGACAATGGGATATCACGTGATTCACTTGATGTATGTTTTGGTGATCAACTTGCGGGTTCCGCCCATGAACCTATGCATAGGGGTTGTCACATGTTTTCGTCGTGATTCTTCGGTAGAAACTTTGGGGCACTCTTTGAGGTTCTTTGTGTTGGTTGAATAGATGAATTGAGATTGTGTGATGCATATCATATAATCATGCCCACGGATACTTGAGGTGACATTGAAGTATCTAGGTGACATTAGGGTTTTGGTTGATTTGTATCTTAAGGTGTTATTCTAGTACGAACTCTAGGGCTGTTTGTGACACTTATAGGAATAGCCCAACGGATTGATTGGAAAGAATAACTTTGAGGTGGTTTCGTACCCTACCATAATCTCTTCGTTCGTTCTCCGCTATTAGTGACTTTGGAGTGACTCTTTGTTGCATGTTGAGGGATAATTTTATGATCCAATTATGTTAGTATTGTTCAGAGGACTTACACTAGTGAAAGTATGAACCCTAGGCCTTATTTCCTATCATTGCAATACCGTTTACGCTCACTTTTATCATTAGTTACCTTGCTGTTTTTATATTTTCAGATTACAAATACCTTTATCTACCATCCATATTGCACTTGTATCACCATCTCTTCACCGAACTAGTGCACCTATACAATTTACCATTGTATTGGGTGTGTTGGGGACACAAGAGACTCTTTGTTATTTGGTTGCAGGGTTGCTTGAGAGAGACCATCTTCATCCTACGCCTCCTACGGATTGATAAACCTTAGGTCATCCACTTGAGGGAAATTTTCTACTGTCCTACAAACCTCTGCACTTGGAGGCCCAACAACGTCTACAAGAAGAAGGTTGTGTAGTAGACATCAGATAGTGATATGCAGTTCTGTTTCTTCGAGGACCAATAGACCAAAGATCGTCCGAGGAAATGACATGTACCAGATGTTGACTTGCGGTCCACACGATCACCAGCATAGTCAGAGTCAGAATATCCAATGAGATCAAAAGCCGAGCCCTTGGGGTACCATAATCCAAGTGTTGGTGTGTGAGCTAGATATCGAAGAATATGCTTCACAGCCTTATGGTATGATTCCTTCGGTTTAGCTTGAAATCGGGCACACATGCAAACACTAAGCATTATGTCTGGCCTAGATGCACATAAGTACAATAAAGAGCCAATCATAGAGCGGTATACCTTATGATCGAAGTCAATACCATTTTCATCAGTGCACAGATGGCCATTTGTGGGCATAGGAATTTTGACGCCTTTGCAATCTTGCATGCCGAATTTCCTCAGTACATCCTTGAGGTATTTCTCCTAGGATATGAATATGCCATTACGTTGTTGACGAATTTGAAGACCTAAGAAGAATTTTAACTCTCCCATCATAGACATTTGATATTCTTCACTCATCATATAGGCAAATTCATCACTATAACGTTGGTCAGTACAGCCAAAGATAATATCATCAACATATATTTGGCACACAAACAATTCACCATCATAAGATTTAGTGAAAAGAGTAGGGTCGAGTGAACCGGGTTTGAAGCCTTTCTTCATGAAGAATTCCTTCAAGGTATCATACCACGCCCGTGGGGCCTGCTTGAGGCCATAGAGGGCCTTGTTGAGTCTGAAGACTTTCTCAGGATTCTTTGGATCTTCAAAACCTGGGGGTTGAGCAACATATACTTCTTCCTCAAGCTTACCATTGAGGAATGCACTTTTCACATCCATTTGATATAAAGTGATATCATGATGGTTATCATAAGCAAGTAGTATGCGAATAGCCTCAAGTCAAGCAACAGGTGCAAAAGTTTCATCGAAATCAATTCCTTCAACCTGTGTGTAGCCTTGAGCTACGAGCCGTGCCTTATTCCTCACCACAAGGCCATTTTCATCTTGCTTGTTGCGGTAGATCAACTTTGTGCCAATGATGTTGTGCTTGCGAGGATCTGGACGTTTGACCAGTTCCCAGACATTGTTGAGCTCGAACTGATATAATTCTTCTTGCATGGCCTGAATCCACTTAGGCTCCAGAAATGCTTCATCTACCTTAGTGGGCTCTGTAATAGAGACAAAAGCATAGTGCCCACAAAAGTTAGATAAATGTGAATCTTTTGAGCGTGTGAGAGGACCTGACGCTTTGATGTCATTGATGATCTTTTCAACTTGCACTTCTTTTGCAATGCGAGGATGAGCTGGTTGTCGCTGAAGAATTTGATCCGCATTCTCTTCAGCACCATTTTCTTCAGTATTTTCTTCAGGTGCATTAGCTCGACGTTCTTCATGTTCTGGAATGAATTCTTCAGCAGATTCTTCAGTAGGAATGACATCCTCAGTAGCCTTGAACTTGATAGTTTCCTCAGGTGCTGGTTCATCTATCACTGTGGGTAGGTGCTCTCTTTGCGAGCCATTAGTTTCATCGAACCGCACATCTACAGTTTCAATAACCTTGTGAAGAACGTTGTTGAATACTCTGTAGGTGTGCGAGTCCTTTCCGTAACCAAGCATAAAACCTTCATGTGCTTTCGGTGCAAATTTTGAGTTGTGATGAGGATCTCTAATCCAACATATAGCACCAAAGACTTTGAAATAACTTACATTGGGTTTCTTATCAGTGAGGAGTTCATAGGCAGTCTTCTTGAAGAATTTGTGAAGATATACTCTATTGATGATGTGGCACGTAGTATCAATTGCCTCAGTCCAGAAATGACGAGGCGTTTTGTATTCATCAAGCATAGTGCGAGCCATCTCAGCAAGAGTCTTGTTCTTGCGCTCCACGACGCCATTCTGCTGAGGAGTGTAAGGAGCAGATAACTCATGAGTAATACCAAGTTCATTAAGATAGTCATCGAGACCAGAATTCTTGAACTCAGTGCCATTGTCACTTCTGATGTGCTTGATCTTCACACCAAAGTTGGTTGAAGCCCTCGAGGAAAATCGTTTGAAGACTTCCTGCACTTCATGTTTGTAAGTAACAAGGTGTACCCATGTATAACGAGAGTATCATCAACAATAATAAAGCCATATTGAGATGCATCATTTGAAACAGCAGAATAATGATTAGGACCGAAGAGATCCATGTGAAGCAATTCAAATGGGCGAGTAGTGGTCATGATAGTCTTCGCTGGATGCTTGGCCTTTGTCATCTTCCCAGCTTCACAGGCTCCGCATAGGTGATCCTTGAGGAATTTGACATTCTCGATGCCAATGACATGCTTCTTCTTCGCAAGCGTGTGCAAATTCCTCATGCTCGCATGACCAAGTCGTCGATGCCAGAGCCAGCCTTCTGAAGCTTTTGCAAGTAGACACACGGCTGGTTGTGGTCCTGTAGAGAAATCAACAATATACAGGTCTCCTCTCCTAAAGCATTCGAAGACTTTGGAATTGTCAGCTTCCATAACCACAACACAACGGTACTTTCCAAAGACAACAACTATATCAAGATCACAAAGCATTGAGACAGACATAAGGTTGTATCCTAAGGACTCAACAAGCATGACTTTGTCCATGTGTTGATCCTTTGTGATCGCAACCTTACCTAGACCCAATACCTGACTTTTGCCTTTGTCGGCAAAGATGATATGCTTCAGATGCGACGGAGATAATGGAGCATCCATCAATAGATTCTTGTCACCAGTCATGTGATTTGTACATCCACTATCGAGGGCCCACTCAGTGGCTTTGGGTTGATCATCCTGCAGATGAATTAGTGCAGCTTACAAACTCATATACTTCATCAATGAAGAATATGACATCAATTCATCAGATCAATTTCATCAAGCAAAAGAACAGATAAAGCAATATGAGGACATGAGAAATGAAAGTTCATTTCTTCATGATTAGCCTGCGTCCTATCAGGCATGCTTAGGTCTCCAGCAAATTCTTCAGACGATTACGTACGTCTGGAGACCTGACCCTACAGAAGAGATTAGTTCTTTTTCTTCACCACCCACATCTGAAGGGGTGGGAAAGAGTTCATCATTCTGCGAGCTCCATACGAGAAGGATGGCGTAGAAGCCAGTCCATTTCGTTTCACATAAGAGGGGTTAGAGTAAGCATAAGAGTAAGTAGAGAAATTCTTCGAGGACTTATGGACATAATGATTTGAAGAATAATTCACATATCCATAATCCTTGGATCTTCCCTGCGAAATAGACGGGTTAGCACGATGATGTTCATATGAGGACTTTGATCCTTTTGAGGAATATGATCCATGTGAGGAGTTTGGTCCATATGAGGACTTGGATCCATATGAAGAATTTGGTCCATATTAAGAATTTGATCTGAGGTTCCTATTCTTCACAGGTGGCGTCATGATGACATTCACCTGAAGATTTTCAAGGCGTCTTTTGGGAACCTAGATTTTCTTCATAGGGGAACCATTCCTGCAGTTAGTGCCAACATATCTACCAAATACTTCACCATTCTGATTTTTGAACAGTTTATAGTTGGAGTCAAATGACTCATCATCAGAACGAGGAGATTCACATGCAAATCCAGATAAGTTAGATGGATCAACTGGAGGTCCCTTTGCAGCAACCCATGTAGTTTTGGGGTACTGCTCAGGCTTCCAATATGTACCATCAGCATTGAGTTTCCTCTCAAAAGCAATACCCTCTTTCCTAGGGTTCCTGTTGAGGATCTGCTTTTTAAGCACGTCACAAAGAGCCTGATGCCCTTTGAGGCTATTGTACATGCCTGTCATGTACAATTCCTTCAGCCCTGCATCATCAGTGATACTAGCAATGTCCTCAGATGAGGAATTAGTGATAGCAGAGGCATGTGAAGAATTTGAAACATTAGCAGCATTTGAACATTCAGGTGAAGAATTAGCAGATTCACGTTCAATGCATTTCAAACAAGGAGGAACAAATTCTTCCTGAGAAGCGTTGATTTGTTGAGCAAGTAATGAATCGCGCTCCTTCTGAAGATCTTCATAACTCACTCTTAGCTTCTCAAGGTCTTGCTTTCTTTGAAGAAATTCATAAGAAAGCTTCTCATGATCGGATAAGAGAGTGTTATGATGATCTTGAAGGGTGTCATACTTAGTATGAAGTCTCTGAAGACTTTCAGCCAAAGCTTTTGACTGATCCATTTCTTCACCCAACATATCATCGCTCTTATTTAGCATGTAATGAACTTTTTCCAAAGATCTTTGTTGTTTAGTGGCAAGGGAAGCAAGTTTGACATAGCTGGGCCCAAATTCATCACCAGATTCATCATCACTAGACTCGGATACATAGCATTCAGTTACCTCAGCATCTTTTGCCATAAGGCATGATGCAGAAGATGATGATTCTGGTTCGAATGTCATCGCTTTGAGAGATTCCTTGAAGTCCTCAAACCAAGGATCATGACAGGTTCGATGACCTTCATAGACCTCAGAGAGACGGTCCCAGATAAGCTTCGCATGATCAAGATGCATGATATTCCTGAACTGATTTTGAGACAGACAGGAGCGGATGACGTCCTTCGCCGTGAGGTTGAGAAGAGTGTACTTGCGAATGTCATCTGCTTCCGCCATCTTGCACAGATCGGTCAGACCAATCTCAGTGATGGTCCACAGCTCGCTGTTCATCGCCATGAGGCGCTTCTTCATCATGGCCTTCCACTTGGGATACTCATGACCGTCAAAGATGGGGCATGTCACTTTCTTCATACCTGCGGTCGACATAACTAAACTCCAGGAAGTTAAACCAAAATCACATAGAACAAGGGAGTACCTTGCTCTGATACCAATTGAAAGTGTGTTATATCGACTAGAGGGGGGGTGAATAGGCGATTTTTATGAAATTCTTCACTGAGGAGTTTGCCGGTGAGGAAATTCCTTAGCGAAGAACTACTAGCAGCAGAATAAGTACTCAAAAGTAAACATAACATAATACAAGCATAGTCATCATGATGAAATGAAGACATGCACAGAGTATAGGAAGCGTAAGCACAGGATAACACAGGATGAAGACAAATAGACTGAAGAAATTGAACTGAGGATATTGAGAAAGTCTTTAGTCAAAGTCTTCAAACACAAATATGAACAAACACACAACACAGTTATAAGGAAATGAACGAGATGAGGAAATAGAACCAGTAAGCTTGGTGAAGACAATGATTTGGTAGACCAGTTCCAACTGTTGTCTCAATTGTACGTCTAGTTGGAGCGGCTGAGTATTTAAACTCGAGGACACACAGTTCCGGACACCCAGTCCTGAACACGCAGCTCAGGACACCCGGTCCTCACCGTATTCTCCTTGAACTAAGGTCACACAGACCACGTCCAATCACTTGTGGTAAGTCTTCAGGTGACTTCCGAACCTTCACAAACTTGGTCACTCGGCGATCCACAATTCCTCTTGGATGCTCTAGACCATGACGCCTAACTGTTTGGAAGAAGCACAGTCTTCAAAGGTAACAAGCGTCGGATCCACGCAGGATCAATCTCTTCAGTGATGCTCAATCACTTGGGGTTTGTAGGTGTTTGGGTTTCGGGTTTTTCCTCACTTGATGATTTTCACTCAAAGTCCTCGGAGGATGGGTTGCTCTCAAATGACAAGTGTCAGTTTCTCTCGAAGCATCCAACCAGCTAGTGGTTGTAGGGGGCGGCTATTTATAGCCTAGGGAGCAGCCCGACATGATAAGACATAAATGCCCTTCAATGATATGACCGTTAGGTGGATAGATATTTTGGGACAGCTGGCGCATAGCACAGCAACGGTCGGAATTTTGAGTAGAAAAATCCTCAGGGCTATCATGTTCCTCACTGTGTAGGCAATCCGCACTGGTGAATTCCTAACTCCTTAGTCAGAACAAATTCCTCAGAGACCAGAAGAACTTCGTCTCTGTCGCTCAAGAATATGACTGGACTGTATGAGATTTCCAATGGCTTCACTCGAAGGGATTGGTAGGTGTAGGATTTTGAGTTGAGCATCACATGGAATTTTTTCCTTAGTATTTCCTCGACCCCCTTTAACAGTACGGTGTTTCCTATGACTCAAGAAAGAGAAAATGAAACTATGAAAACAAAAGTCTTCACGCTTCATGTTCCTCGAATGAATACCAAGTCTTGAAGGTCACACCAATTTCTTCACTTTCAAAGTCTTCAGAAAGTATTCAGAGATTTAAAGTCTTCAGTCGAAGAACTTCATTTTTAGGGGTCGGCTTTCTCTGTAAATATCAAACTCCTCATAGACTTATAGACCTGTGTACACTCACAAACACATTAGTCCCTTAACCTATAAGTCTTCAATACACCAAAATCACTAAGGGGCACTAGATGCACTTACAGAAAGAGAATGAAAGGCATTCCCTATGCCTCAGCCATAGGTTCTATAAAGTATCTGTGTACCAGATCTATTGTATACCCTATACTGAGTTTGGCAAGGGAGTACAATAGTGATCGAGGAGTAGATCACTGAACATCGGTCAAAATTATCCTTGGTGGAATAAGGATATGTTTCCAGATTATGGAGGTGACAAAAGGTTCGTCATAAAGGGTTACGTCGATGCAAGTTTTGACACTGGTCTAGATGACTCTAAGTCTCAATCTGGATACATATTGAAAGTGGGAGCAATTAGCTAAAGTAGCTCCGTGCAGAGCACTGTAGACATAGAAATTTGCAAAATACATACGAATCTGAATTTGGCAGACCCGTTGACTAAACTTCTCTCGCAAGCAAAACATAATCACACCTTAGTACTCTTTGGGTGTTAACCACATAGCGATGTGAACTAGATTACTGACCCTAGTAAACCCTTTGAGTGTTGGTCACATGGCGATGTGAACTATGGGTGTTAATCACATGGTGATGTGAACTATTGGTGTTATATCACATGGCGATGTGAACTAGATTATTGACTCTAGTGCAAGAGGGAGACTGAAGGAAATATGCCCTAGAGGCAATAATAAAGTTGTTATTTATATTTCCTTATATCATGATAAATGTTTATTATTCATGCTAGAATTGTATTAACTGGAAACTTAGTACATGTGTGAATATATAGACAAACGAAGTGTCACTAGTATGCCTCTACTTGACTAGCTCGTTGAATCAAAGATGGTTAAGTTTCCTAGCCATATACATGAGTTGTCATTTGATTAACGGGATCACATCATTAGGAGAATGGCGTGATTGACTTGACCCATTCTGTTAGCTTAGCACTTGATCGTTTAGTATGTTGCTATTGCTTTCTTCATGACTTATACATGTTCTTATAACTATGAGATTATGCAACTTCCGTTTACCGGAGGAACACTTTGTGTGCTACCAAATGTCACAACATAACTGGGTGATTATAAAGGTGCTCTACAGGTGTCTCCGAAGGTACTTGTTGAGTTGGCGTATTTCGAGATTAGGATTTGTCACTCCGATTGTCGGAGAGGTATGTCTGGGCCCACTCGGTAATACACATCACTATAAGCCTTGCAAGCATTGTAACTAATGAGTTAGTTGCAGGATGATGTATTACGGAACGAGTAAAGAGACTTGCCGATAAAGAGATTGAACTAGGTATTGAGATACCGTCGATCGAATCTCGGGCAAGTAACATTCCGATGACAAAGGGAACAACGTATGTTGTTATGCGGTTCGACCGATAAAGATCTTCGTAGAATATGTAGGAGCCAATATGGGCATCCAGGTTCCGCTATTGGTTATTGACGAGAGAGGTGTCTCGGTCATGTCTACATAGTTCTCGAACCCGTAGGGTCCGCACGCTTAAACGTTCGTTGACGACATAGTATTATATGAGTTATGTATGTTGGTGACCGAATGTTGTTCGGAGTCCCGAATGAGATCACGAACATGACGAGGGGCTCCAGAATGGTCTGGAGGTAAAGATTCATATATTGGATGATATGGTTAGGCCAAGGGGTCAGGCCCACGGGGCTATAAGTCGGTGCAAAAGGAGTTTTGCGGAGGCCAGGGGGCCAAACGCCGGAGACCCTGGCTGTTGGAAATATGCCCTAGAGGCAATAATAAATTGGTTATTATTATATTTCCTTGTTCATGATAATCGTTTATTATCCATGCTAGAATTGTATTGATAGGAAACTCAGATACATGTGTGGATACATAGACAACACCATGTCCCTAGTAAGCCTCTAGTTGACTAGCTCGTTGATCAATAGATGGTTACGGTTTCCTGACCATGGACATTGGTTGTCGTTGATAACGGGATCACATCATTAGGAGAATGATGTGATGGACAAGACCCAATCCTAAGCATAGCACAAGATCGTGTAGTTCGCATGCTAAAGCTTTTCTAATGTCAAGTATCATTTCCTTAGACCATGAGATTGTGCAACTCCCGGATACCGTAGGAATACTTTGGGTGTGCCAAACGTCACAACGTAACTGGGTGGCTACAAAGGTGCACTACGGGTATCTCCGAAAGTGTCTGTTGGGTTGGCACGAATCGAGACTGGGATTTGTCACTCCGTGTGACGGAGAGGTATCTCTGGGCCCACTCGGTAGGACATCATCATAATGTGCACAATGTGATCAAGGAGTTGATCACGGGATGATGTGTTACGGAACGAGTAAAGAGACTTGCCGGTAACGAGATTGAACAAGGTATCGGGATACCGACGATCGAATCTCGGGCAAGTACAATACCGCTAGACAAAGGGAATTGTATACGGGATTGATCGAATCCTCGACATCGTGGTTCATCCGATGAGATCATCATGGAACATGTGGGAACCAACATGGGTATCCAGATCCCGCTGTTGGTTATTTACCGGAGAACGTCTCGGTCATGTCTGCATGGTTCCCGAACCCGTAGGGTCTACACACTTAAGGTTCGATGACGCTAGGGTTATAAAGGAAGTTTGTATGTGGTTACCGAATGTTGTTCGGAGTCCCGGATGAGATCCCGGACATCACGAGGAGTTCCGGAATGGTCCGTAGGTAAAGATTTATATATGGGAAGTCCTGTTTTGGTCACCGGAAAAGTTTCGGGGTTTATCGGTAACGTACCGGGACCACCGGGAGGGTCCCGGGGGTCCACCAAGTGGGGCCACAAGCCCCGGAGGGCTGCATGGGCCAAGTTTGGGAGGGGACCAGCCCCAGGTGGGCTGGTGCGCCCCCCCACAAGGGCCCAAGGCGCCTAAGGGGAGGAGGGGGGCAAACCCTAAGGGCAAATGGGCCTTAGGGCCCATGCCTGGTGCGCCTCCCTCTCCCCCTCGACCTGGCCGCCACCCAGATAGGATCTGGGGGCTGCCGCCACCCCTAGGGAGGGAACCCTAGGTGGGGGCGCAGCCCCTCCCATCCCCCTATATATACTTGAGGTTTGGGCTGCCCAAGATACATGAGTTTCTGACCTCTCCCTGGCGCAGCCCTACCTCTCCCTCCTCGTCTCTTGCGGTGCTTGGCGAAGCCCTGCTGGAGTACCACGCTCCTCCACCACCACCACGCCGTTGTGCTGCTGCTGGATGGAGTCTTCCTCAACCTCTCCCTCTCTCCTTGCCGGATCAAGGCATGGGAGACGTCACCGGGCTGTACGTGTGTTGAACGCGGAGGTGCCGTCCGTTCGGCACTAGGATCTCCGGTGATTTGGATCACGACGAGTACGACTCCTTCGACCCCGTTCTCTTGAACGCTTCCGCTTAGCGATCTACAAGGGTATGTAGATGCACTCTCCTTCCCCTCGTTGCTGGTTTCTCCATAGATAGATCTTGGTGACATGTAGGAAAATTTTGAATTTCTGCTACGTTCCCCAAGACTGGCGTCTGGCCCTGGCCTAGACACCGAGGCCCATGGTGTCTGGGCCAGACGCCAAGGACTGTGGCGTTTGGTCCTGGAGTCCGAGTGGGACTCTTCCTTTTCGGGCAAAAACCGACTTTGAGGAGGCTTTTGCTCCAAGTTTCGACTCTAGGGCTCAACATATAAATAGAGGGGCATGGCTAGCACCAAAGACACATCAAGAAACACCAAGCCGTGTGTCGGCAACCCCGTCCCCTCTAGTTTATCCTCCGTGCTTAGGCGAAGCCCTGCCGAGATTGTTCTTCACCAAAACCGTCACCATGCTGTCGTGCTGCCGGAACTCATCTACTACTTCGCCCGTCTTGCTGGATCAAGAAGGCGAGGACGTCATCGAGCTGAACGTGTGCAGAACTCAGAGGTGTCGTGCGTTCGGTACTTGGATCGGTCAGATTGTGAAGACGTACGACTACATCAACCGCGTTGATAAACGCTTCCGCTTACGGTCTACGAGGGTACATAGACTACACTCTCCCCTCCCGTTGCTATGCATCACCATGATCTTGCGTGTGCGTAGGAATTTTTTTGAAATTACTATGTTCCCCAACAACTGGCAGGAGCCATATGGTTGTCGCTTTATTGTATGAATTGCAATCGCCATGTAATTGCTTTACTTTATCACTAAGTGGTAGCGATAGTCGTGGAAGCAATAGTTGGCGAGACGACAACGATCCTATGATGGAGATCAAGGTGTCAAGTTGGCGACGATGGTGATCATGCCGATGCTTTGGAGATGGAGACCAAAAGCACAAGATGATGATGGCCATATCATATCACTTATATTGATTGCATGTGATGTTTATCCTTTATGCATCTTATTTTGCTTAGTACGACAGTAGCATTACAAGATGATCCCTCACTAAATTTCAAGGTATAAGTGTTCTCCCTGAGTATGCACCGACAGTTCGCCGTGCCGAGGCACCACGTGATGATCGGGTGTGATAAGCTCTACGTTCACATACAACGGGTGCAAGCCCATTTTGCACACGTGGAATACTCGGGTTAAACTTGACGAGCCTAGCATATGCAGATATGGCCTCGGAACACTGACACCGAAAGGTCGAACGTGAATCAATATAGTAGATATGATCAACATAGTGATGTTCACCATTGAAAACTACTCCATCTCACCTGATGATCGGGCATGGTTTAGTTGGTATGGATCACGTGATCACTTAGATGATTAGAGGGATGTCTATCTAAGTGGCGGTTCTTAAGTAGTATGATTAATTGAACTTAAATTTATCATGAACTTAGTCCTGATAGTATTTGCATATCTATGTTGTAGATCAATTGCTCGCATATAGCTTCCCCGTTTTATTTATGATATGTTCCTAGAGAAAACTATGTTGGAAGATGTTAGTAGCAATGATGCGGACTAGCTCCGTGACTTGAGGATTATCCTCATTGTTGCACAAAAGAATTATGTCCTTGATGCACCGCTAGGTGACGGACCTTTTGCAGGAGCAGATGCAGACGTTATGAACGTTTGACAAGCTTGGTATGATGACTACTTGATAGTTTAGTGCGTCATACTTTACGGCTTAGAACCGGGACTTCAAAAATGTTTTGAATGCCACAGAGCATATGAGATGTTCCAAGAGCTGAAATTGGTATTTCAGACTCATGCCCGTGTTAAGAGGTATGAGACCTCTCACAAGTACTTTGCCTACAAGATGAAGGAGAAAAGCTCAGCTAGTGAGCATGTGCTCAGAATGTCTGAGTACTACAATCACTTGAATCAAGTGGGAGTTAATCTTCCAGATAAGATAGTGATTGATAGAGTTCTCTAGTCACTATCACCAAGTTACTAGAACTTCGTGATGAACTATAATATGCAAGCAATAACGGAAACGATTCCCAAGCTCTTCGCGATGCTGAAATTGGCGAAGGTAGAAATAAAGAAAAAGCATCAAGTGTTGATGGTTGACAAGACCACTAGTTTCAAGTAAAAGGGTAAGGAAAAGAAAGGGAATTTCAGGAAGAATGGCAAGCAAGTTGCCACTCCCGTGAAGAAGCCCAAAGCTAGACCTAGGTAAGCCTGAAACTGAGTGCTTCTACTGCAAAGGGAATGGTCACTGGAAGCGAAACTACCCCAAATACTTGGCGGATAAGAAGGATGGCAAAGTGAAAAAAGTATATTTGATATATATGTTATTGATGTGTACTTTACTAGTGTTCATAGTAACCCTACGGTATTTGATACCGGTTCAGTTGCTAAGATTAGTAACTCGAAACAGGAGTTGCAAAATGAACAGAGACTAGTTAAGGGCAAGGTGACGATGTGTGTTGGAAATGATTCCAAGGTTGATTAGATCACCATCGCACACTCCTTTTTCCTTCGGGATTAGTGTTGAATCTAAAATAAATATTATTTGGTGTTTGCGTTGAGCATGAATATGATTGGATCATGTTTATTGCAATACGGTTATTCATTTAAATCAAAGAATAATTGTTGTTCTGTTTACATGAATAAAACCTTCTATGGTCATACACTTAATATAAATGGTTTATTGAATCCCGATTGTAGTGATACACATATTCATAATATTGATGCCAAAAGATGCAAAGTTGATAATGATAGTGCAACATACTTGTGGCACTGCCGTTTAGGTCATATTGGTGTAAAGCGCATGAAGAAACTCCATGCGGATGGACTTTTGGAATCGGTTGATTATGAATCATTTGATGCTTGCGAACCATGCCTCATGGGCAAGATGACTAAGACTCCGTTGCCGGAACAATGGAGCGAGCCACTGACTTATTGGAAATAATACATACCGATGTATGCGGTTCGATGAATGTTGAGGCTCGCGACGGGTATCGTTATTTTCTGACCTTCACAGATGATTTGAGAAGGTATGAGTATATCTACTTAATGAAACACAAGTCTGAAACGTTTGAAAAGTTCAAAGAATTTCAGAGTGAAGTGGAGAATCATCGTAATAAGAAAATAAAGTTTCTACGATCTGATCACGGAGACAAAATATTTGAATTATGAATTTGGCCTTCAGTTGAAACAATGTCGAATAGTTTCACAACTCACACCACCTGGAACACCACATCGTAATGGTGTGTCTGAACGTCATAACCGTACTTTATTAGATATGGTGCGATCTATGATGTCTCTTACCGATTTACCACTATCGTTTTGGGGTTATGCATTAGAGACAGCAGCATTCACGTTAAATAGGGCACCATCTAAAAATCCGTTGAGATGACACCATATGAACTGTGCTTTAGCAAGAAACCTAAGCTGTCATTTCTTAATGTTTGGGGCTGCGATGCTTATGTGAAAAAAATTCAGCCCGATAAGCTCAAACCCAAATCGGAGAACTGCGTCTTCATAGGATACCCAAAAGAAACGGTTGGGTACACCTTATATCATAGATCTGAAGGAAAAATATTCGTTGCTAAGAATGGATGCTTTCTAGAGAAGGAGTTTCTCTCGAAAGAAGTGAGTGGGAGGAAAGTAGAACTTGATGAGGTTATTGTACCTGCTCCCTTATTGGAAAGTAGTTCATCACAGAAATCAGTTTCAGTGATTCCTACAGCAATTAGTGAGAAAGCTAATGATGGTGATCATGGAACTTCTGATCAAGTTACTACCAAACCTCGTAGGTCAACCAGAATAAGATCCGCATCGGAGTGGTACGGTAATCCTGTTCTGGAAGTCATGTTGCTTGACCATGACGAACCTACAAATTATGAGGAAGCGATGATGAGCCCAAATTCCGCAAAATGGCTTGAGGCCATGAAATCTGAGTTGGGATCCATATATGACAACAAAGTGTGGATTTTGGTTGACTTGCCCGATGATCGGCAAGCCATAGAGAATAAATGGATCTTCAAGAAGAAGACTGACGCTCACGGTAATGTTACTGCTTACAAAGCTCGACTTGTCGCAAAAGATTTTCGACAAGTTCAAGGTGTTGACTACGATGAGATTTTCTCACTCGTATTGGTGCTTAAAAGTCTGTCTGAATCATGTTAGCAGTTGCCGCATTTTATGAAATCTGGCAAAATGGATATCAAAACTACATTCCTTAATGGATTTACTAAAAAAAGAGTTGTATATGATGCAACCAGAAGGTTTTCTCAATCCTAAAGGTGTTAACAAAGTGTGCAAGCTCCAGCGATCCATCTATGCACTGGTGCAAGCATCTCGGAGTTGGAATATACACTTTTATGAGTTGATCAAAGCATATAGTTTTATACAGACTTGCTGTGAAGACTGTATTTACAAGAAAGTGAGGGGGAGCACTACAGCCTTTCTGATAAGTGTATGTGAATGACATATTGTTGATCGGAAATGATGTAGAATTTTCTGGAAAGCATAAAGAAGAATTTGAAAGGAGTTTTTCAAAGAAAGAATTACCTGTGAAGCTACTTACATATTGGGCATCAAGATCTATAAAGATAGATCAAGACATTTGGTAAGACTTTCGATGAGTACACACCTTGATAAGATTTTGAAGGAGTTCAAAATGGATCAGTCAAAGAAGGGGTTTTTGCCTGAGTTGTAAGGTGTGAAATTGAGTAAAGACTCAAAACCCGGTGACGGCAGAAAATAGAAAGAGAACCGGGGCTAAAGGGCCTCTGAAACCGAGATAAATGAGCCGTTTTCTACTAATGAACATCTAGAACGTATTTAAAAGTTTCGAGAAAAATCAGCAATACTCATATAATATGTACTACATCCGTTCCTAAATATAAGCCTTTTTAGAGATTGCAATATGGACTACATACGGTGCAAAATGAGTGAATCTACACTCTAAAATATGTCTATATATATCCATATGTAGTTTGTATTGAAATATCTAAAACGGCTTATATTTAGAAACAAAGGGAGTATATACCATGTCATGAAATTTTAGTTCCAAATGTGAAATATAAGTCAAAGGGGGGAAAGACACATTTACTATGAATAATATCAGTGTGACAGTATTCCCCTAATGTTTGATTGTGATACTATTCAGAACAAGTTTTGACTTTATTTGTGTACCAGTTTGTGAATCAAATTCAGACAAGCATTAGCTTCAAAAAATAAAAAATAAAAAATATTCAGACAAGCATGTTATATATGCTATAGATATTTTTGCTTTTTTTTCACATGTCTAAATGCGTTTTTGGTGTTCTAGTGCATTAGTACACCTCAAACGTCTTTGCCTTACTACATCAGGGTATTACCGCATAATTAAGGATGCGTACATGCTTTTTTTGTAAAAAACATGTTTATACATGCATTGCGGAGATTTATTTTTTGACGAGAAATATTTGGAGCTTTATTCAACAATCGAAGCCCCTGCAGAATCTGCAAGGAGGCTAGTTACAATAATGCTAGGTACAGAGTCAAACCAACATTCTATTACATCCAATGTGCTTACAGGTCTAGCACACAGGTGAGCAGGGTAGTTGGCTGATCTCGAAATATGTTGAATACAGAAAGACTTAAAACTAGTAGAATGCTCCAGAATTTCGGACAGGATGGGCGCCACAACTGTTCTATCATCATGACGTGAAATCCAGAGATTAACGACCTCCAGGCAATCGGATTCCATCACGACTTTCTCGTAGCCCCTGAGTTTAGCAAAGATGACACCGTCCCGGATTGCTAGGGCTTCAGAGATGAGGGGGTCGGTAATCCCCTAATAAGGTTTACACCACGCAGCTCTGAAAGTGGAGTGGGAACGAGCAACTCCTCCCACTCCTCCTCTTCGAGCTTCCAAAGCAACACTGCCATCAGTGTTTATCTTGATCTCACCCTCCTCGGGTGGCCTCCAGCCATAACCCGGAAGCAAGCAAGTATGTTTCTTAGGTAGATCAAGCAAAGCTAAAGTATCTCTGGTCATTTTCATGGACCGTATCGGGTCAAGACCACCTTTATCATGAGTTATGTTATTTTGAGAAGTTCATATAGCCCACATGATCGGCACCAGTTTGGCTCGATCCGACTCAGAGAACTTGGGATCACAAGTAATGTCCTTTGACCATGTTAGAGGGTGTAGATCAGGTCGCTTGACCCCAAGCCAATGGGGAGATACAAATAGCTGATTTCCCAAATTAATGAACCAAAAAGTTTTAGTACAATTTTTGTCTACTACCTTGTCTGTCTAGAACTAGATTTTTTTTTTTTTGCGAATACTGTCTGGAACTAGTTGGCGCATAAGATACATCTGTTTGAGCGTTAACTAATTCCTGAAGGAGGTAGTAAATAGGCTCAATTTATGTCCATGTAGAAAACATGTGCGCGTACAGAATTTCACATGTATGATAACGTTGTAGCACGTTTTAGTACCATGAGTTTTTGGGGGGATTATCGTAACTGCATATACGTACCACGCTGAAGATTCTTACGGGTGGAGAATCTCAGGTTTCCAAGTGGTGTAGGGGATATTACTTTTTCTTCCTTTTCGCCTCAATCAGGTGAAGTAGGAATTTGTTCTGACAGATACCCGCCTGCAATACTTTTTGCCGAGACGCGCCATGTGCCCGTCTGGGTGGAAGATAGCAGAGAATTCTACGCACATTTCTTCAGAGGTAAGGCTCCAAGTTAGGACAGATAACATATGTGTGGAGATATGGTTTCCGGAGAAAGCAGAACGTAGACGGGAATAATAAAAAGAATTTGAATACTGAAAGATTGGCCCACACAAAGGAGATAACAGTAGCACCGAATCAAATTTGTCAGTTCTTCGGTTTATATTCTGCTAACGAAATACAGCTAGCATGCTACCAAAATGTCCCCAAAAGGCGGCTGAGATTCTGCGGCGGAGTCATACTTCAATACTTGTACCAGCGTTGCCTATTGTTTTCAGTTGGACAGTGGGCGGTGTTCGTTCCATTATTGAGAGGCAATGGAACCTACTTATTCTCAATCTTCAAAAGGGACAATTATTACCGATAAAGTGGTCTTTGAACCCAAAAAGTAAGGGAAAAGGATAAGAAATCCGAAGCTAAGTAAATCCCTTCAGAGGTATTTGGAACAGGATATTTTTAGAGGGATCGAAAACTACAAGGCCATGTCCAACGCGGGGCGCTAACGCATGGCGCCGGGATTAATTTCCTGGTCGATCGGGCAGTAGGGCGATCGAATCCTGGCACCAGCCGACGCAAGGTACGATATCAACGTAAAATGGGAAACCAAGCGCTTGGATTTTTTTGCCAAGTGAGATAAAGCATCGAGCGTGACAGAGGGTTTCCTTGGTATGTAATTACAAAAAAAAAATTTACACCTATGGTTAAAGCGGAGGCGCGATGATGGATTTTGAATTATACAATATTTATTTTATTTGCCTAGGCTTCTATACAAGCGTTTTTCGTTGAAGATGGCCTAAGTGGTCACAATTGGCACTCCCATATTGCGTCCTAAGGTGGAGGTGGAGCAACATAATGATTTCCCTCCACGGTTGACACTCCCACTGTGTGATAGGTGGTAACCAGTGAAAGAAAATCGCCTCAATTTTTTCTTTCTTTTTGAGGCCGAATCGCGTCAATTCAGACCTTGTGACACGAGAGGTTTGGAAGGAGAGGAAGAAAAACACCGCTCTATTGCTCCTCTAAGACTGCTTGTGAACACCCAAAAAGAAGTGTATACTTGGGCTTTGGCTAGAAAAAAAATTATTTTGTTCGCTATGTCGGGAGAGTATGCTTTTGTGCAGATGCTTCCGCGAACTATTCTTCGACTCTTCTATTCGATCAATGAAATTGGTAGATCATTTGCTGTGTTTTAGAAAACAAAGTTGATCCGCACCAAAGGAATATTCACTACATTTATCGTTTATACCCTTATTGTAAGGCCGATCATGTTGTTGTATATACGATGCCGCGTTTTTCACTCCCTACAATAGCGGTTTTCAAGGAAGATGTTGTGTACATGTTACACCTCCTCCCAGTACGATACTAGGATCGGTGCCATGATGATGAGTTGCAGCTCGACGGTACACAAGTGGAGGGTGATCATATCAAATAAGTGACAAAAAAATATCCAATGCAAAAGCAGATAATGCTATATCTCTCGATATCAGCATCTACACAACGTGGCCATCTATACATCATTCGTTTCATCCAGATTAGTGCCTACATTACCTACACAAAGATTAAAACTTATATATATATTCCCTCGAAAAAGATTAAAATATATATATGTATCAATCAATCATAATATTCTTGACAAGCAAGCAGGCAAGCAGCAGCTGGGGCTTTGCAGAAAGCACGAATTCATTTCCTAAAGAAGTCCCTGCAGAAGACAAAGGCCATCCCGGATAATGGATAAAGGAGGCGGGGGGATGTAGAAGAACATGTTCCGCTCCATCTTCTGTACGTATCGCGTATTTGTAGCCCAATAAAATGCTAATGATCTTTGTATCCAAGTGGGTTGCACTTTATACTTACGAAATATGCCCCCGGGTGTATCAGCAAAGGGAATCACATTCTATACACGTCCTATAATTACGACAACACATGCTTTGAATAAGATATTCATTGCATTGTTATAGATTGATCAAGTTTAGCTTTTACGTCAGAGTGGGCCGGATTTAAGCATAGAATTCTGGTTTAAGGCATATATTTAGGGTCCACATATCCGGTAACCCCGGAGGGAGGTGTGGTGCCATAGGGTGGCGGCTGAAGACGACAAGGGTGGCAATTCTCGACTTAGCTGGGGCGTGGGTTTGTTACATATAGCGTGAGTCTGAAGGCTTGTGGTGGCTCTGACATCTTGTGCGATGCTCCCTTACTAGACACGGGCGAGGCCCAACTATCTTCTTCTTCTTTTTGGCGTTGGCATCCCCCTCTTGTAACATGCCGACATGGTTGAGGCCCTTTTTCGCTCCCCTCTATCTCGACGGTTGTTTTTAGCATGTGTTATCGTGGCCGGCAAAAGTGCGGCGTGGCATAACATTGCTTTTTTCTTTTCTTTTTTACACTCCTATTTATCAATGAAATAGATGAAGCTTTTGCCTCATTTCAAAAAACACATATCAGGACTGACCGTTAAACCTGGTTGAAACTAGGATGTCCATGCTTAAATTTGATTTAGTGTATCATAAGGACTTAAGTTTGCATTGCATTCTACATGTAATTAAGATAACACATTCTGCTATGAAATAATATTCATTGAATCGTTATAGCTTGATCAAATTTAGTTTTTATTGTTTTTTAAAGAAATTTAGCTTTTACACAGCGGACTAGATTTAATCATGGAATTTAGCTTTTATGACACAATGCGACACATATCTTGTTTTAAGTACTCTATTTACCCTTGTTACAACAAAAACTTTACAAGTGATAATTCATTATGATAATTGATCTAACAAGCTTCAACAGATGCTCCTACTCTCCTTCTTTGCTATAGTCAACACTTGCAAAAGGCTGAACTGAGGTAACTATTGTAAGAAGAGTGCCAAGGAAGGAATGCCTCCGGCCCGAACGATTAAAAGTGCACTATTGCAACTTGATCAATTTTGGATTTAACGATGCAGTGAACTGATTTTAAGCAACAAAAAAAATATTTGAAGCATATTCATTATTCGGTCCTCTCCTTGATAAGCATGCATGGCCCGCATAGAGTGTGAGTTAACATAGCACTGATCAGGACATCACGTGGGTGGACAAATGGGTGGCATTTGGTTAAAAGGGTATTATGGCATTGCATGCAGTGGAATATTCCATGAAAGAACTTGTCGCGAATGACGCGCAAATCAAAGAGCCGGTGAAAGATGTGTGCAAGGGAGCTCCTTGACATCATCAAATGGATGTGAACTCACCACGTTGGCTTGACCATGTAGGATTGTTGACATGTTTTATATAGGAACCGAGCATTGAATTTGGTCGAAACTAGGTTGTCGATGCTCAAATATGCCGTCATAACGAATATATCTGGTTAGAGCCTACATGATGCGACGAATATCTGATGTAAAGTAACATTTATCCTCGTTACAACCAAAACTTTGCAAGTATCTTCCATTTTCTATATAAAAAATCAGCTAGTATGATGATTTGCTCCAACAAGCTTCCTCAAATTGAATTGATACTCGTGACTTGTCCTAGGCTCCCAGTCAACCATTGGGAGAAAGGCGGAATTGGAGTCACTGCATCTGCATGCTGTGAGAAGAGTGCCAGGGAAGGGATGTCTCCGGCCTGAACGATCAGCATGGAGTCATGCACTCATTCAGTCACAGGATCGATCACGTAGCCAGCCGGGGTCAACGGAATGAAAGTGAAAGAGAAGAAGAGGAGACTTTAATGTGTAGTGATCTCCTCGGAGGCATTGCGGACGTGCGTACAACTGGATTGGTCAACCACCTCATCCCATGGATGGATGGATGGATCGATCTATCCGAGTCGACACAAAGGTTTGGCATACCGAGGCTATCCGGTTTCCAGTACCGAGGAGTTAACCGATCGAGGGGAGGCAACGGCCGTCTTCTTCTTCCATGCGCTGCGGTAGCTAGCCAGTCCTAGCCTGCATGGCTGCGTGGATGGATAAGGAAGAATACTGCATGTGATATGGCCAATGACACCCTCTTCATCGGTACTCGCAGGGGCCGGGGCGCTACCTACTGCTCGCAACGGCTAGCTCCCGCGCGTGGTCGCCGCGCGCGCCCGCGCCCATTTCTCTTCCTCCTTTCCTGCCGCCGCAATGTGGTGGCATTGCTGACTTGCATGCCTGCGTCCTGCTCCTGCATGCATCCGGTGGGCCGAGCTGAGACGACAGGCCGTACGATTGGGCGCCGCGGAGCGGTTTCATCTACGATCGGTGATGAGTAGGATGAATGCAGTCCTGGGTAGGTGACCTTTGGATGGATAAGTCCATGCAGCCACGTGTACGTGTGCTAGTATCTGCATTTAAGATGAAAAAGAAAGAGAAAACAATTTAGCATGCTCAGTATGTTATGAAATGATTTTTGATCTCTCTAAGAGCACTCCCAATGTATTATACTCCTTCCGTCCCTTTTTTTTCAGAGAGAAGTGCATATTACACCCCTCAACTCTAGCCCTAGTCTAATATACAACCCCCAACTCTAATACCATCTAGTTTACACCCCCCAACTCTCAAAACCAGGCGGAATTCAACCCTCCCCTCCCTGTTACCGGTTTTGACCTGTTGACTGGGTGAACAGTAAATTCAAAAGAAATAATAATTTCGTTTTTTCACCGGCTGAACAGTAAAATTTTAAAAAGTTCTAAATAAAAAAATTAAAAAATAATTTTGATTTTTTAAAATGTTGATTCTTTGTCCGGGTGAACAGTAAATTTCAGGAAAAAAAATAAGAAAACAAAAATTTCTAAATTATATTTGCATGAAACAGTTAACAGTTCGTGTACTGTTCGGGCTGATATATTTTTTTTGTTGAGAGACAACTGAAATGTCCAAACAAGCTGAAAATTGTCACAGACATCACGCGCTGAAAAATCACGCACACAAAAATAATTCGGTTTTTTTGAAAAAAAAGTATTTTTTGGAATTTACTATTCACCCGGCAAAAAATCGAAACAGCTTGTTGAATTTTATTTCCATTTTTTTGAATTTACTGCTCACCCATTGGAAAAACCAAAACATTTTTTGATTTTTTTTGTTACTGTTCACCCAGTCAACATGTCAAAACCGGTCAACGGGGAGGGGAGGGTTGAATTCCGCTTGGTTTTGAGAGTTGGGGGTGTAAACTAGATGGTATTGAAGTTGGGGCGTGTATATTAGACTAGGGCTAGAGTTGAGGGGTGTAATATGCACTTCTCTTTTTTTTCAAGAACATGCAAGCTCTTTTCCATTAAGATGGTAGAAGAATAAAGTTCACAAGATACAAGTGCGAACGCACAGACGTGCATCCACCAAGCCACCTAAGGAAGTGCAACCTAGTGCACTTGAAAGCTATGCCCAGCATCTACCCTAGCCTTGTGCCAAAAAGCTAGCTCGGCCTTGGTCATATAGACGATAGTAGCCGGCGGTGAGGATTTGGGTTCAAAGACCCGGCTCTGATCCAGCCAAATGAATAGCAGTGTGGCCTTGATCGTGGTGTTCATCTCCTTCCTATGTGTCAGCAGCATAGCCACCGCGACCGTGGGCCACCATTCTGGCAGGGTAGTGTGGCCGTTAGACGTGAAGCGATGAAGGCGAGGAGGGAGGGGTAGAATGTGGTGCCGAACTTCCCTGGAGAGAGGGCATCCCAACTCCCTGCGTCCCAAAATAAGTGTCATGTTTTTAGTTCAAATATGGAGTATTTTACATTCTCCTAGTTTCATTTGTTTTGATCCTTCACTTACAATCTTCGACTTCGCAATGTTATTTTCTCTTGTTGTTCTTTTCATCGTGGGTTGTTGTGTGGTTGTCTCTACTCCATCGGTCTTCGTTCTTGCCAAAGCGAGAAGAGGGCATGATTACAGGCTTAAACATTATCTATGGATGAAAAGATGGTGGCAGATGGGCAGGTTGATGTAAATAGCTACAACATGACACACAGTAAATTACACCGTAATATCTTATGGTTACTACAGTTAGTGGCGTAGCTAGGATCGGGCTAGGCCCTGAGCAAGCCCCAGGCGGAACATGTTGTACAATGCCAAAATTGCTACAGTCAACGAAGAAATCGAGCGCTACGACCCGGGCCATGGCCCTTGTAGCCTGGGCCATGCCTATGCCACTGACTAGCAAGTCTACAGTGGAAAACACATGTGGAGGCGGTCAGGCAGAACTACGAGGCCACATGGTATGATTAAGTGGTTATCCTAGTAAACTAGTGTGAGAGAGACAATGATCATGTACAGCAACATAATTAGAGCAAATCTCATAGACATGAGAGATTTTGCTGAGGTGGTGGCAACTAGTGTTGGACAAGAACTACGGAGTTCCAGAGAAGAAGAACTCTTGCTGGCTTTGCGAATACATCGTACTACTGATTTGATGCTTCCTTATGCTTTATTGCAATCATTGTTTTCAGGACAACAGAGATAAATAATCATAATTAAGGTTGACGTTACTGAAAGATATAAATGAATGGTGGACAGATGGATTTGCACCCTCCAAAACCGAAATACGAACAAATAAAAAGAGGAAAATAAATACTGCGCCACTAACCTACCTACTAGCATGTATTAAGCAATAGCTTGTAGGTGGTTGTTTAAAAAAGATGTGTATAGTCCCAGAAAGAGAAGCAGTTGTCATACAACCTGCAAGTGTAGCTTTTGACTTCCTTATCATTTGAATTATCTATCCTGCTAAACCCAAATTGTTGTTTTCTTGCATAGACGAGATAAAGATGAGAACTAAATAGGTTTCAACCCATTAAAAAAACCAGTGGCACATACAAAAGCAAGAGGAAATCGGTACCATGCGAGGTTGGTGAAGTCGGCACAAGAAGTAAACGGAGTAGGGGCAGACGTTGCGGCCACAAGTGCGACAAAATTAAAAATCGATATTTCCATCTAGGATTGGCCGAGTTGGTAGAAAGCATGGTTTGTTTGTTATAAGACTTGCTAGTTTTGTTCTTTCTGTTAAAAAAAGAAATCTAACGCCATGTACCATGAACTAGTAAGTCAAAGAACGGCATTCTGAAATGAATTGAGCTTAGACCATAGCAGTATTGGGCTGAGCTGTCAGCGCGTTAGGATATCCGGTCTACGAACAGTGTCACCGTAAGTGGACATTCCCGTGCTGCACGGGCCAGGGAAGTTGAAGGGCATCGACGGCCGTCAAAAGGAAAAAGAAGAGCATCTACGACACGTGTCGAGGAACGACAGGGCGAGAGCGCGCCGTCTGCAGTGCCTGGTTGGTTCCCAGCGGCCTTTTTGTTGGCGACGAGATTCTTCCCTGTCAGGCTTGGGATGAAAGCACCATCCATCAATCAAGCCCGCGGAGAATATAGCGACGTCCACGCGCGGCAGGAACCAGATTCTACCGGCACTGGCCACCACGACCCGTCGCCTGTCACTGTATGTATCCCTCCCTCCCTCCCTCTCGCCTCCACTCCACACGAGCACGAGCGGAGACGGATACCCCGACATTGCCGTGCCTGGTGCCGTCTCCCTCCGCGTGCAGCCGCGGGAGACCCGGGGAGTGCTCCACGACGGGTGATGGGCCGCCGGCAAACAGTGCAAAGATGAGGGACCTCCCCGCACGACATGACTTCCCCGGCCCGCCGTGTCGTGGTCTGGTACGCTGCAGGCTGGAGTCAACCGACCAGGTACGGCCCAGGGCCTAGGCGCACGGGACCGTTCTCGGCCAGCGTAGTGCGGTTGTTCTCCATCGGACTACAGGCAGCCCAGCCGCTCGACGGCCGCCGCGTGCCTCTCTCTCCGCCACCACCGCAAGGCTCGGCGCTATAGACCTGCAGCTGGTGATCACCTGCAACCTCGGCCGGCATGTCTCTTTGGGTAACGGCGCGACACGCGTGCCACGAGCTCGACCGCCGGCCGGACTCGACGCTTGCGCTAGGCGCTCGTGCCCTGCGCACCTCGCCTGACAATGTCTTTACTGTTCCTTCTCCTCTGCTCGATGGTGCCCAAGGTGGGGGTGGTGGTTGCTTCGACGAGTACAGTTTGTCGTTGCCGAGAAGTGGCCGGCACTGGCAAGTGGAACTGGGGAGTTTCGTATGATATATGATATTGATAGCTACGAATTTAGGTAGGATTGACTCGCGCGGATGGGACGACGCAAGAGCGCGAACACGGGGTACATCGACCGGTTGACCTCAGTGGCCGATTGATACGAGAACATGGGCGAGTTCCAGAGTGCGATGCGTACGTGCTCTAGCGTCCATGAGCCGCGCGTCAAGGCAGTTGGCGAGAGCCGCGCGCGAGTGTACCAGAAATTCGTAGGGGCACGCATCTCGGGCGGGGTCTGCATTTGCCCAGCCTCACATTTTCAAACACCATAACATCTAAAGCCGGACTCGGTAAGTCCAGCACCATAAGAGCAACTTCAATGGGACGATCTATTTCGTCCGACTGCGTCCGTTTGTGTCGGTGCGGACAAAAATGGCGGTCCAATGCGTCAACCCAAACTCTAATCGTGTCCGCCCGGCGTCCGCGCCGACCCATTTCTGGCTCAAAATTGCGCTTGGAATGCGTCGGCGCGGACGCGAAGCGGACACGCCGCGCGTCTCCTCGCCATCCGCCGCGTCCCCACCTGGCGGCCACCTAACCGCCACCGGTCGTCTTATTTATGACAACCACCGACAGCGGGCCCACGCGTCAGCCAATGCGCGCGTCCTTTTTTAACCACGCGTGCGGCGGGGTCGGCCTCATCCACTTCTCCCGTCCATATCTGGCCCCCCACCACTTCCTTTGCTTCCTCGCCGGCGACCGCAAACCCTAGTGCGCGCCATGGGCCTCTTCGGCAAAAGCAATGGCAAGGGGAAGGGCACCCCCGGCGCCTCGTCATCCCGTGCTCCCCCTCCCCCTCCACCGCCGGCGCGTTTCCGCCTTGGACGCCGGCGCCTGCACATCTCGGTGCACCAAGCGCGGTGGCACTGGGAGTACAGGCAGCCCCTCCCCTACCCCGACGTGACGCTGCCGCACCATTGGCATTTGGATCCAAACCAGATCCCGGTGCCGGCGGTTCCGCGGACCCAGCGGGCGCACGACGACGAGGTGCGTCGGCGCCGCGCGCTGCTCACACCGGAGCAGCGTCGGCTGCCCGAGTACGCCGCCGACTCTCCTAACTGGGAGGCTTGGTTCGCCCTCGAACACGAGGAGCAACGGCGCTCGGGTGTCGATGTCGTCCCGCTGCCGTTCCCACCGCCGCTCCGCAGGTAGAGCCGGAGGACATGGAGGCGGAGGCGGAGTACCAAGCCGCCCTCGAGGAGGCCCTGCAGCACGCGCTGGAGGCTAAGCCGCATCGAGGAGGACGCGCGCTGGGATGGGCTGGAGCAAGCCCTTGCCCTGTCGGCGGCGGGGGACTCCGTCCACACCCCGCTCTTCGTGTCGCCGCCCGTACAGCCCAAGCCAAAGCCGGAGCCGGAGCCGTCGCGTAAGCGCTCCCCACCTCCACCCACTTGGCCGGAGGAGGCCTACTCGTGGACGGGCCAGTACCGCGAGTGGGTGAGCGCGTCTCCCGTCTACTTCGCCGCGACGCCGGAGGAAGAGGCGGCCCACCTCGAGCGATGGAAGGAGCACTGGCTCCGCCAGGAGCAGGGCGACAGCGAGGAGCAGATGCGCTACGAGGCCATGCTCCAACGCGATGCGGAGGCGCTCCGGCTCGAGGAGGAGGAGGAGGAGCGTGCGCGGCTTGCCGCAATGCCGCCACCCCAGCAGACGCCGGAGGAGCCTGCCTGTAACGCCCTCGATGCAGCTATATCTCCCACGCGTCGAAGCACGACTTAGAGGCATAACCACAATGTCGCAAGTGAGGTAATCTTCACACAACCCATGTAATACATAAGGGAAAAGATACATAGTTGGCTTACAATCGCCACTTCACACAATTACATGAATAAACATTACAATATCCAAATACAATCAAGGTCCGACTATGGAACCAAAATAAAAGAAGACTACCCCAAAAGCTACACAGATCCCCGATCGTCCCCAACTGGGCTCCACTACTGATCAACTAGAACGAAACAACACAAAGGACAAGATCTTCATCGAGCTCCTCCTGAGCTTGGTTGCGTCATCTGCACGGACTCAACGGCACCTGCAAGCTGGTTTGGAAGTATCTGTGAGCCACGGGGACTCAGCAATCTCGCACCCTCGCGATCAAGACTATTTAAGCTTATAGGAAGGGTAAAATGTATGAGGTGTAGCTGCAGCGAGCGACTAGCATTTATAGTGGCTAACCTATACGCAAAAGAGAGCGAGAAGAGAAGGCAAAAGCACGGTCGAGAATCTATGATCAAGAAGTGATCCTAGAGCAACCTACGTCAAGCATAACTCCAACACCGTGTTCACTTCCCGAACTCCGCCGAGAAGAGACCGTCACGGTTACACACGCGGTTGATGTATTTTAATTAAGGTCAACTTCAGGTTTTCTACAACCGGACATTAACAAATTCCCATCTGCCCATAACCGCGGGTACGGCTTTTGAAAGTTCAAATCCCTGCAGGGGTGTCCCAACTTAGCCCATGACAAGCTCTCACGGTCAACGAAGGATATTCCTTCTAGCGGGAAGACCCGATCAGACTCGGAATCCCGGTTACGAGACATTTCGACAGGGTAAAACTAAACCAGCAACACTACCCGAATGTGCCGACAAATCCCGATAGGAGCTGCACATATCTCTTTCTCAGGGCACACTCAGATTGTCTTAGGTACGGGTAGGCCAGCCCAGAGTTGCCCCTGGTGGCCACCGGCAGCTGACAGGTTGGACCAACACTCAGAGGAGCACTGGCCCGGGGGGGTTAAAATAATGATGACCCTTGAGTCTGCAGAACCCAAGGGAAAGAAAAGGCTAGGTGGCAAATGATAAAACCAAGGTTGGGCATTGCTGGAGGAGTTTTATTCAAGGCGAACTGTCAAGGGGTTCCCATTATTACCCAACCACGTAAGGAACGCAAAATCCGGGAACATAACACCGATATGACGGAAACTAGGGCGGCAAGAGTGGAACAAAATACCAGGCATAAGTCCGAGCCTTCCACCCTTTACCAAGTATATAGATACATTAATTAAATAAGAGATATTGTGATATCCCAACAAGTAAACATGTTCCAACAAGGAACAACATCTCCATGTTCCAACAAGGAACAAACTTCAAACTTCACCTACAACTAACAACGCTATAAGAGGGGCTGAGCAAAGCGGTAACATAGCCAAACAACGGTTTGCTAGGACAAGGTGGGTTAGAGGCTTGGCTCAACAATATGGGAGGCATGATAAGCAAGTGGTAGGTATCGCAGCATAGGCATAGCAAAAGAGCGAGCATCTATCAAGCAAAGATAGAAGTGATTTCGAGGGTATGATCATCTTGCCTGAAAACCCGCAAGGAAGAAGAACGAGTCCATGAAGAAGATAAACGGACGTAGTCGAACAGATCCTCACACACACGACGTTATCGGAACCAACCCGAAGAACCAACACCGGAAAGAAGCAAACAACATAGTAAACAACCAACACATCAACATGGCATGATGCACAATCGAGTATGATGCATGTCCGGTTTAAAGAAGCAAGGCATGGCAAAGTGCACAAGCAACCCTACAAATTAAGTGGAGCTCAATATGCAAAGAGTTGCATATTGACGAAACACCACGACAAGTTATTTAGTTCGATCTTGTTTATTTACCCAACAAGATTCAATGTTGTTAGCATGGCAAGAGAGGTGAAGCAAAGTAAAACTACCTATCTAGTCAAGTTTAAATGAGGCCGGAAGCAACGAACAACAATTCCGGTAAATCCTCATGTGCATATATTAGGTTTGGTACTGTTCTGCCCTAAACACAATTTTAGAGTTATTAAACATGCAAAGCAATGTCACCATGATAAACTAGAAAAAATTCTACCCCATTTACATATGAAGTTTGTTAGATTCGGAGCTACGGTTAATTAGTTATGAAATAAATCATTTTAGCATATCATTTACACAAATTAATACAAACAACAAGTTTAAACATTTTAACATGAATGGAAGTGGCATATTATGAAACTAGATAAAATTCTAAGCATCTTTCATATTAAGTTTGTTTAGTTTGGATGCACGGTTTGAGAGTTATTAAATGCATGAAGTAGAAGGGGTTTTCTGCAAATCTGCATTCTCTGGAAATTAGCTAAAACGTTCTGTGAAAAAAAAACACATCTCGGGCCGAATCTGGCCGGCCCAACAGAGAAGGAGAGGTATGGGAGCGCTGCTCACCATGGGCCACAGCCCAGGAGTTGGAGGGAGGCCAGTTGCTGGATCCTGCATGCGTTGGAGCTGGGCCAGGCCCAGATCGAGACGAGGGAGAGGCGCTGGGCCATGCGACTTGTGGGCCACACGCAGAGGAGGCCGCTCGAGGCGAGGTAGCTGGATCGAACGGACAGGTGGGGGAGGCGCGGTCAACGCAGAAGAAGCAGAGGTCTCGTCGCGGCTGCGAAGCAGAGGACGCAGGGAGCTGGACTTGGCGCTGGCATGTCCCGACGATGGCCTGCAGCGAGTGGAGCTTGGCCGGATGCGGAGGTTCGCCTGCTGCGTGCGGGAGGCAGGAGGCGCGCAGTCAACGCAGGGTGCTCGATCGAGGAGGCACCACAGGATGCAGGTCTCGAGCTCGTTCCCAAGAAGAAGAAGACGGCGGCGGACTTGGCGCGATCCCGGCGACGCGGACGGGGAAAGGAGGAGCGGATCCGGGCGGAGATCTCGATGCGGAGCTGCTGGGTGGTTGTCCATGGACGGGCAGTAGCGGCTGCGCGGTCTACGCTCGGAGCAGAGCGACGACGCGAGGAGGCGAGGCCGAGCTCTCCTGCTCGGGGCCTCGGGCAGGCGCACAACGGGCTCACGGGGATGGGGCGACGCTAGGATGAGGAGGACGCCGGCGCGCTTGCTCCCAAACGAGGTGGCCATGGCGGCGGCAAGCTCCTGTGGCGGCGACGAAGACGGGCGGCGGTGCTCCGACGAGGGTGAGGTGGCCCTCTGGTGGCCTGGCTGGCCGGGGTGGTGGTCGGCGGGTCGCCGGCGTGGCGGCTGGGTTCGGTGAAGGCGGCAAAGGCAAGGCGATGGTGGCTGCAGGCGAAGGACTACGGGGTGGCGGCTCGGGCAGAGGAGGCTGGCAGCGAGGTGAGGAAAGCGGATCTGAGATGGATGGTGGTTGGCTAGGTGGGGAAGACGAGGAGGAGATGGATCCCGAGAGGGATTTGGTGGAGTGGCGGCGGCGATGGGACAAACCCCCTAGAAATTAGGGTTGGCTTGATTTGGTAGGAGTTGGACTATATATATGGAAATAGGATTGTGGTTGGACCCTCCGATCGTAATCGGACGATCGCGAATAATATAGCTAGGGAGTCCAAATAATAAAACGGTGATATTTTGTAGACGTTTGGGGATGATCCGGATCCAACGGTGACGATTGTTCGGGTCGGGTTCGGGAAAGTTTCGGACACGCGCGAAGGGTCTATGCACTATGCAAAGAGGGGGTAGGCTGGGCCTAGGCTGAGAGAAGAGAAGAGAGAGGCCCGGCGACTGTTTCCGGAGACCGAAAACGTCCGACGATAGACCGGCTATACTGCCGCTATAGTTATCCGTTGGGGCGTCAAACGAACTCCGATTGCGATGAAACTTGACAGGCGGTCTATCTACACTATAATAAGACCACACGCCAACTTTCATCGCATTCCTAGAACATTTTCCAGCCACTTATAAAATACTATTTCGGACATGCCGTGGGCGCGTGCGAGTGTGTCTGGGCTCAAAACGGACAACGGAAGGAACTGGGAAACCCGGACGGACGCAAGTTTCGAAAACATGATGATGCAATGCACATGATGACATGACAAGATGCAACACGCAAGCGAATGACATGGCAACAACAGCGAATAACTGAAAGACACCTGGCACATCGGTCTCGGGGCGTCACAACACTCCACCACTACGAGAGGATCTCGTCCCGAGATCTAGAATGGCATCGGAGGGAAACGGAAAAGGAAGAGAAGAGGTAAAACTAAGTTGTTTTTCTTTGACAAACGAGTGAAACCAAAGAACCTTGAAAAGCTTAAGCCATCTCGAGAAAGGAATACAACGGAGATGAACGAAGTTGAAAACACTCCGTTAGAAAAGAGGAACAAGGAAGAACAACTTCGGACAACACTCCGATTGAAAAGAGATGCAAGACTAGATAAGTATAAAGAACTTTAAAAGGGGCACGACACTCCGGTTAAATGGATAAACCAAGAAAAGAACACGATCCTGACAAAACGAAAAAGATGGGTTGAAGAGAGAAACATCACAATGCCTCCGGAATGAAAAAAAATAGAAGATAGGTAATTTAGAGAAAAGAATGGAGAAGAAAATGCCAAGTTCTGTCACAAAAGAGCTTGACAAGGCATCTTTTAGGAGAAGGGTCGAACGGAATTGTTGGAAAACCAACAACGAAAAGAGTAAGCTGGTAGTGGGCTTATGGAAGACATCTCAAAATTATGAGGTGAAATTCTGCCACTAACAAAACAATAAATTGGCTTGATATCAAGAAGGATACAAGAAACTATCACACCGGGAGAATAAATGAAGAACTTGGATCATTTATAAGCACCATAGATAGCAACAATCCTTAGGGAAGGCTTTAGGTGAAATATAACCCAAGGTAACTCCAATGACGAGATTGAAGGATTTAAAATACCTCATTCTTAATAAGATGTGAATCATGAAACATGAAATCAAATTATCAAGAATGACATAATACCACCTCCAATGATACAGAAGAAAGAATTGCACTCCGGATAGCAAGATGAAGAAAACTTGAGCTTCTTAGCAAAGAATGTCGATGAACACTTCGAGAAGGAATTAAATCCTTGATGAATCCATCATGTAGAACATCTATGAAAAACTCCGGTAGCAAAAGGATGATCAAACGAAAATAAAGATGAAAAGAATAAGATTGGAGCCTGGCAATGATTTAGATGGATCTCCGTGGTGATAAAATTGCGGGAGCTTGGAACTCTTGGAAAGAAAAGATAAAGCATCTCGAACCGAGAATGTGATATGATGAACCACTCCGGAAAAGAAATTGAATAAACTTGATGAAACAAGAATAAGAATTACATTATGCTTTATCCTTCACCAATTAAGTTGATGACAATCGATGGCTTTGGCATACTACTTATTCTCGTAGAAAGGATTAAGATAGATAATGCGCAAACTTGAAGAGGCCTTCGATGATCCACCGGTAGGATTTGAAAGAACGGAAGTATGATAACGTAAGAAGAGGAATCTTGAACAAACCACCGTAAGAATTGAAAATGAACGAAGAGAAGATAAAGAAACACCGGGAAGAATTATAAAATGAACGAAGATGCTTGAGAGGATTTAGATACATGAGAACAAAGAGATCGAGAACTGACTAGAGGATAGTTGATCGATGCACCGGTAAGATTAGGAGAACGATAACTGAAACCTGGGAATGAATAATTATGAGATGATGGGCTCCGGAGAATCAAACTGAAAATACTCTGAATTACTCCGGATGGGTGAAAAGAATTCTGACAATCAAAAAAAATTATGAGAGGATGGCCTCGAACTAGAACAACAAATCTTGAAGAGAATGGAGCAAGATTGAGAGAAAATTCTTCTTCGGTCTTCATAATCTGAGAATTACGACGAGAAACACCACCGTGAATTGTTGAGATACTCCGAAATAATAAATAAAAAGGTTGAACCAACGATGAAAAGAATTTGAAAGATCTTGGAGAAAAACATTTGACTGATGACAAATCGTTCTTACGTCAAACTTCGAAAAGAAATTTGAGGATAGCTCCGGGAAAATAAGAAGAGTCAGGTAAGATCCTGGGGAAAGACCTGTGGGTTAGGGCCCACTCAAAAGAAACACCGTAGAAATGATTACTCGAAAGAGAGATTGCACCCGTTGAATTAAAAGACTTGAATGAGAGAACGTCCTCGAAGATATTGAACAACTGCAGAGTGGAAACACGAGAGATATCTTGGGCACTCCGGAACAAATGAATAGCGAGAAGTGAATTATTATGAGGTGCACCGGTATGAGAAGGTATTGAAACGAGGAAAGGATATGATCAACAAAGTTTGACTAGAATCCACCGGAGAAGAAAAAGAATGAGAAGTGACGAACTAGTAGAACATTTTCAAGAGAACCACCGGGTAAGACTATTGACGGAAAAGAATGGAGAGACTTCTCATCAATCACATGATAATTGATTCAGAAATCTGAATCCTTGAATGAAAAGGGTGGGTGGGTGGGAAAACAAAGACGGCTTAGGACGGAAGAAATGAACACCATAGAAAGAACTGGTAATTGATCTTGTGGATGTAGAAAAGATCGGATCCACTAGAAGAGAAACAAGCCGGTTGAAAAGGATTGACAAGACAATCTCGATGATTATGAAGGATTAGTATTCACATCGGAGTATGAGAACACCATTTGGGGAAGGTATGGAATCAACAGTTGACTTCGAAGCAACTCGAATACCATAACTCAAAACAAAACAAAGGATTGGCTTGCAAAATAAACCGGAACAAACATATGATACAGATTTCGTCCGAAGTTTTCGTGGTGGGGCCTACACGGGCTCGATCGTATAGCACCATCATGTACAAGGTAGTGCACATGACATACGAAGCGTCCCCGAGTCGGCATAGCCAAGGACTCTTTAAGACACAACGAGACCACTGTAAAACCAACCGTGGATAGGCGGACCACTAGACGTCGAACCCCAATTTCATATCATACATCTGTCGGAAAGATATCCTAAGAGCTACTTGAATTCCCACTTATAAACTCCCGAAACTTTCTGGTTATGCAATCAGGTGTTGGGGATACAGGGGAAGCATAATATCTCACCCAAAACTAACAAACCCTACATCCAGTTGTATCCATCCTTCAAAACATAACCAAGAAACCTTCGGAAATCGTCTACCTCAACCTTCGAAAAGCATCCATTATACGAGTTATGGCAATACTCCCGAACTCCTGCCCCAGTACTAGGTGGCGTCGAGGTTATCTCACCAATGAACTACATAAAAGAGATTTTCGATGTCGGCATACTAAACTCAGGTATTCCAGAACTGCAACGATAAAATTATGACGACAACACCTCGGGGCTCAACTCCCCGGGACACTGCCACAAAACCCCTGACAGGAGGCACCAAGACAATGTTCTCGTCACAAAACCATCGGAACGATTCCAAGATACCCGCGTGATCCTAAATTTTTTTAGTGAAATTTGAGAAGAGAAGAGTCAAAACTCTACGTCAGGATGCCTTACCAGAGCGATGAGGAGACTGGGGAGTAAAAAGAATTCCTAAACTCTCCGATATATAAATCCTAAATGACTCAAAACATTTTTCTAGACACAACTCGGCCGCTAAAAACGATCAAGCAATGGGGCTCCTATGGTCGGGGAAGGCTCTGATTACCAACTTGTAACGCCCTCGATGCGGCTATATCTTCCACGTGTCGAAGCACGACTTAGAGGCATAACCGCATTGAAAGCAATGTCGCAAGTGAGGTAATCTTCACACAACCCATGTAATACATAAGGGAAAAGATACATAGTTGGCTTACAATTGCCACTTCACACAATTACATGAATAAACATTACAACATCCAAATACAATCATGGTCCGACTACGGAACCAAAATAAAAGAAGACTACCCCAAAAGCTACACAGATCCCCGATCGTCCCCAACTGGGCTCCACTACTAATCAACTAGAATGAAACAACACAAAGGACAAGATCTTCATCGAGCTCCTCCTAAGCTTGGTTGCGTCATCTGCACGGACTCAACGGCACCTGCAAGCTGGTTTGGAAGTATCTATGAGCCACGGGGACTCAGCAATCTCGCACCCTCGCGATCAAGACTATTTAAGCTTATAGGAAGAGTAAAATGTATGAGGTGGAGCTGCAGCGAGTGACTAGCATTTATAGTGGCTAACCTATACGCAAAAGAGAGCGAGAAGAGAAGGCAAAAGCACGGTCGAGAATCTATGATCAAGAAGTGATCCTAGAGCAACCTACGTCAAGCATAACTCCAACACCGTGTTCACTTCCCGGACTCCGCCGAGAAGAGACCGTCACGGTTACACACGCGGTTGATGTATTTTAATTAAGGTCAACTTCAGGTTTTCTACAACCGGACATTAACAAATTCCCATCTACCCATAATCGCGGGCACGGCTTTCGAAAGTTCAAATCCCTGCAGGGGTGTCCCAACTTAGCCCATGATAAGCTCTCACGGTCAACGAAGGATATTCCTTCTAGCGGGAAGACCCGATCAGACTCGGAATCCCGGTTACAAGACATTTCGACAGGGTAAAACTAAACCAGCAACACCGCCTGAATGTGCCGACAAATCCCGATAGGAGCTGCACATATCTCTTTCTCAGGGCACACTCAGATTGTCTTAGGTACGGGTAGGCCAGCCCAGAGTTGCCCCTGGTGGCCACTGGCAGCTGACAGGTTGGACCAACACTCAGAGGAGCACTGGCCCGGGGGGGTTAAAATAATGATGACCCTTGAGTCTGCAGAACCCAAGGGAAAGAAAAGGCTAGGTGGCAAATGGTAAAACCAAGGTTGGGCATTGCTGGAGGGGTTTTATTCAAGGCAAACTGTTAAGGGGTTCCCATTATTACCCAACCGCGTAAGGAACGCAAAATCCGGGAACATAACACCAATATGACGGAAACTAGGGCGGCAAGAGTGGAACAAAATACCAGGCATAAGGTCGAGCCTTCCACCCTTTACCAAGTATATAGATGCATTAATTAAATAAGAGATATTGTGATATCCCAACAAGTAAACATGTTCCAACAAGGAACAACATCTCCATGTCCCAACAAGGAACAAACTTCAAACTTCACCTACAACTAACAACGCTATAAGAGGGGCTGAGCAAAGCGGTAACATAGCCAAACAACGGTTTGCTAGGACAAGGTGGGTTAGAGTCTTGGCTCAACAATATGGGAGGCATGATAAGCAAGTGGTAGGTATCGCAGCATAGGCATAGCAAAAGAGCGAGCATCTAGCAAACAAAGATAGAAGTGATTTCGAGGGTATGATCATCTTGCCTGAAAACCCGCAAGGAAGAAGAACGAGTCCATGAAGAAGATAAAGTCGAACAGATCCTCACACACACGACGTTATCGGAACCAACCCGAAGAAGCAACACCGGAAAGAAGCAAACAACATAGTAAACAACCAACACATCAACATGGCATGATGCACAATCGAGTATGATGCATGTACGGTTTAAAGAAGCAAGGCATGACAAAGTGCACAAGCAACCCTACAAATTAAGTGGAGCTCAATATGCAAAGAGTTGCCTATTGACGAAACACCACGACAAGTTATTTAGTTCGATCTCGTTTATTTACCCAACAAGATTCAATGTTGTTAGCATGGCAAGAGAGATGAAGCAAAGTAAAACTACCTATCTAGTCAAGTTTAAATGAGGCCGGAAGCAACGAACAACAATTCCGGTAAATCCTCATGTGCATATATTAGGTTTGGTACTGTTCTACCCTAAACACAATTTTAGAGTTATTAAACATGCAAAGCAATGTCACCATGATAAACTAGGAAAAATTCTACCCCATTTACATATAAAGTTTGTTAGATTCGGAGCTACGGTTAATTAGTTATGAAATAAATCATTTTAGCATATCATTTACACAAACTAATACAAACAGCAAGTTTAAAATTTTTAACATGAACGAAAGCGGCATATTATGAAACTAGATAAAATTCTAAGCATCTTTCATATTAAGTTTGTTTAGTTTGGATGCACGGTTTGAGAGTTATTAAATGCATGAAGTAGAAGGGGTTTTCTGCAAATCTGCATTCTCTGGAAATTAGCTAAAACGTTCTGTGAAAAAAAAACACATCTCGGGCCGAATCTGGCCGGCCCAACAGAGAAGGAGAGGTATGGGAGCGCTGCTCACCATGGGCCACGGCCCAGGAGTTGGAGGGAGGCCAGTTGCTGGATCCCGCACGCGTTGGAGCTGGGCCAGGACCAGATCAGGACGAGGGAGAGGCGCTGGGCCACGCGACTTGCAGGCCACACGCAGAGGAGGCCGCTCGAGGCGAGGCAGCTGGATCGAAGGGACAGGTGGGGGAGGCGCGGTCAACGCAGAAGAAGCAGAGGTCTCGTCGCGGCTGCGAAGCAGAGGACGCAGGGAGCTGGACTTGGCGCTGGCATGTCCCGACGATGGCCTGCAGCGAGTGGAGCTTGGCCGGATGCGGAGGTTCGCCTGCTGCGTGCGGGAGGCAGGAGGCGCGCAGTCAACGCAGGGCGGCGCTCGATCGAGGAGGCACCACAGGATGCAGGTCTCGAGCTCGTTCCCGAGAAGAAGAAGACGGCAGCGGACTTGGCGCGATCCCGGCGACGCGGACGGAGAAAGGAGGAGAGGATCCGGGCGGAGATCTCGATGCGGAGCTGCTGGGTGGTTGTCCATGGACGGGCAGTGGCGGCTGCGCGGTCTACGGTCGGAGCAGAGCGACGACGCGAGGAGGCGAGGCCGAGCTCTCCTGCTCGGGGCCTCGGGCAGGCGCACAACAGGCTCACGGGGATGGGGCGGCGCTAGGATGAGGAGGACGCCGGCGCGCTTGCTCCCAAACGAGGTGGCCATGGCGGCGGTAAGCTCCTGTGACGGCGACGAAGACGGGCGGCGGTGCTCCGACAAGGGTGAGGTGGCCCTCTGGTGGCCTGGCTGGCCGGGGTGGTGGTCGGCGGGTCGCCGGCGTGGCAGCTGGGTTCGGTGAAGGCGGCAGAGGCAAGGCGATGGTGGCTGCAGGCGAAGGACTACGGGGTGGCGGCTCGGGCAGAGGAGGCTGGCAGCGAGGTGAGGAAAGCGGATCTGAGATGGATGGTGGTTGGCTAGGTGGGGAAGACGAGGAGGAGATGGATCCCAAGAGGGATTTGGTGGAGTGGCGGCGGCGATGGGACAAACCCCCTAGAAATTAGGGTTGGCTTGATTTGGCAGGAGTTGGACTATATATATGGAAATAGGATTGTGGTTGGACCCTCCGATCGTAATCGGACGATCGCAAATAATATAGCTAGGGAGTCCAAATAATAAAACGGTGATATTTTGTAGACGTTTGGGGATGATCCGGATCCAACGGTGATGACTGTTCGGGTCGGGTTCGGAAAAGTTTCGGACACGCGCGAAGGGTCTATGCACTATGCAAAGAGGGGGTAGGCTGGGCCTAGGCTGAGAGAAGAGAAGAGAGAGGCCCAGCGACTGTTTCCGGAGACCGAAAACGTCCGACGATAGACCGGCTATACTGCCGCTATAGTTATCCGTTGGGGCGTCAAACGAACTCCGATTGCGATGAAACTTGACAGGCGGTCTATCTACACTATAATAAGACCACACGCCAACTTTCATCGCATTCCTAGAACATTTTCCGGCCACTTATAAAATACTATTTCGGACATGCCGTGGGCGCGTGCGAGTGTGTCTGGGCTCAGAACGGACAACGGAAGGAGCTGGAAAACCCAGACGGACGCAAGTTTCGAAAACATGATGATGCAATGCACATGATGACATAACAAGATGCAACACGCAAGCGAATGATATGGCAACAACAGCGAATAACTGAAAGACACCTGGCACATCGGTCTCGGGGCGTCACACTGCCCTGGCAGCGTACCAGGCGGCGTTCGGGTGGGCTGGCCCTACTCCGGTCTTCATCGACATCACCGACGACGGCGACGTCGAGGGCAAGGGCAAGGCCGACGACGTCTAGGGCAGCGTGCGAGGCGGCAGCAGGCGGGCGCAGACTTTTTTAATGTTTTTATTTAATGTTTATTAGATGTAGGTGGACTTTGGCCGGCGTTTGACCGGTCACTTTTATGTTTAATTATGTTTATTTCGTGCAATTTGTTTTTTTTTCACGCCACCACATTTGGGTCGGCCTCCCCGTTGGACGGTCAAGCCGACCCATTTTAAAATGCGTCCGCCGGCGTCCGCCTGGCCGACCAAAACGAATAAAAAGCGAACAAAGCGCGCGTCCGTTTGGATCGTTTCGTTGGAGTTGCTTTAAGAGTCCATGGACGTTTCTGGATGCGACGGCGGACAATGCTAGACGGGTCCTCGTATGACCTATCGGACAGCCCCACTCCTAGTATGTCCATCATATACGTGAATATCATACATAAATAATACTGGTATAACTTTTGCTGGTAGTGAAAACACATAGTTCAAACTTAAAATTTATTTTAAGTGCATTGTTCATTTGGAATAGCGCCGGACGGCCCCTTATATGACCTTTTATGCACGACCTTTGGGAAAGTTTTTCATTATCAATACATACAATCAATTAAACGAGCATACCTGAAAACCCTCTTACCTCTTCAATAGCAATCAACTACTCCCTCCGTTTTAAAATATAGTGTGTCCGCGCTTTCCGAGGTTCAACTTTGACCATAACTTTAACCAATGAAACCGACTGCGGCGGGAGTAAAAACTATATAATTGAAAACTTCTTTTGAATACGAATTCACTGGTATAACTTTTGCTCCCGCCGCAGTCGGTCCCGTTGGTTAAATTTATGGTCAAAGTTGAAGCACGGGAACTGAAGGCGCACTATATTTTGAAACGGAGGGAGTATTTTATATGTTGCACAGTTGGTTCTGTTAGATACTCTGCTACAAACATCCGCACCATGACGCGCGCAAATCTCACAGTCATCTTGAGGAATGTGCTCTTCTCCATCTGGGCCATGTCATCAACAGAATCGGCGGCATTATCAAGTGCAAGCATCCTCAAATGAAATATTTCTACATACATGTATTTTTCTAAAACACATATGGGCAAGCACATGGGCTGGCCCAAGTTTGGGATTTTGAGGCATGAGCGGTAGCCGGTGCTTTCATGTGATTTTTCCTTCCTTCCTTTATTATCTATATCTTTTTCCCACCTGTTTCTTCCTGATATTTTTCTTTCAGTTTATTTTTGGCTATCTTCATTAATATTTTTTACCTTTTCCAACGCATGTATAAATTTCAAGATCTTGAACATTTTTTGAAGATACATGATCTTTTCAAGTTCCTCGGTATTTCTTAGTTATCATATTCTGATGTCCATGAAGATTTTTGCCAGATAGTATGATTTTTTTTGTCAGATGTGATTTTCAATCTATTAAAATTTTATTTTAAGAGGATTTTCAACTGATTTTTAAATAATATGGTACAAAATCTTTTAAAAATCCAGGTGGATGGTTCTCTTTTTTTTAGGAGAAGATGGACCATTTTCATAGGAGCCAAGAGTAGACAACTGATTTGCATACGTGGTCGCTGTTGGGCCATATGACTGTTACATGGGTTATCTAAAGGTATACAATATAGTCGAGTGGATTTTCATGGCCGAGTACCCTTAAAAAAGTTAATTTTATAATTTTCATAATATATGATGGTTTTTTAATATGTGATTAACATTTTTAGATTAGATGATGAATAGTTTCCGAAATACATGATGAATATCTTCTTAATACCTGACGAATATTGTATAAATATGTGATGAACATCTTTTGAAGGCAGGGTGACATTCTTTATGTATTCTTTTAAGGTACATGGTGAATATGTTATAAATACCTGATGACCATTTCTAATGATGATGTTAACAATTCAGGTATGCGATGAACGTTTGTTTTAGTATGAAATGAACATTTTTTAAAATTGAGTGAAAATTACGTGATAATATTTCATAAATACAAAATAAACATTTTGAAGTTGCACTTTTTTCGAATATGTTCCTATTTTTTAAATGTCAAGATTTGTTGAAAATTAAAATATTTTATAAATACATGATAAAACATTTTAATTAAACTATGCACATTTTTTGAAATACATGATAAACAACTTTTTAGTATGTGGCGAACACTTTTTAATTCACAATGAACAATTTTGAAAGTACGTTATAAAATAATTTTTCATACACTACGAAAAAATAAACACTCAACAAACACTTTTTAATACATGATGAAAATTATTAAATAACAAAAAGAAGATTTTTTTCAAAAACTATTTTTCTAAATCATAATAATCAATAGAAACATCGGAAAGGGTAAAAGCCCTGCTGAAACGTATTTTTTCACGGAACTGAAGTGTGCCTGGCCTGTAGGCAAGAGAAAAAATGTACCACTACCACGACAATGAGTGAATATTTTGAAATTACATGATGAATAACTTTTCAGTAGTGATTAAAACTTCTGTGATGACTATTTTTAATACACAAGAAAAATTCTGAAATTGCACTGCGAATATTTCTGAAATAAATGATGAGCAATTTCTTAATATGCGCTGCACATTTATTAAAATTTGTGCAAGCAAAATTATTCAAACATTGTTTTTTGAATATGTCCACATTTTAAAGCGTTTTTTAAGTAGAATATTTTGGAAATACATGAGACACATTTTGAAAGCATTTTTTCAAGTAGAATATTTTGGAAATACATGATACACATTTTTTAATATGTGATAAAGAATTTTGAATTGTCCTAAGCAAAGGGACCGGCCCACTTTGCCCGCAAGCTGAATTTTTTTCCTTCTTCTATTTTAGTCGTTTTTTCTCAAAAAACAAAACCCGGTTGTTGTTTGTGGCAGCTACTCCCTCTGTCCTAGATCCCCTTTTATTTTGAGCCGAAGTTTGATCATGAATTTAACTAATAAAATATAAACTATATGTCATGAAAACTATATCATAGAGAACGTCTTTCAAACACAAACCCAACAATATATTTTGGTAGCATATCTTTTGTATATTTTCTGTTAAAAAATTCGAACTTGGACCCAAAATACAAGGGGGCTAATAAAGCGGACAGAAGTAGTAGGTATTTTAAAATCTTATTAAAAAATAAATCCTAGAAGAAAAAAATCTTCAAAAAATTGTTCAATATCTCTATTTTTGAATAAGACAAGAACCATAGAGTTGATACTCAACCCCACAATCATTGTTGTACACCCCTTATGCTCAAGCAATACAAAAGAGCATGAAATAGGGTTTTACCTCCACCATGAGGGACCCGGACCTGGGTAAACCCTCTCTTGTTTCCATGAGCAATGGGGACGAATTTTCATCATCATCGCCTGTTGGGGAACGCAGTATTTCAAAAATTTCCTACAATCACGCAAGATCTATCTAGGAGAGGCATAGCAATGAGAGGGGGAGAGTGTGTCTACGTACCCTCATAAACCGAAAGCGGGAGCGTTTAGTAACGGGGTTGATGTAGTCGAACGTCTTCGCGATCCAACCGATCCAAGTACCGAATGCACGGCACCTCCGTGATCTGCACACATTCAGATCGGTGACGTCCCTCATACTCTTGATCCAGTTGAGGTCGAGGGAGAGTTTCGTAGGCACGAAGGCATGTTGACGGTGATGATGAAGTTACCGGTGCAGGGCTTCGCCTAAGCACTACGACGATATGACCGAGGTGGAAATATGTGGAGGGGGCATCGCACACGGCTAAGAATCAACTTATGTGTCTATGGGGTGCCCCCTTCCCCCGTATATAAAGGAATGGAGGAGGGGAGGTCCGGCCTCTCTATGGCGCGCCCAAGGGGGGGGCTCCTACTCCCGGTAGGAGTAGGTTTCCCCCCTTCCCTAGTTGGAGTAGGAGAAGGAAGAAGAAGAGAGAGGGAAGGAAAGGGGGGACGCCCCCCTCCCAATTCGGATTGGGCTTGGGGGGCGCGCGCCTCCCACTTGGCCGCCTCCTCCTCTCTCCTACCATGGCCCATTAAGGCCCATTAACTCCCCGGGGGGTTCCGGTTACCCCCCTCGGTACTCCGGTATATGCCCGAACTCATCCGAAACCATTCCGGTGTCCAAACATAACCTTCCAATATATCAATCTTCATGTCTCGGCCATTTCGAGACTCCTCGTCATGTCCGTGATCACATCCGGGA